>NW_020664417.1:77691189-77735962 GCF_002925995.2 Terrapene triunguis
TTTTCGCCTGGGGCGGCGAAAAAGCCAGAGCCGGCCCTGTTTACTGCGCAGAAACTTGCCAGTGTAGACAAGCCCTCAGTGTCCTCAGTAGAGCATGGTTTACAGGACTAGAGCCTAATGAAACAACAAAGCAGTAGGGCGTAGTTAGTGGAAGAGAAAGGCCAGGGCTACAATAGTAAGATTATGTGATTATTCAGCAAAGACACGTGTGCATCGTGGTGAAGAAGGATTTTTTTTTTTTTTTACATAAATAAATGTCTTTGACTCACTTTTCGTGGGAATCGTAATAGAAGGCAATGGCTCCATGGACTAGCTGAGGAAGAGTGTTCCATGCACAGGGGATGAAGTGGAAAAAAGCTTAAGTATTTGCAGGACCAGCCCACTGCTGCTCTCACCGTACCAGTTGGACATGTTGGGGGAGAAGCTCCACACTCACATGATTCTGGAGATGGAGGCCACTGCGGACCTAGAGCCAATCAAGTGGGAAATGGGTGGGGAGGACCCAGCCCGGACTGCTCTTGCAGTCACTGCTACTTTCTCTCTGCCCGCTGGGGGGTCTGAAGGAAGCCAGAATTATATATTCTCCATTCTATTCTTCCTGCCCCTGCAATCGCTCATCCTAATGTTTGTGTTGTCTTTATTCCATCTGTGTAGTGGTAATAAAGTGATTGTACATTAGCATCACTCCCCTTTTCTTACTTTCCTGGAAGAGATAGGTTGTTTCTGTAGCCAAAACTTGCGAGGTAATTAATAGTTTTATTTTTGCTGGTAGGTTTATTCCCCCCACTAACAAAGAACTTTTTAAATAGTAAAAATCTCCTGTAAACGAGTAGCATTCATGGTGGTCCTACATTTCCAGTTTTCTCTAGACTCTCATTCACTTCAGCGGGAGGCTCTTTGTGAACAAAAAGTGCTGGATTTATCCCTATAAGATTACTTCTCTTTCCAATCACCCCAGCTTTTATTTACTGTGTGGGCTGCTACTGGGCTCTAAAGTCCAAAATAAATTTTGCCATATGCTTTCTAAAACATTATACAAAATGCATGAAATGATAATTGTATGAAAGTATACAAAACACAATATTTTTCTCATTGTAAATTTATGACCTGATCTAGTTTCCATTGATACTGATGACAAAACTTCCATTGCCTCAGAAAAAGGGATTGTTTGTATAGTTCCTTCTATTTATCCAGCAGACTTCCTGGTCTCGTTGTGCCATTCTGTGATGTTGCATTGTTGACTTTATGTAATTCTTGACAGGCACTCAGGTACCATGGTGATGAGCATGATACAACGAGGAAGACAGCTATAATCTGAACATTTGAAACAAATATGTTAGATAAAAGCAATTGAAATCTGAAGTTTATAATTAGGGGATGTTTTTGCTTAGGAAAAAACAGTTTTGGTCTGAATCTTTGTTAGTAGTAGTAGTAGTATTTATTTGTATTATGGTAGCATGTAAAGGCCCTAACCCAGGTCAGGGAGCCATTGTGCTAGGAACTGTGCACATACATAACAGGATACAGTCTCTCCTGATGAGCTTACACTCTAAATAGACAAGATAGACAAAGAGTCGGAGGGAAAACAGAGACATAAGTGATTTGCCCAAGGTCATAGAGCAAATCAGTGGCAGAGTCAGAAATAGAAACCCAAGTCTCCTGAGTGCTAATCCACTGATCTGCACTGCCTCTTGTGTTCGTTTTTCATTTGGGGAAGGTGAAGGTTAAACATGCTTAGAGAATTGTTTTCACTCTGCATTGGGGTACCAATAACACACACTGGTGCACAGCTCTAAAAATATAACAAACTGAAGCCAGCTGTAAACTCAATTTTCCACCAACAAACTTAAAAAAATCTTCACAACATGTCTCTACTCTCAGCTGAGACACCTAGGCCCTGGTTTTCAGCAGTCCTGAGTACACCTTTCTTATTAATGGAGGTGGCTCAATTAGGACACCCAAAATTAGCAGAGAATCTGGAAATAGGAGTTATGATCATAGAATCATAGAATATCAGAGTTGGAAGGGACCTCAGGAGGTCATCTAGTCCAACCCCCTGCTCAAAGCAGGACCAATTCCCAACTAAATCATCCCAGCCAGGGCTTTGTCAAGCCTGACCTTAAAAACCTCTAAGGAAGGAGATTCCACCACCTCCCTAGGTAACCCATTCCAGTGCTTCACCACACTCCTAGTGAAAAAGTTTTTCCTAATCCAACCAAAACCTCCCCCACTGCAACTTGAGACCATTACTCCTTGTTCTGTCATCTGGTACCACTGAGAACAGTCTAGATCCATCCTCTTTGGAACCCCCTTTCAGGTAGTTGAAGGCTGCTATCAAATCCCCCCTCACTCTTCTCTTCTGCAGACTAAATAACCCCAGTTCCCTCAGCCTCTCCTCGTAAGTCATGTGCCCCAGCCCCCTACACATTTTCATTGCCCTCTGATGGACTCTTTCCATTTTGTCCACATCCTTCTTGTAGTGTGGGGCCCAAAACTGGACACAGTACTCCAGATGTGGCCTCACCAGTGCCGAATAGAGGGAAAATCACTTACCTCAATCTGCTGGAAATGCTTCTACTAATACAGCCCAATATGCCATTAGCCTTCTTGGCAACGAGGGCACACTGTTGACTCATATCCAGCTTCTCGGCCATTGTAATCCCCAGGTCCTTTTCTGCAGAATTACTGCTTAGCCAGTCGGTCCCTAGCCTGTGCATGGGATTCTTCCATCTTAAGTGCAGGACTCTGCATTTGTCCTTGTTGAACCACATCAGATTTCTTTTGGCCCAATCCTCCAATGTGTCTAGGTCACTCTGGACCCTATCCCTACGCTCCAGCGTATCCACCTCTCCCCCCAGCTTAGTGTCATCTGCGAACTTGCTGAGGGTGCAATTAGTCCCATCATCCAGATCATTAATAAAGATGTTGAACAAAACTGGCCCCAGGACCGACCCCTGGAGCACTCCGCTTGATACCGGCTGCCTTAAGGGCAGTATGAACAGAGGGATGAAGGGAAAAGTGGGAAAAGGAAGCACCACTAGGAGGATGGTGAAGCACTGGAATGGGTTACCTAGGGAGGTGGTGGAATCTCCATCCTTAGAGGTTTTTAAAGCCTTGGCTGGGATGATTTAGTTGGGATTGGTCCTGCTTTGAGCAGGGGATTGGACTAGATGACCTCCTGAGGTCTCTTCCAACCCTGATATTCTATGACTTCCCTTCTCCCCTGGTGCATCCATGTGTTGGGAGCATTACAGACACCTAGACACGCCTACACACTGTTGCTGTTCTAGAAAGAAAAAATGCTGCTACTACAAGCCCATAAATGTTGTTTTAAAGCTTTTGAATGTTTTTCAGTATATTCTATGGGTATATTGTTTGTGTGTAGGGCCTAACTCTTTTACACGGAGGCTGCTTCAGACCACTCTGGCAGTGTAAAGGGGTGAAAATGTAACATTTATTCACTATGAGGCACTTTTACACTACCAGAGTGGGCTGGGGGGGGAAGGGGTTGGATAGAGATTCACACACTGAATTTGGTTCACAGAAGTTGGTAGCAGCAACCAACCATCGGCTAGTTTGCTTGAAGATTTGAGTTAAACTTCAAGGGGAACACTCCATAGCCAACTCCTCCTACCCAGGAAACACCAAACTCCCACTTATTGAATTCATGGCTTCCTGGTTCTCCTGGTATTCATTGGGGAAGTGAAGGAAGCCAAATAATTCAGGGCAGGGTTGTCTTTTTGTTAATTGTTTGTGCAGCCTACTGGTGGGTGTGTTACTGTGATCCGCACAGAGGCAGTGAGTCTGTTACAGCCCCAGTTAGGGAGCCCTGGTTTTAGTTCAAACTATAGCACCTGATGCTTTTCATTCTAGAGCAGAGCTGAGGAAATAGTGGAGCTTTCTGTTCAGGGGCCATACAGAAAAATAAAATTAAAAATAGTCCAGTTCAATTGCATATTTTTTGAATATTTTTGTCAAATTCAAAAATGGAAAAAATTGTTACAAATTAACCAAAATGTTTCGAGTTAGCCTGAAATGAATTTTTTCCCCACAAGTTTTTTAGCTGTTTTGGGTGGTCTTGCCCATTGTGTGTTTAAATACAATAAAGGCCAAATTTAATATCAAAATACCATTTAGAATTGAAAAGTTGAAACGAAGTGTTTCTAAATGAAACAGTTAAAATGAAGCCTGTTGAAATGGTCAAAATGACCATTTTTGACTCTTGAAATTTCTTTTAGCCAACTGAAACAATTTGTCAAATTTGACCCAAATTTGGCAAACAGTTTGGACCCTGAAAAAAAAATAAAAGACCACCCAACTCTGCTCTGGGGATTCCTTGATCCAAATCACAGTATGCCAGTCATCCCATTTGTTCCTAGCACAGTGGGACTGGTGCCTCTGAGTACCACCAGAGTACAAATAATAACCACCTGAAGAAAGAAGGTTTTCTGTGGAAAAGCTCAGCTTGTATTTCACCAAACTTTTGTAAGCAGGGGCTAAAGTTCACAATCCCACTGAATTTCTTGACCAAATATTCCATGCAAATGGATTTGATGTTCAGTGCAAATATTTTGCAGATCTCTCAAGTTAGCTTCAATTTAATTTGGGTGCATTACCATTACTACAACATTTGCATTGTGTAATTTTTATTTAATAGTATAAACTTGAAAGCTTTTATTTTATTTTTGTTTTGGAACTTTAAAACTAAAATGCACCAAGAACACCCAGCAAAATTCATATCAGATGCCTCACATAGATTTTGTGTGTGTGTGTGTAACAGAAATATGTATGCCAGGAGGTACCTTTGAATTTTCATTGAATTCTGTAGTACATGAGAAAAAAATTGATTAATAATAGGTATTTACTGGTCCACTCTGTCTGAAAAGTGATCCTCTTTACTGTTGATATTTTTTGTGGGGAAAAGAGATGTTGCCAATTCTCATGGTGTAATCCTAGCTTAATCAAAAGGATACAAAATATTCATTTTCTGAGCTATCACTAAAATAAAATCCCTACTCTAGATAGTAAGATCTGCTCAGGTCACTGTACCTAAGGGCATAGTGAGGGGAAAATGTGATTTCAGGAAGTTGTGAAAAGCTGTCAAGACCTATGCTAGGGTATGGGTAGGCTTGGCAGAATTCTTTTTTCTTTCTTTAAATAGTCTCTGCGAATAATATTGAAGTTTAATTTTAAGCTTTTTGTTTGTTTCTATCAATTTAAATTTTCGCAGTTGTGCAAAATTGTGGGTTTTAAGCATTTTTCTACCTTTATTGATTTTAAATTTTCATAGTTGTAGGAAATTATGGGGATATCA
The DNA here is from genome assembly GCF_002925995.2 of Terrapene triunguis. Taxonomy (NCBI): domain Eukaryota; kingdom Metazoa; phylum Chordata; order Testudines; family Emydidae; genus Terrapene; species Terrapene triunguis. Next base: position 77,696,504 of record NW_020664417.1, read on the forward strand.
GACAACTATTTAGTGACAATAGACATTGTGATTCAAAAAGTTAAAGCTTTCGAACCATTAAACACAAATTGTCAACATCACATGTCAAAATATACAAAGTAAATATCTTTAAATCAAACTCTAATAAGTTCTCAAGAAGCATTTTTCTTACTTTGCCTATTGGTTATTTCAGTTATCACTGATGGAAAGATTTTTTCAACGGTTTGTGCATATACTGTGAAATCAACATTTACTGATTAAAATCTAATCTTTCCGAGACTAGTTATGGGGTGCATAAGCAGCTATTGGTCTGTGTGTATCTGATAAAATCTCAGTTCTGCTTAACTAGCAATGTCTGCGGTTGACAGTTCTCTGGTTGATCCTACACTTTGTATTTTTCTAATTTTGCTTTTCAGTACAAATTCTCATTTCTGAATATTTCTGCACCTCAAATATTAAATTGGGGCCATTATGCACACACATGCCAGTTTTTATAACTATAGAAATTCAATGATTATTACATGAGCTACTGTAGATCTCAGCCCTGCAATCACTTAATTATGCGTGTAAATTTACTCAGCTGAGTAGTCCCTGGAAAATTATTCATGTGCATAAAGTTATTCAGTGTATGCAGGAGCAGGGCCTTAGTCAGTGAAATAATGTAAAACTAGATAATTAATATAAGTGTCTCTCTCATCGCTCCCGTTTGCAATGAGAGTAACAAAACCCTTTGAGCTATTCTGTCTAAAGTGGATCTAACCACAATCCATTGAGAATGAGCTTGTTTGATCTAGCAATAGTTTTCCTGTTTGGTTTTGCTTACATGACAGAGTATGAAAATTAAAAAACGTCTTCTTCATTGTTGTGTTAATATTTAAGGGAAAGATCTTGAAAAACACAAATGGGAGTTAGGCACCAAATTTAAATTGGCTTTTAATGGGTGCTAAGTGTGTGGCTGCCCCTTTTGCCTTTGAAAATCTTCCCTCTCCCACCTTCTGGCCTTCAAACAACGCCCCCAAACTCAATCAGCAGCAAGCTCCCCACGGAGCAGGACACACCAACCCAAAGTGGCACCAGACCCTGTCAGAACAACACATGCAAAACCTGCAGACATCCCCCACAACACACCTTTCAAGATCTATGGGTCTTACACATGCCTATCACAACATGTGGCATACCTCATCCAGTGCACTAAATGCCTCAAATAAAAGCTATGTGAGTGAAACCAGACAACTACTATGCTCTCAAATGAATTCACACAGAAAAATGATAAAAGACAAAACACCACATCACCTAAGGGTGAACACTTTTCACAAATTGTTCACTCTATATCTGACCTATCAGTCCTCATCCTGCACAACACCAGTTTCAAAAGACAAACCTGGGACTGGGAGCTTAAATTCGTAATTTTGCTAGACACTAAAAACCATGGTCTTAATATAGACACTAGATGTATGGCTTATTACAACAATCTCCCACCCCCTTTTTTGTCCTATGACTACAGGTGTGTTAACAGGGCACCTCACCACAAATGGTCCATTAGAATATGTGCTAGCTACTTATGGCAAACTATCTGTTTCATCTTGTATTTACCTGTGACACTTTTGAGTACCTTTCCCAGAGCTTAGGAACAGTTCTGTGTAGCTCGAAAGCTTGTCCATTGCACCAGCAGAATTTGGTCCAATAAAAGATATTCCCTCACCCATCTTGTCTCCCTTAAAGTGGTAAATCAATGCAAAAATAGTAATAACAAATAATAAAATCCTATTTGCACCTTTTACTAATCTATTATTATGTATAAATATGGACTCCACTTTTTAAAAAACAAGTGTATAGGTTTTTTTCTTTTCCTGTTCGTGTTTGATTTTAGAACTGTCAGGTTCTGGCTGCTCTCTGTGTGTTGGAGAACTTGGGCAATATTTGAAAGACTGGAATGGGCCATCACACAAGACTGAAACCCAAGTTGCATCTTTCCTAATTCTCATTTGTGTGGGGTGGGAATGTTGAGTCTATGACTCTGATCCTGCAATTAATAGAGTGTAGGCAGAGTGGTGCAGAACTCCGGTCAAGTCAGTGGGACTCCATGCGGGCCCAGCAGTCAGTTGTAGAACTGGGAACTAAGGTATATAGGCACCTAGTGGGATTTTCAAAAGCACCAAATGCCTAATACCCATTGAAATCAATGAGTATTAGGCATGTAGATACTTTTTAAAATCCCAGTAGGCACCTAAACCTTTACAAATCTGCCCCTAAGTGACTCAGAAGTCTAAGGCCATGTCTGCATTATGGTGGCTACAATGACACTTCAGCTACACCACCGTAATACAGACGCTTCCTACACAGTCAGAGGAGATTTTTCAATCATTGTAGGTAATCCATCTCTCCAAGCAAGAGTAGCTGGATTGATGGAAGAATTCTTCCATTGACTTAACTGTGTCTACACTGGGGTTTAGATTCATAGATTCCAAAGCCAGAAGGGACTGTTGTGATAATCTAGTCTGACTTCCTCTAAAACACAGGCAATAGAACTTCCTAAACAAATTCCTAGAGTATATCTTTTAGAAAAACATCCAATCTTGCTATAAAATTGTTAATCATGGAGAATCCACCACAACCCTTGGTAAATTGTTCCAGAGGTCAATTACTTTCACCACGTTGGCAAAGCTCCGTTGCCCTGATTACCATAGCTATGTCAATCTTACTTGTAAGTTCATTCCCTCTGGCAGTGGCCACTGTCAGAGATAGGATACTGAGTTAGATACACTATTGGTCTGATCCAGTATGGCCATTCTTATGTTCTTAAGTGTAGACCAGGCCTAAGTCTGATTGATTTTCAATCAGACTTACGTGCCTAAGTCAGCTTTGAAAATGAGAATTAAACTCTTAAATCACTTAGGCCTTGCAATGCTGAATGGAGCCATACCTAAATTACCTTTTAGAATTGGGGACTAAATAGCATAAAATTCAATATTCCCTCCCACCCTCTACCAAAAATATTGTCAATGTCCCTGTAAACGTTGCCAGAATCAGTCCTCCAGCACAAAGATTGGAGGCAGAACCTGCTATTCTTGACATTTCTAACATAAAATTGAAAACCAAACATAAAAAATATTATAGGCTTCTTTTTTACATCATAAAAGAGATCAAAGAGACCATCCAATCTTTTCAATTTACCTTTCAGTATTATGACACTTGCTGGGTGAAGTGTAGAAATGTGGTCGATACACAGTTCCCACAATAGTACATTTTGCTTTTTTTTTTTCTGTTCCATTTTGTAATAAAGTTGACCATGGGAAAACAGGGACATGGATCAGAATTGTAGCCAATAGCTTGCCAGTGTCCCTATAACACCCAACAAATATAATATTTCTTGTAAAAATGCATTCCAAATCAACAAAAAGCCCTTGAAGTAGTACACATCTAAAATCTCCAGTGTCAGACAAAATCAGCACTTTCCATTTCAGCTACAGCCCCAGCTGTTACTTCTCCTTTTGAAGTACTCATAGGTGGGGCCTCTCTGAGAAGAGAAAGCCCTGATGTTGTAAAATGCAGGCCCTGATCCATGCACTCTCACTCCTTGCTCAGGCAAAACTCACAATGAATGGGACTCAGCATTTGCACACTAGGGTGATGGATGAAATACTTAAAACAGATTAGATTAAAGATAGCTTTGATTGAGAAAGGAGCTGAGAATTAGACCACAGTCTTTAATTCTAATTGTTACCCAGCTACAAACAGTTTTAAAACCTGCATTTTAAAGCCCCTGGTTTCCCATTGTTGTGAGAGCTGATCCTCGGGCATGTCAAAGGCAGAAGATGCTGCAGCATTACCTGTCTTTGAAGTACATACAGGGGTAATTCTTAGGAATGAGAAAATGGACTTTAAGTCGACTTTCAGCTAAGCTACTAGTAGATTTAGAGCCTGTGTTTAAAAACAGCAGGCTTCTCTGTCTCCAGAAAGGAGTTTCAACCCCAGCTCTGAGTACTTCAAAGGCAGAGATGCCACCGTTGGGACTGGAGATGGAATTGGAAATACAGGCTTCCGTATACATACACTGGAGGTTTTAGGATCCAGAGACTTCCATTTTACCTCAGTTACAGAAAAGTACATATTTTAATCAACTAGAAACCATTTCCAACTTTCATATCCAGGTTTACAAACAAGTTTAGGGTGGGGAATACAGCTACACTTTACATTATTTTTAAGGGAATTAATCCATTACGTTTTTCAAAAACATTTACATTTATACAGGGTGTCAGCAAAATTTATGTTGCTCAAGGGTATGAATATTCCACCCTCCTGAGCGACATAAGTGGTAGTGTGCACAGCGCTACGTTGGTGGGAAGCTTCTCCCGCCGACATAGCTACCGCGACTCATTGAGGGTGGTTTAATTAAGCCAACGGGAGAGCTCTCTCCTGTCAGTATAGAGCGGCTACATGAGAGAACGTACATTGGCACAGCTGCATCGGTACAGTGTAGACATAGCCTTAATGTGTGTTTGTAGACTGCCTAGCACAGTTAGAACCACTGTAATATTTAGGAATTTCATCTACCACTATGTATCCAGTACAGTGGTCACTGAAAAAGTCAGTTCTTACCAACACTTAGCATACAGCACTATCGGAGATGTAGCAGTATTTCCCTAACTTTGGACAGGAAATAAACCATGATACCTCATAAATTACAGTATGGTAACTGGAGGGGAATGTTGGGCCAACATTGTGTCTTTAAACCACTGACTGCCTGCAATCTAGGGAAGTGTGTGAAGGAGTTCTTCACCATCAGCTGCTCCTAGAGGCACTGCGCTCAAGGGAGAATCAGGATGACATAGTGATCAGCAACACTGTAAAAACATAGAAGCGATGGGCAAGCATGACCTGAGTGGCCTTTGCTATAGATTTTTCCAGGATGCAGTATGCAAGGCATAAGGAGTAGGGAATGACTTGCTCTGGATCTGTTATTTTCAGGGGCCCCTGAGCCCACAGAATGAGACACAAGACTTACCTTTAAACCAAAGTATTTTTTTTATTTTTCTTGCATCCTGAACTTTTTGGAGAAGAAAAAGCCATCACTAATTATCTAGCTCCACACTTAGGAGTCCCTTCTTATTTAGGAATGTACTTGGTCAACATTTTTGATTTTAAAAAAAGCTTGTATCAAAAATGGCCTTCGTTTATTAAAAATGAAATTTGTGAATATTTTTAAAATTCTCTTATTTTGATGAAATACTTTCAGGTTCCCCCTCCCCACATTCTCCCCTTTCAACAGCATCCCCTCCCACCCCTCATTTCTCTGTAAATGCGCTCTATTGCAGACTAATTTTTATTTTATTACTCACTGTCAAGGAAGCATTGAGGACAGTTTCAAACTCACTATGAATCTGTTCTTTCATACTTAGCCTTCACTTCCTATTTCCTCCCCTTCTCCAGTGGAGCAGCAATAGCTCTTCTTACTAGTTGTCTGTGGTTTCCAGCCTTATGTTTTGTTGCCTGGCCAGCCTGGAATTGCTGTCAGTTAAGCTGCTCCATTCAACAGACATTCAAGAGTATCCCTGATTTCATGATGGAGTAAAACATCTCATCTACAGCTGTGAAGCTCTGTCGGTCCTTTTAACAAGCGCAAAATAATCTCTTTGGGGGCATTATCTGCTTGCCCTCTTTCTAACTGTGTCTTATGCCATAATAGAGAACTATGGAGTAAATATAATACTGTAATTAACTTGAGTGGCTCCACTGATATTATTAACAATGCAAGGATAGCTCAAGTGGCTTATGAATAGCAGTAGGGCCCCAAGAGTGAAATACAGCCACTCCACAGCTATCTGTTATTATTTAAAGCATGTCAAATTTCTGGTTAATTTTGAAAGTTTTAATATAAAACATCACCATGAGTCATTTGCCAGTGCTCTCCTGGAAGTGGACGAATGGGGGAGTAGGGGGGAAAATGATGATGTTCTGACACTAAAGCGTTAGGTTTTATTTAACTTTGACATGGCAGAGATGTGCTTACAATGCTGATTGACAGGCTGTTTTCCCCATCTGACATCTGTTTTGATCTTACTCTCTGTGTGGTGTAACTGATATACAACTAGTGTGACATTAGCAGCCACTTGGGAGGAATGGTGAAAATATAGTTCCATGATAACATTCTCTACAGTCTGGGTGGTAGAACTTCTGCTGCTGTGAGCTGTCAGAGCTCCATTAAGGTCAATGGAGCTACAACAATTTAGAGGGGCAGATTCTCAGCTGGTACGTCTGATATGCACGCACACACCTTCCGTGACTGCACCCCAGTAACGTCCACTGGCCCCTAAACATTCTTACTAATGTTTAAAAAAAAAAGGGTGCCGATAGTTAGGCTCCTGAACCCAGATCCACAAAGGGACTTAGGTGCTGCAACACCTAATGTGTAGGCACTCTGACACCTCATGGAATTTAGGTGCCTAGGCTCCCTAAACAATGCTCGAGGAGAGATAAGTGGCTAAAAAGGGGATCCATAAAAGCCACCATGATCGCTTAGGAGCTGCCTAAGCTAGAAGATGCCGAGGAAGACACCTCCCTTATAACCTTTAGCCCAGTTGTTAAGGAATTCATCCAGGATGTGGGAGATCCTGGTTCAATTTGCCTGCTAAGGAGAAGGGATTTGAACAGGGATTTCCAACCTCTTAGCCCCCTGATCACTAGACTATCTAGTTATTCACTCTCTTCAGTTCAATGCATATTTAAATTATTTATACAAAATGGAATAGCTTGAACAGGAGAGATTGGGATATTCTGATGTGGGTTTCCCTCAATCTCTTGTTGAAGGCATGCTATTTTTATAAGTAATTAAACATGCATTGGGACAAAGAGCTCACTAGAAAGATTATACAGCTCAGTGTCTAGGGCACTCACTTGAGCATAGCTGTTCAAATCCTGTCTCCTCAGCAGGCAGAGTTGGGAATTGAACCAGCATCTCCTACATCCTAGGTGAGTACTCTGGGCTTAAGGAGATCACCTTCTCCCTACCCCCCCAGTTTAGTGTGGAATTAGGCATGCTCAGAGCATACCTACTGGATCAGGCCCCCTAGAGAAGATGAATGAGAGAACACCTATCTCCACCGGGTTTGAGGATTGCACCCAGACACCTGCCCTGAGGCAGTAGTGCACTTGCCCAGAGGCAGAAATTTCAGCACCTAGGGGACTTTACAGCAAAAATGTAGGCACTGAGTGAGTTGAGGCAGCTACAGGGGTAGGCCGTAGCCGAGCAAGGATTTTTTGGAGTTCAGTGGCACCTGAATCTAGGACTTTAGGCCCCTAAGTCCCTTTGGACTCTGGGCCCTCAATCCATAATTAAACACTTAAATATATGGCCTGATTTTCAAGGGTGCTGAGCACTCAGCAACAACTATTGACTTCAGTAAGAGCAGAGCTGGAGCTCTATCCCTGGATAGAGAGAGCCACAGCAGGCATCAGCTCCTGACTTTTTAATTTTAAATCTCTATTTCCTGATTTTTGTAATGCTTTATCTAACCATCTTAGCATTACCTTATAGATTGTCCATGCAATGAAACTAGCAATAAGTGCAAAATGTGATAAAATATAAATAGGTCACACTAAGGAGTTAATGAAGGTTATAAATGAAGGCTTTGTGGACCTGAACAGGCTATGGATCAAATCAGTAGGAGCCGTTTCATTGTCTTCAATAGACTTTGGCTCAGGCCCCTCAGGAGGAGAGATGTTTTGGGGAGCCAGGCTCTTGCTGAGCTTGGATAGATATTGAAAGGAGACCCACCAAGGATCACGGATCAAGCTTCTTAGTATGAATCATGTTGTTTGTGGAACTGTTGGGTTTTCCAAGTGTTGCGTATGATGCTAAAAAGACTAAAAGAGTCTTTAAAACTCAGCCTTTGTTATTTTATGGACCTACTGGGAGACCTGGCCACCCTGGCTAACATGAAAAGAGATGCTGATCTCAGATGGTGCAGAAGTTCACCTAATTGGTACCACTGTTTCCAACCTCAGCAAAGAAGGTTTGGAGACAGTATTGCCCATTTCACCTGTAGAGGTAGCTCCGCTGGAATCATTTTGAGGCACACTGGCAGGGGGATGTAGTGAAGCTTGCACTAGCTGTGCTGCCTCTGCTGGAGCTTTGCTGCAGATAAGTAGAGAACTTCTGTATCTCATATAGTCAGTAAAGCTCCTTTTAAAGCACCCTTTTTCAACCCCTTGAATTGACCATAAAGGAGTGATCATGCAAAAACTAATAAAAGCAAATGTTGCTTCTTTCACTCCCATGCTTCTTTGTTCTCACTCAGATTCTCTCATTTAGGGGAAAGGTTGGTCCAATGATTAGGGCACTAGCTTGGGACTCAGAAGACCCAGATTTAATTCCCTGCTCTGCGCAGATTTCCCATGTGACCTCCAGTAAGTCATTAAGGGTATGTCTACACTGCTTTTTAAAACCTGTAGTAGCAAGTCTCAGAACTGGGTCAACAGACGCTGGCTCGCAGGGTTCTGAAAACAGCTGTGTAGACATTTTGGCTTGGGCTCTCAAGCCCTCTGTTGTCCCTGGGCTTCAGAGTCAAGCTCCAGACTGAGCCCAAATGTCTACACTGCTGTTTTTAGCACCATAGCCCAGGCTGAACGAGCCAGAGTCTGTAGACCTGGGCTCTGAAACTCGCTGCTTTTAAAACAACGTGTAAACGTGCCCTGAGTCTCTCTGTGCCTCAGGTCCCCATTTGTAAAATGGGGATAATAGTACCTCCTAGTGGTGTTGTGAGGACCAATACATTAACGATCGTGAGGTGCTCAACTACTACAATAAGTGGGGGGAGGCATAGAAGTACCTAAGATAGCTATAGTCCAGGTTTTAAAAAAATTATTTTAAGTCAGTTTTTAATTCATATTAATTAAATGCAAAAATGGGCCAGACCATCAGCTGGTGTAAATTGGTACAGCTCCATTAAAAAGTCAGTGAAGCTTTTTTAGTTCACACCAGCTGAGGAGCTGCCATTTTCTCTTGGTGCCTTATTTGGATTTAATTTTTTTAAAAAAGTTATACAACCTCCTCTTCTCCCCTCCCTCATCCCAGCATGTTTCAATTGCCAAAGTTTGCCTTTCTCCTGTGCTGTGCTACCACACACTAGGAGCAGGATCTGCCTTCCAGAAATAATCCTGTCCTTGCACTTTATTACAAGCCAGAAATCAGCAAGGAAGTGCAGGCTCTGTGCTGGAGCGATGAATAAAAAAATATGACTGTCTAAATCTACATTCAGTGACATCATCATCAGAGAAACGTATGAGACTCTCTGCAGCCCTGTGCTTCTAATGTGATATTTCTAGGCTTCTATCGCTGTCAGAAGGAAAAAATCTCTTGGGTTATCATTGGCATCCTGACAGCAGAAATTGTTTTACTGATGCACACGAATACAAATGCGAAGCCAGCAGCATGAGTCTGGGTGGTTTTGTTGACAGAAAACATCTCATTTGAAAAAAGATAATGCACAAGTTGCAAGAGAAGCATAAATCAGGATGTAGAAGATACGGTGCTCATTGGATAGCTTCTCTGAATTGATGATCAAGAAGGAAAAATATGTCTGCCCATTATATCCCCATTCCCACTCTTTCTCTCTCTCCTGTTCTATTAAAGAACATAAGGAGGTCAAAAGGTCTTCTTTTAGATCTCTGCACATTATTGGGTGAGCTCCTCAGCTGGTGTAAAATCAGGGAAGCTCCACTTGTAAATCTGACAGAATTACATTTATTTGCACGAGCTGAAGATCTGACCATTGTGTTTATTTTTCTGCATTTGATTCTACTTGTATTCATTGGACTGTCTGCCTAGGTATGTGTTTCCCTTTTGGCATATTTCAAACCTACTTAGATATAGATTTTCCCCATCCCTTACTCCTGTCTGAGAGGTCAGGGTTTAGTCCAGTGTATGTAGTGCTGTGCCTTCTGCTTCACTTGGATAAAAAAAAATATATGTTGCTATTTGGAGAGTTTTGTCTTTGTTCTTAATGTTTTGTTTTTGTCCTTAATGTGGCTTATAGTGCATAATTGCAGATATCATACCATTATAAAATAAACTACATTATTGTACAGTAATAGTTCTTAACAACAGAACCATTATTGTAAGCTACAATGTTTGAAACCATTATTGTAGAATATGGTAGTATAAGGGAAATCTTGGTATTCTGCAGTTAGGCATATGTAAACATATGTAAACATAAATATTACATCACTAGGAGCTTGATCCAAAGCACACTGAAGCCAATGGGAGTCTTTCCACTGACCTCAATGGGCTTCAGATCATCCCCTAGATTAGGACTCACCATGGCAGAGAGATGATGCAATTATAGTATTAGAGTGACTCTGCTAAACCTTATTAAGATTCTGAGCATATCAGATGTGAATGAGATGTTTCCAGGAGGCTGAAGGGACTCAGTCTGAGCTGCAAGCTTGTGCAGTTAAAGTACTAGGCCATCTCTCCAACCAGTCTGTCCCCTATGGGCTTACTAAACACTGCAGTATATGCTTCATATGCCCTCCGAAGAATTGTTTGGCTACCAGTCTGGATGTTGCCATATGCTAGATGTAAATGCAGAAACAAAGAAATACACAGAAATCAACGAAGCAGCAAGTCAGCAAATTACTTTCTTGTGTGGAGCCAGCCAGCCTCCCTACCAGTTTCGTTTCCTAGCCCCGTGTACTAATATTAGACCACAGACAAAAGCATGATTTGGAAAACCATCTAACACCACAGACATCCCACATATACCAATCGCCAATGCACCTGAGCTAAAGAAGTTATGCTGATTCACTGTGAACATTTGCAGTGTGTTCAATTACCCTCAGAATTGTTCATTTTTTGCCTGTGGTTCTGGGGTCGAGCGGGATCATCGAGGCTAGATCTAGCCTGTGGAATTCATTCCCTCAAGAGATAGGAACAACTTCACCTCTTTCATGTCAAAATGCAAAACTCTTTGATTCAACTTTCCCTCAATAAGCTCTTCATATAAAGTCTAACTACACTGCAATCATGGGGTAGTTATGAAGCTCATATAGGCATCCCCAAGCTAGCTTTAATATATACCTAGCTCAGGTACTGGAGCAGTAAATCCATGGCAGCACGGGCTTCAGGGTAGGACATACCAGCCCACCCATTACCCTGGGTAATTTCTCAGAGGCTAGCTTGTGCTGCCAAAGCGTCACTGATCTGCTACTTGAGTTAGCTAAATTAAAGTAGCCATAGACACACAATAGACGTATATAAAAAGTCTGCTAACTTTTCAAATTTACTTCTACCAGCAATGGGATGGAGAGTGAAAGAGCCTGGTATCGTTAGTACTATTTTAACACTTGGGAGGCACTCAGTTTCTACTATGATGCCAGTCATATTAATACCTAGGCAAATGCCAGCATTTTCAAATTTGGAAGCCTCTAGGCCCCTAAATTTGATTCAAGCACTAAACTAAAGGTACCTATGTTTCAAGATTCTAGCTTAAGTGACAAGATCTTTACACATGAATGTATGTATAAATAAAATGCATATATATTTCAACATATAGTGAAGTCTCTCCCTCTCCCAAAAATGGGAACTTTGTTATATTCTTACATTTCAAAATGAGATTTATGGATATTATATTGCAATGCCAGAGCCCCATATTAAACTTGCAAGTCATTAGCAGATTGTTACATTCCAGCCCTGCATCTGTAGTAACTGCTGTTTTTACTCCTCACCTATCTCTATATAAGATGTTCTCTCTGTGTAAGACTGTGTGAACTTAAGAATTTGAAAACTATGTATTCTATGTATTCAAAATACATCCACCTGAATCAATAAATAGTCTTTTCATCTCAGGGTAATTGTGAGTGTTGGTTTTTGGGGAAATTTTTCCAGAGACTCCAGTCATCATATAAAAATGGAAGTACTCAAAATAGAAAAGAAAGAAATTGAAATATATTTTTGAACATTGTAACACAAGGGGAAAACACATGACTGAGGCATAATTGTTTTTGAGAAAGAATGTTTTTCAAGGTTTTTTTTTTAAATGATTACTATTCTTAGCTCTAATTTGGTATGAAAAGACTCCTTCACAAATATTGTGATATAGTGAAGTGAAATCATCATACTTGGCTCAGGCATTTGCATCTATGAACACAGATAGAGGATGAAAAAATTAAGTCACTGTATACCTTTCCCCACAGTATAGCATTATTTTTCTGAGTTGCTGATATTAAGCATAAAGGCATATGAAGCCCTATGGCATTGTATGTAGGGTGAATAAAAGTTGAGTGCTCTAGTATCTGTTTCCCCCCCCCCAGATTCATTTGATCTGTGCTGTTTTGGGCAGAACTATTTACAGAGTGAAGCATATCACCTGCCTTGCCTCTTGCCCACTTTTGGGACACTACATGTGTCTGGCGGAATAGGGAAAAAGTATCCCTTGTCCTCCTTTGAGGACAGAGACTGGAGTACTACCTAGCCTTTTTGCAGGGCATACAAATAGACAGAGGCTGAGGCTTTGCCATCCTTCCCACAAACTGAGCAACTCCATCAGGGCCTAGTAAAATCTGACTCTGGAATTCCAGGGCTAAGAAGCCCGCAAACTCTTCCACATGTGACTACCCCGCCAGCTCCTTCATCTGAATAAGGACTTGGAGGTTTCCATCCAAGATGTCAAACTAGAGTAGGCACAATGCTAAGCAAACCAGCTTTAAATGCTGACAACAAGTCACTAAAAGCAGCTTGTTCAGGAACTACTCAGCACAAGTCAGGAAGCCATAACATTTGTGAGATAAAAGCAAAATAGAAAGGAAATTAAAATATGTTTTTGAACATTACAACACAAGGAGAAAATATATGACAAGGGAGAATTGTTTTTAGAAGGAATGTTTTTCCAAGTTTTCCCAGGGACTAATAGTGAATGTGATATGAAAGCTGCTGCAATATCATAAAGGACAAAAACCTATCCAGCTTCTAGTCTCACCTCAATTCTTCATTCCAGATCAAGCTCTCTACCAGTCAGTTCTGGAGGAGTCTGAGAAGCTGGACAGAGGCTAGAAAGTGGGAACAATAGCACTGACTCAAGCTCACAATAGTTCATAGAGAAGGGCTATTAATACTTGCTATGAGCTGGCTAGCCCTTTGAGGTGAGCTGGGCTTAGCCATACCTATGACTTAGCAGCTGTCCCTCAGCCTCACTAATGAACTGACAACAGAAGAGCTAAATGGTGACCTCTCTTAGCTGTGATGGGGCTTCATTAGAAACTGACCCCAGCTGGGGTGGTGAAGGAGGGTAAATACTATTTAAATAGAGCTGAGAACTCCAGTGGAGTGGGACAGAGAGTCATAGATCACTCATGCTAACCTGCTATAAAGCATAGACCACCAACACCACCCTACAGCTGCATTCTAACCCAACAGAACTGAAATAAAATCAAAGTGTTACAGCCCATAGGAAACTAGACTATCATGTGACACAGTCAGAGAATAGGAGAGACTAAGGTGCACCAGGGCCAGAGTCCCTTCCCCCTATTGCAGGGAAATGATTAAGTGAGATATATCCAGGTAATTCAGGCAAATGATCTGCATCCACACACACCGGAGGAAGGTAGAAAAAAAACAGGTCACTGACAATCTGATGAGGGGGAAAATCCCTTCCTGGTGCCACATATGGCGATCAGTTAGGTGAGCAAGAACCAGCCAACCAAGCACCTGAGAGAATGTTCAGTGCCACCTCAGAGCCCTGACGTACCCTGGCCAATGTCCTAGCTCTACCTGTGGCCATCCCTGATGCTTCAGTGGAAGGAGATTAAAAAAACCCTCCCAGAATACATGGTGGGAGAAATCCCTTTCTGACCCCTAGTGGCTGAAACCCTGAAGCATGAGCTTTAGGAACATATGACATAAATTGGAAGTGAGCCCCTGCCCCCTTCCATCACAAACAACCCTGTTACACAACGCACTCAAAAATTTTTCCAGCTCTCTCTTCAAACTAATTAAGTTGTTTGTCCCCACAACTCCTATTGGGAGGCTGTTCCAGAACCTCACTCCTTTGATGGTTAGAAACCTTCCAATTTCCAGCTTGAATTTGTTCATGCCCAGTTTATACCTATTTGTTCTTGTGCCAACATTCTCCTTTAGCTTAAATAGCTCTTCACCCTCTCTAGTATTTACCCCCCTAGTGTATTTCTAGTGAGCAATCATATCCCATCTCAGTCTTCTTTTTGTTAGACTAAACAAACCAAACTCTTCCAGTCTCCTCTCATAAGATAAGTCCTCCATTCACCTGATCATCCATCTTCTCTGCTCCTGTTCCAGTTTACATTCATCTCTCTTGAACTTGGGTGACCAGAATGGTACCCAGTATTCCAAGTAAGATCTTACCAATGCCTTGTAAAAAGTTATTAATACTTCTCTATCTCTGCTGGAAATGCCTTGCCTGATACATCTAGGATCACATTTGCCTTTTTCACAGCCACATCACATTGATGGCTCATAGCTATCCTGTGACTGACCAACACACCTAGGTCTCTCTCCTGCTATGTCACTTCCAACTGATGAGCCCCCCGCTTATAGCAGAAATTCTTAGTATTAGATCTTACGTGTATGACCTTGCACTTTGTACTATTGAATTTCATCCCGTTTCTGTGACTCCAGTCTTCAAGGTCATCCAGAGCTTCCTGTTTAATGTTCTGATTCTCCTGTGTATTGACAATGCTTCCCAACTTAGTATCATCAGCAAGTTTCATGCTACTTTTTGTGCCCTGGTCTATTGAATAAGATTGGCCCAAGTCTGATCTTTGAGGAACTCTACTAGTAGATCTCCCTCCAGTCCAATAGTTTCCTTTCAGCACAACCTGTTGCCTTCTCTCCTTGACCTTACCACCTTACAATGCTTCCCCATCTTCTCTAATTTAACTAATAAATTCCCAGGTGGCATTATGTCAAATGCTTTACTAAAGTCCAACTATGTTAGATCTATTGCATTTCCTTTATCTAAAAAATCAGTTATTTTCTCAAAGAAGGAATCGGGTTAGTCTGGCACTATGTATCTTTGATATATTCATGTTGCATTGCATCCCCTTTACCATTTACCTCTATGAATTTAGTTATTCTTTCCTTCACAATTTGTTCTAAAACCTTACATACTACTGAGGTCAGACTAGCAGGTCTGTAATTGCCTGGATCACTTTTTTTCCTTTCTTAAATATAGGTATTATATTAGCGAGTCTTCCATCATATGCTACTACCCCTGAAGAGCTAGGGAGAGTTCTCTCTGTCTCTGGGAAGGGCCTGCAGGAAGGTCCAGTAGTTTGTGAGTGTCTGTGACCAGAAAGCAAAGTTACAGGATTAGGGTTAACTCCTGTTGTGGGACCCTAGAGTGGAGAGGAACCTCGAGTTAGAGCTAGAGCTGTGAGGACCAGCGCATTAGAAGCCCATGAGGGTTGGACGACTAGTTTAAGTAGCACTTAGACTCCCAGCATGGAGAAGCCTGGGGGGGGGGGTCCAATACCCTAACAAGGGGGAAGAATTGAAGTCAAGCTCCGGAGGGGTGAAAAGGCCTTTTGTTTAGAGTCAAGTCCAGGAGAGGTGAAGGACCTTTGGTAAAGCTAAAGTCTGGAAGAGGGCTGAACTGTTGTGTGACTTGGACAGAGGGCTGAGACACAGAAGATTAGTGTGGGAGTTCGGGGAAGAGACCGGCTGGAAGTGGTCACTGTGGCTGAGGAAGTGGCCACCAGAGGCTGCGCAGGAGGCACAGTCCCCTGCAATGCTGTGTTTAGGCAGGAGGGAGCACCCTAGTGGTGAGGACATGCATTAACAATATTATAGGTACGTCAACAGGACAACAACAATATTGGACTAAATTCAGCGCTGGCATAGAAAGTGGGCAATTCCCATTGACTTCGGTGGTGTGGGGGCAGGGCTGAATTTGGTCCACTCTTTCTTTTAATTGCGGTTGTGTCTACTATCCACATTCCCCTCCTAATCTTCCCTCTCTTACACACAAACAAATATTTTGCTTCTAGCTACTTGGGCAGAAAACCTGCAAAGTATGTATGTGCGATAGCTGTACTTCATTTTGTACCCCTGCTGATCCTTCTGCAGAATCCATGACTTAGGGTGAGTTTAGCAGAGATCCACTGCAGAGACAGAGTTCATATCACAGTTAATAAGTATTTATATTTCTCTCCACTGTTCTCCTAAGCTCCTTTCTCTATGCTGTGCCTGTAACAGAACTGCTATTGTAGATAAGAAAACACTTGGCACAAACACAGTTATAGGAGTAATAACTACACGTTCGACAAACCCCTAACCAGCATTTTTTTTTCTAGCATATCTAGTTATCTTTCAGGTTCCTAACGTTCATGCTGCTCCTCACAAAAAGGGTTCAGTCAGCAAGCCACTGCTTCAAACTTTGCTGGTAATAACAATGCCAAGTATTTGAGTACATTTGTGAAAGTTGTTGGGTGTCACAGGATGGCTTGGATCGAGGGTGTAATATAGGTTGCTAAGTATAAACTGGTACACAGCATAAAATTAATGGAGAAATTTTGGCAATGCCCTTCACTGTGTGTAATGAATTCCTGTGCAAACGGAGTTACACAAGGAGGAGGCAAACACAACCTGATGGTCCACGAGAGAGCACAGACTGCATCACTGAAAGGCATGACAGAGCATGCAATGCACGTTCTCCCCTCTTGAGGTACACAATGCTCTCCCTGAGGAAGTTTTGATCCGCATGCATCTAGATAATAGTACACAGTCTGGCCTCACCTGGCCAGAAACACTTCCTTGCTGGCTGCACAAGTTTGATCTGTGCTGACAGAAGAGGTCTGGAAGGGAAACTGACAGTTCTTTATACTGCCAAATGCCAAATTCCTTCCAAAAGTTTCAAAGTGCAGCACTGTATCACTTTTAGAAAAAGAAATATAATATAATCTGTGTTTAGCATCAGCAGGTTTTTTTAAAGGGCTAGTTTCAGTAAGTATTTGGAAATAAGAAGAAAGACTAAGTAAAATATTCCCATGTTTTACAGGATGACAAACGTGCCTTATCATAGTTCTGTGCTTTTCTTCAGCCACAGGGATATTTTTTTTAATCTCTTCATCCAGTGCCAAATAGCCAGACTTGGATTCACTGCAGCAATTCCAATTAGAAGATTAGGCTATAATATAGATATAAGTACATAATGTGTATCTTAATTGTCAGTTTTGAATGCCTGTATTGTCAGAGGACTAGAGGAGCAGGATTCATACCACATATACTAGGGGATTTGTTTCCCTGATAGAAGCAGCTTTAATTTCTTCTAACCTTTTGTGTTCTGAGTGTAAAAATAGTGCTTGTATGTTTGCAGATGGTTAATGCTATTCAGCACCAGGGTACTCTCTCGAAAAATGCTAAGGAAATGTCCCTATTTGGCACTTCTGAAATCTTCATTTAAGCAACATGGTGGTTAAGTTTTGTTATATTTATGTTCTTGTGGGGTTATTACAGGGGTGGGCAAACTACGGCTTGGGGGCTGCATCTGGCCCTTCAGACATTTTAATCTGGCCCTCGAGCTCCCGCCGGGGAGCAGGGTCAGGGGCTTGCCCCACTGCGGCGATCCAGTCAGGGAGCGGGGTCGGGGGCTTGCCCCGCTCTGCACGTACCGTGGCTCTGCGCAGCTCCTGGAAGCAGCGGCATGTCCTCCTCCAGCTCCTACACGTAGGGGCAGCTAAGGGGCTCTGCATGCTGCCCCCGCCCCAAGTGCCACCCCCCACAGCTCCTATTGGCTGGGAACCACAGCCAATGGGAGCTGCAGGGGCAGTGCCTATGGACGGGGCAGTGTGCAGAGCTGCCTGGCTGCGCCTCCATATAGGAGCCGGAAGGGGTCATGCCGCTGCTTCTGGGAGCTGCTTGAGGTAAGCACCACCCAGAGCCTGCACCCCTGACCTCCTCCCACACACCCCCTCCTGCCCTCTGAACCCCTTGGTCCCAGCCCGGAGCACCCTCCTGCACCCCAAACCCTCATTCCCAGCCCCACCCCAGAGCCTGCACCCCCAACTAGAGCCCTCCCCCCCGCACCCCAACCCCCTGCCCCAGCCCGGAGCCCCTTCCCACACACTGAACTCATTTCTGGACCCACCACAGAACCTGCACCCCCAGCCGGAGCCCTCACCCCCTCCTGCACCCTAAACCCCAATGTTGTGAGCATTCATGGCCCGCCATATAATTTCCAGATCCAGATGTGGCCCTCGGGCCAAAAAGTTTGCCTATCCCTGGGTTATTTTATTTGATCTTGGGATAACTGGTGAGTCTGTTTATTTGTATGTGTCCTTTCAAAATGTTATCAAGGACATCCAGGGTACGGCTACGCTGTAAAAAAAGACGCAGAAGCTTGCGTCAACTGACTCAAACTTGTGCTATAGGGTTAAAAGGCGCAGTGTAGACATTTGGGCTTAGAGCAGTGTAGACATTTGGGCTTGATCTGCAGCCTGGTCTCTGAAACAACAGTGAAGGGGGACAGTCTTGGAATCCAGGTTACAACTGAAGCCCAAATGTCTATGTTGCTATTTTTAGTTCTGTAGTGTGAGTCGGGGTGAGCGGAGCTGCATTTTTTTTTGCGCTGTAGATGTACCCCAACACAGTTTAATTGTAGTGTACTAACAATTTAAATAAGCAAATATATATCAATCACCATTTTAAAATTTTTGCCAATGATCAGTTACATAAATCTGCTCAGTAGGTGTTAATAAGAGAAGCTGTTCCAAATGTTTATTTAGTTTTTTGAGTTTTTTTTTTAAAGACATTTTAAAAAGGAAATAAATATTAACAAATTATCAGTCTTGATACCAACATTCACCTTAGTTAAAAACAAAACACGGCTCTGTATGGATGCTGGAGTCTGCCCAGGTGGAACCATTGGCAGTTTGATGGCCTCAGTATTCTAATTGTATTTTATTTGTTTACCTGAGCATCAGTTTTATTCAATGTTATCTACTACTCACAACACTGAATAAAATGTTGTCTTCTGTATATTTTTTCCACTGAGCACCCTATTACTGATGTACAGTGGGAAAGGGGCTTTTTGGATTAAAAATAATATAGGCTCCAATTCAGCAAAACATTTAAGCACATGGGATAAAACTTTTCAAAAGCACCTAAGTGACTTAGGAACCTAAGTCTCATTTTTTTAAAAAAGAGATAGTTAGCAATTAGGTTCTCCATGTCCATATCCTCAGAAGTATTAAGATCCCTAATTCCCATTTAGGTAGACACCTGAATACATTTGAGGATGTAGGCCTAAAGGCCTATGTGGCCCATCAGTGAGTGTGTATTAGAGAAAATATGAGTTGTTATGAGATATGAGCCCCGAGCTACAGAGTCTTGGCTCTTTAACTCAAGCTGTAGCATCCAGTGCTTTTAGCTCTGAAGGTCCCTGATTCAATTTTTAGTGGGTTTGCCAAGATGGTAGCCATCATACCACCTCATTTTTGAAAGAGAGACTTCGGTGCATCTGAGAATTTTACCTATGATTAACTTTAAGCATGTCCCATTGACTTAAACTCCACTGATTTCAGTTTTGCTTCATCAGGGTCATAATGCCTGTGACCGATGCTTTTGCTGACCAGAATGCTTGTACTAAGCTACAGTGTTTGAGAAAAAAGATTTTATCAGAAAAGGAAATGAGCAACACAATGCTCGCTAAACCACAATATAACAAAATTACCTTGTGATTTCTAAGCCGCTAAAGCCGCTTCTGCGCACAGCATGTGTAACATTTTTAACCACAGTTCAGGAACTAAGTTAGTTATTTTACTAGTGCCTTAATAGTGAAATTAGTTAACAATTGCCCTGGTAAACACTTATACTGAACATAATTTTGAGTTATGGAGTAGGATAAGCGGCACTGAGATATGAAACAGGATCCTTTGGTCACATCTAGCACTATTGTTCAGCTGTAAAGTTTAAAACAGACATTTTCCCTGCAGAAATAATGGCCTAGTGTTTCTTTTGAGACAGTGTTTCTGTCAAGGAACCTGATCCTGCAGGCATTACTCACATGAGTAATTCTCATCCCATGATTAGTCCCATTGATTTTTTGGGAGTATAACTACATAATGCACTGGTTCCCACAGCCTAAATGTATTCCATGGTCCACTTCTTTCCTGCTGACCTACTTTTTTGTCATTGTTACCTTGTGCTCATCCTACCTGTTAGGTGTATCTGTCTGTTTTCTCTTGTCCTTTATTTAGATTGTTAGCTCCTTGGACAAGAATTGCTTTTCTTATGTACTTATGCCTAGCACATTGGGGCCCCTAGTTGCTGCTGCACTATAAATAATACTAATAATGTTCAACCAACCTGAAAGTGCCTGTGAACATTTTGAGCCAGACTGTGAAATGTACAGTCTCTTGTGAATAAAGATTACTCACAGGAATAATTGTTGCATTATCAGTGGAAATTAGCAATCTAATGAAAAAGCAAATGGCCAGTATTGGACTCATTTAAAGTGCTGCAGTTGGATGTGAAAATATTGAATGGGATACTACCAGTTTTTCTTTGTGTCACTGTTCACACGTGGGACAAATTTATGGAGAGTGAGGAGCTTGGAGAAATGAATATGAATCTCTTTAACTCTTTTTAGGCTGTGCATTGATCCTGTTATTGCTTAGAACCATATTCTGATATCCTCACTCAGGGTAAATTGCACTTTACACAAATGTAGTGCCATTGAAGTCAATGGAACTGTGTGAAGTAAGATACCCCTGAATTTGTGTAAGTGTACCAGAATATGGCCCTTAATGTCATGATTCTTGGCAAATTTCAGATTTTGGAACAGAAACTTTTATATATCCATTTCATCAAGAATTAATCATAATCTATTATAATAGAATCCATCATGCTGAATTCAGCTGGCATTAGTTTAAATGTCAAATGTATTTCTGTAGGTGTTTCATTGCATTTTGTCAGCAATTAAACATTAGTCAATGGACACTTAAAATTAATGCTACCCTACATTTCCTCCTCCTTAATATCTTTGATGGCCATAAATAATGTGACTTGAATTATGAATTGAAATGGGCATCATGGCACCTTGTGTCAATGAAGGGCACGGTCACAAATATGGAATTAAGATTTCCGAACATGCTCTAGCTAGAGAATGAATATCATTGATTACAAAGGCTGGAAAATGCTACCATTAACTTAAAGGCCACATACTCCCTTCTGGCACAAAGGAGAATGGGTGCTAAATGGCATGGAAAACTCCCCATCATGCAGAAGGAGGGAGCAGTGCCTCTGTTGCACGAATCAGAGACCACAGCAAAACCCTGCATAAGAAAGCTGCATTGTTGGGCTCTGTGGATCTGGAGTGAGCAAGCCAGAAATTGAGCAAGGGAAAACTGCTCACCGGAGAATTGTCACCCTTGAAATCTATGGGGATTATGCAGTGAGCTAGTTGTAAGACCCTTTTCCTGCAAATACGTAAGTGCATGATTAACTTTAAGCATGGGAGTAGTCTTTAGAAATTAAGCTTGCAGAAGTTTGCAGGATTAAGTCATAGATCAGTATTATTTTACCTGGGTTTCTCTGCCTTCTACAAGAAACCCCACTCCAAAGGGGTCTCAGAAGCAACTGCAAGTGGACAGGGCATGGCAGGGAAGCAGAGCTCTGTTGCCATGAAGGCAGCAATTGGGGCAGGAGCTTCATGTATGCCCTACTGTTCAGCAAGAGTCCCACTGTCCATAAGAACAGCCATACCAGGTCAAACCAAAGGTCCATCTAGCCCCATGTGCTGAGTTCTGATAGTGGCCAGTGCCAGCTGCTTCAGAGGGAATGAACAGAACAGGGCAATTTTGAGTGATCCATCCCCTGTTTTCCAATCACAGCTTCTGGCATGGAGTTTGTGGCTGGACAGCCATAGGTTTTGGTAGCTTAATTCCCTTTCCTTTCCACAAGAAGTTAATGCATCCCCACTCTAATGGAATAATGTCACTGGGAGTTGGAATTCAAAGTTTCCTGTCACCAATGGGTTTTTCCTCCCCCTTCCTTTTTGCATAGGGAACAATTTAGTTCTAAATTGTTAAAAACAAGAACCGGCAAAGCCAAATCCTCCCATTAGGGGGAAGGGGGAAAAGACATGGGGGGGAGAAATGTCATTCAGCTATATATAGTTTCCCAGATTTGAAAAACTTCTAAGCTACATGGGCCTAATTTTGCTCCCATGAAAGCTTGTTTCCAACTTATTACTATTTTCTAATTAAGTTATTTTCTACTGAACCAGAGTCAACAGGAAAACTATAGTAGAACGACCAATAGATCTGAAAAACAGGAAACTAACTTTGCCAATGAATAGGTAAGTATTTTTTTTATTTTTAAAGCACTGATAAATGTACTATTTATACTATTTAAATACTATAAAATGTATTATTGAGGTACAGCTGCTTCAAACGCTGGCCATCTAAAGGTCAGATGAATCCAGTGTGGTTTGAAGAGAGCTCACTAAACAGGAAACCACTCAGCTTCATTTTTTGTTCGGTAGCTGCTACAAGAGATAAGACAAAAAAGAGCAGAAGATATAGGACGGCTCTAAGTACAGGGGGGAGTTTGGAGCCCAAAGGTTTAGAGCTGATATTTTGCTAACCCTGAGCATTTCCTAGAGTAGCTGCTCAGATATTAGGGTGATGGGCTGTGTGTAAATTTATTCCTAGTCCTGGCTACATGTATATTCAAAAACATAGTTATTTTCCTGTTTTTTAATAGTTGGTAGGTGCTCAAATACCACAATGATGGATCCATATACGTACTGGGACAGGTAAATAGATCTGAGGTGCAAAGGGTGAGGAGGGATGAGGGTGACAGACAGAGCCATCATTCCAACAGTGAAGGGAGAGATCCGTGCATATGGATCCTCTGTGCTCACATCTTGGTGGTTCATTGGGGCACATGCTAAGACACTGGATCAGTACAGATTCAGAAGGCAGGGTACCATCTACTGAATCACTAATACAGGAGTTATACTATTTACCTACAAGGCTTAATTAATTCATATTTGTAAAATGCTTTTAGATTCTTGCATAGGAAAGATGGGGTCCTATGTAACTGCAACATATTTCTGGCAATAGAACCAAGACAGATAAAGAGGCCCCAAAATCATCAAATTTCCTACAGTTACCAAAAATGTTTTAAGCAACAGAGGGTCCTGTGGCACCTTTAAGACTAACAGAAGTGTTGGGAGCATAAGCTTTCGTGGGTAAGAACCTCACTTCCACAGATGCAAGTAATGGAAATCTCCAGAGGCCTTTACGTAAGAAGTGAGGTTCTTACCCACGAAAGCTTATGCTCCCAATACTTCTGTTAGTCTTAAAGGTGCCACAGGACCCTCTGTTGCTTTTTACAGATTCAGACTAACACGGCTACCCCTCTGATACCAAAAATGTTTTCTCACTTAAATGATTAGCAGTTCCCTCATTCTGTTATGCTAATCCTTCAATGAGGTTTTGATAAACTTGCTAATATTTTGGTGAATGCATTTGTTCTCTTTTACTTCTTTAGATCTTGGCCAAACATGAATGCAGCAAGTAAACTGGAGTTAAACCACAGAGGTAAAAGACTATGTTACTATTTATACCATGTTTCTTCTCAATAATATTTTTCGTTCTGTTTTCTTTTTACCATGCTTATTACCCTTGGTATCATCAATAGTTTGCGATATGCAAAGAATATAGAATCAGAACCCGGGTGTGTTGATCTGTTGTAAGAAATATACACAACTCAGGTATCAACTAATGAATGAGGCCAAAAGCTACCAGCACACAAGAAGACGACTGATTTTGTGGCCTCATGCATTAAAAAGTTCTACATCACAATAAGTTATCCTGCTGCATATAAAATGGAGATTTAAAACAACAAACATTGAATTGTTAATGAAATGGTTCATTGCTTCTAAAAACCATGGGAGGAAAGAATGTATCAAGCTTTTTTTAAAAAGTGCCTTTTTATCTATATCTATCTTGCCCCATTTAGGCTCCCATCCTGCAATGAGATCTGCTAACACAGATCTCTGTTCCTGTGCCGAGTTTCATGGGCACAGGTGTCTGTACCATCAGATCTGATTTAAATGATCAAAACAGTTGATCGCTTCTAAAACAATTGGGGGTTTAACCTTTTGCACACAAAAAAAATCAATTTTAATTTAGAAAAAAAAGTAAACATCTCCTATTTATAAGGTCCTAATCCTAATTATAAGATGCTCTCTAGACCTCATTAGTAAAGCATTTAAGCACATGTTTAACATTAAGCATGTACTCAAGTCACATTGACTTTTTGGGTAAAATTTTGGCCCCACTGTAATCAGTGGGGAAAATTCCCTCTGACATCCATGGGCCCAGGATTTCACCCCATGACTTTAATGGAACATGCTTAATGTAAAGAATGTATGTCCTTTCTTTGCTGAATCAAGGGCTCTATTAAACACGTGTGCTGGATGTAAAGCCAGTACCCTACATTTATTGTACAACATGTGCATCTTACCACGTGTTACACATTCACACATAAAGGACTGTTTGCTAAAATGGGTACATCCACCACCCCCTTACTTTTTACTCTAAAATAGCATCACAGGGCTTTTTTAATAGAAGATGTTATGGGGTGTATAAACCTA
Organism: Terrapene triunguis; assembly: GCF_002925995.2. NCBI lineage: Eukaryota > Metazoa > Chordata > Testudines > Emydidae > Terrapene > Terrapene triunguis. The sequence goes on from NW_020664417.1 coordinate 77,721,118, forward strand.
GCACTTGGTCTGAAGGGGTTAAAGAGCAACTTGGGGCCCAGCTGACCTTGCCCAGCTGCAGCTACAGAGCATGTTCCAGATGGAGGTAGAGCTTAAAAGGAATCCAGACATCTCTGGGAAAAGAGGAGCCTACTGGTGGCCTCAGACAGGCTAAAGGTTCGTGTGTTTTTTTAGTTACCTTAGATAGTTAGTGTGTTTTTTTCATTACCTTTTGCTACAGACTGCAAAGCTTGGATCATAGAGAAAGGGGTAGGAAGTAGCCCAGGGAGGGTAGCCTTAAGGTGCTCTTGGGTGCCAGACCTTGGTAACTGTCACAGGGCCCGGGTTCCCCTATTAAGAAGGAAGTGATCCCTGGGTTCCCCGTATTAAGAAGGAAGTGACCTCCTAACCACTAGGTGATGTTTCCAACAAGCACCAATAGGAAATAGGTTTTGTGGTGAAAAGAACCAACTCAGATAAAATAAAACCAACCTGTCTGGTGGTTTCAGTGACATGTGTTTTCTTTTGATTCACTTCCAAGTGGACAAGTGGCCACATCACAGCAAAACCTTACTACAGCTGGCACTTACTGGCATCTTCCTGCCCCCCCCCCTAGTCTCGGAAGAGAGGCCAGCCTATTCTCCTGCTCATCCCTTGAATTGAACCCACATAATTTTTGAGGATCCTGCATGTCCTCACTAAGGCCTAAAACAGAGATGCCTAAATACATGATGGGCATTTTTCATGGTATTTCCACACAAACTAGAAACTGCCTATGAGAGCCTTACCCTTGAAAAATTTCCAACCCAATTTTGTACATCTGAAGGTTGGGCTGTTTATTAAAACACATATTCCTGTCTGATGTCACTATTAGAAACATAATGAAATCACTGACCTTTCAAATACCTTCTTGTACTGAAGTCCATGGGTGCAGATTCAGACCCTGTGAACTCCTATTTTAATTAGTGTGACCACAGAATCAAAGTTGTCCCTGCTTTCTCATTTAAAGTAAAAAGGCAATTTTGATACTTGGTACTAATGTGCAATATAGTAACGCATGGCACTTTGGTCTATACCAATGTTTCTCATCCAGTGGGTCACAACCTCCGTGGGAGATCACCACGTGTTGAAAATTTTATTCTAATCTAAAGCAAAGAAAATCTCGTGCCCCAAAATTCCTGCAGCCCCTTACCCTTCAGCTGTTTTCTGTCAACCTTTTGAAATACACACACATAATTATATGAGCTTATTGTTATCATTGATACACATTTACTTTTATAGTAAATGTAAGGGAGCTGTGAAAATGTTTTGACTTTGAATAAGGGGTCACCAACCTGAAAATGCTGAGAAACACTGAGTCTACACCAACTATAAGTCTTCAGTTTCCAATGAAAATAACAGTGATAAGAAGAGGTCAATTTGATTCTAGACTCTTTGGCACAAAGACTGTCTCCTACGTGTGCTTGTACAATGGGGCCCTGATCAGACTGAGACCTGAGGGTATGAGCACATTACAAATAATAAAGAAATGAATACCATCCTGAAAAGTGTTGAGAGCTCTCAATTAGCATGCACCTTCCAAATGGTGCTCAGTGTTTTGCAAGATCAGGCCCCAATACACATTGTGTCGGTTATGTTACATTACTGTATATAAGGTTTGTCACTACTATAGAAAAGGTATTGAACTGAAAGTCTATCATGACATAAGAGGAAGATTCTGCCTCCTGTACTGGCTGGTTTGCATTACTCAGTCAGCAGAAAGGAGCTGGTCAAATAACTTAACCAGAAACTGAGGGTTCTCCTTGCATAAAGGGAATCCCTAGATAGAATAGTGCCAGCGCTGTGGCTCTATGTGACCATCCTCACCACCCTTTGTCAGAAGAGGTGTTCCCAGAAGAAAGGAGGCATGGCTGGGATGCCTCTGAGCTCCAGTGATCTCTGACTCAGACTCATGGACATTAAAGGCCAGATGGGACCATCATGATCATCTAGTTGGACCTCCTCCACATTAGAGGCCACAGAACCTCACCCACTTTACTATAATGGCTTGGGGCTCTGGGCATACAGGTGTAAATTTAAGTTACTGATGTCTTTGTGCTGCTCTAATTTATGTTGGGAACGAGGCCACCTCTGCCTGGTCCTGTTCCAAATTCCACTTGGTTACACTAGAGAATGTGGCCAATAATATTGATCTATGTGACTCATTTTCCTGTCATGTTGAGGATGTTTAATTTGGAACTCAAGGACTATAGAGTCATTTTTATAACTTGAAATAGAAAACCAAAGAATGAAACTTTAAAGCACTGGTTTGTTTTCATCATTATGTTTGTAGGGCCTGATTCTCCTCTCACTTACACTGGTGTAAATCAGGAGTAACTTCAGTGAAGTCAATGGAGCTATAGTAGTAAATTGGTGTAAGTGAGCGGAGAGTCAGGCCCATAGTTTGCAAGTCTGTTTCTCCTCCCCCATGGATGACTATATGAACAGAGATAACAGTAGTACAGGTACAGTACAAATGAACATTTAATGCCATCTGCTGGGCCATGCAAAATTGTGCAATATTTTGTTGCTGGGATCATGTATTGCATTTAACTTACAGAAGAACAATGATGCATAAAATAATGTGTTTCTTTTGTTTTGTTTTTTGGTCAGGGTCAGTTAGAATGACCAAAGGATCTACACAACACAATATATATGAAATGGGAGCATGCATATGTAAACAAGCTATGTGCAAAAATCAAAACTATATTGACTTCTTTGATTATATTGCCCCTTTCCAGGTGGGTGGGCTGGCTGCTGAAAATTTGAAACTCTGGCCACATAGGAGAGGAAGGCTACTCCCAGTCGTTAAGATTCTAGCCTAGGACTCAGGAGTCCTAGAGGCAATTCTCTGCTTTTCCCCAGACTTTCTGTGTGACCTTGGGCAAGTCAGTCTCTCTGTGACCCAGTCTCCCAGGTAATGGGAATTATGCTTCTTCCTTACCTCACAAGAGTGTAATACACTAAAGACTGTGAGGAGAGCTGGTTGGGAATTTTTCAATTATTTTTTTTTTTCACCGAACAGTACTGATTTGTTGAAACTGAAACGGTTGTGAAATGGAGTCCTTTTTAATGAAATTCCCAGCTTGCAAAAAAAATGATGAGATAAGTTCTAAAAGTATCAAAACATTTTATCTTGACATTTTCAAAAAGAAAAATTCAATTTTTCTGATTTGAAATTATGTTTACTTTAGAATTTAAGCCAGAGTATAAAGAGGTTAAAAAAGAAAAAAAAAGTTGAAATCAAAATGAAACACTTCAAAATTATAAAAATGAAACATTTTGATTGCCCAGAACCAAACAAATTGGGGTTTTTTTCAGTTCACGAATAGTTGAGATTTCAACTTTTTGTCCAGATTTGAGACAGGAAGAAATTTTGAGCTCCCAAAAATATCCATGGAACAGGAAAACTGTTTTCTTCTAAGCTCTAACTGTGAGGTGCTCAGATGCAGTGGTGATGGGGACCATAAAACTATTTACAATATTTTTATTTATTTATTATTTAGGCACCTTGCCTTAGGCACCCATTTGAGAAAAACTTGGCTTTGATAGCTTCTGTGCAGATGAAATAAGGGTGGCTCTGAGGTTCCATAAGACTCTTTCCTTGCTAATGTATCTATTCAGGGGCAGCCAGCGTTTTTCACTATGTGAGCTATGTGAATATTTTCAGTATATTATACAGTTAACTAAGTTCTGTTCCCTTTAATAAAATGCTAAATAATGTATCACTCTTCTATATAGAATATATAATACTTGCTGTAATCTTTCTGACCACTTTATTTAGAAGGCAAGAGCAGAAATATTCCTGGAAAAACATCTAATTTTGTAAGTATTTTTTTCCATTCCTTTCGAAAATTTTGCTCTACTTTCACTTCGACTTGAAATTTAAGATTGTCGCCTGCTGTAATGCTGTTGTGGGAAGACCATCCTTTCTGCCTGAGCACATGGAATATAGAGTGGGATTTTGAAAAGTGCTTAGTGTTGGCATAACTTTGCTCCTAGTGGAATCAATGAGAGCTTTAAATTGACTTCAGTGGGAGCAGGATTAGGCCAAAGCTTGTTTTTGAAAATACCATGAATAGGGTTCATTATCTGCATATAGCTATGTTCTGTTTGAACTACAGTATCATTGTATTTAGAATAATCATTCAGTATCAAATCTACAAAAGTATAAGATGCATCTGTTCTCTAGTGTGTAATTTTGTATTAAAATAAACATGGAAAATGGTTATTTCCAGATAGGCTTGGAACTTCTGAAGCTGACAGGAGCAGACTACTCAGCAGCCAATTGCTTATCTATGGCCTGATTCTGTGTTACTTGTGTACCTCAAAAATCACTCTAAAGTCAATAGAAGTTGGTGTAAACAAGAATGGCAAGACCATGTGCTATAAACTGGACAATTAGTTCCCAAGTAGAGCCAACAGAAGAGCTGGACAAATAAAAACATTGCAGTGAACTTTCATTCAAATTTGAAAGCTGATTGCAATTCTACCATTCAGCCTGCCTTGTTTGCTTGGACACAGAAGATTTGCTAGTGCAAGCACTCAGAACTCAAATACTTAAATATTTATTAACCAAAAGTGACTTTTGAATATTATATTTTTATTTTAAAATTTGCAATTTGTGATGAGCTGGTTAATTACATAGATCACTGATGTTCAGATTCACAGAGTCCAAGGCCAGAAATGTTCTGCCATTAAGCAATACCCTTGGTGATAATATTAGTTCTATTCCCTAGCTTGATGATTTATGTAACTGAACAGCATAGCACAAATGACACATTGAAAATATTACAGTGAAATGTAAAATTTTTAAAATGTGCTTTGCTGGTTAAGTTACACTCTGTGTAATATTTTCAAAAGTCTCTAAGTGATTTAGGAACCAGATTACCATTTCCAAAGTGACTTAGGCACTTAGGGGAGATTTTCAAAGGCACAAATGATTCTCAGCAAAAGTTGATGGAAATTAGACTCCTAACTGCTATTTGAAAATCTCCCTGTTAGGAGCCTGAGTCCCACTAACTTTCAAATTAAAGTCACTTTCATGTTTGTATGCAGCCTTAGTTACATTCTAAACTGCAAACAGAAACTTTGCTGCACCAGTGTACCATGTGCAACCTTTCATCTTCATCTCTTCAACAGCTGAACAAAACTCCCAGTTCACAGTCTGCAGGCATGAAATGGCCTGAGTCAGTCCAACTCCATCGAAGTCAGTTCGTCACTGAAGTCAGTAAAGCCATTTGAGTCAATGGAGTTGCATTCACTTTGACCAAGCCTGAAGTGAGCCCTGCAGCTATGGGTTCATTGTGTTACCTGAATTTCTTTCTTTTGCCTAGGATAAACATTTTGCAAAAGCGGGTGAGGATGAATCAGAACATTCACGCGATGTACCTGATGAAGAATGGTATCCCTATCATACTGTAAAAACTTCCAGCTTGGAGGCAATGCATGCTTTGAAAATTTTGCCTGCCAAACCTATAAAAGAATCCGAGTATGCAGGTAAGTTACTTCTCTGCTAAAACAGAACGGAGTCCTTGGACTAAGTGGGGAAAGCAAGGACCGGATTGTGCTCAGTCTGGTTATTTTAAAAAATGTTTAGACCAAGTGCTCCACTGGGTGAAAGACATAGAAAGAAAAATATGTGATTGCCAGGATAATCAATTTGCATATGAATGAAACATTATTTTAAGGGCACCTACCGCATCCTTCAGGAATGGGCATTTTGTTTTTAAAAAAATTTCCCAAGGATTCTCTGTAGGAAAATTCAGTATTTTAATCAAGTCACTGATTTGTTTTACAGAAGGCCCTATTCAAGTCTCATTTTATTTTAGCGCTTACATATAATACATTATTTGACACAAGCCACTGTTAAATTTTGGGGTAAAGAAAGGTGGTCCCTATAGGTTATACTAGTCAGCCCTAATAACTATTTTCTAGAGATTTTAAACCCCTGCAAAAAACAGAGAGCCATAGGCAGAAATATCTTAATAAATATGTACATAAAATGCACCCAACAAATTGCAAATAAATTAATTAATTAAATTTAATTTTAAAAATTTTTTAAATAAATTCCACAGCAGCAACTGGGAGAGGTTTGTATAAATTAAGGGCCTGATTCAATTCCCACTGAAGCCAAAGCTTTTCCATTGTTTTCAATGGGATTTAGATTGGGCCCTAATCAAATTACTGAGCTCATTTTTCCTTAGATTCCTCAGCGTGTATGAACACAGTATGGGTTCAAGTCAGGGAGAGGCTATGCTGAGTTCTAAAAACTTATTTCCAGGCTTTATTTGGAAACCTGAAGTAGCAGCACTCAAATGCTTGATTAAATCTTTTTTTTTTTTCACTGCTTGCCAATGGGAACATTTCTGTTAGGAACCCTATGGTAAGCCTCCTCTGGTGCTTATCTAAGAACACCCTAGAGTACAGTTACTGCCGGGGGAAAACAATGCAAATTCTGACTGATGGATCCAAAGAAAAGCATATTAAACAAATAGACAGCTATTTTTAGTTTATTTATGACCTGTAGCTGTCACATACCAGAAAAGAATCTGAAAATGCATTTCAGAAAGATAAACTTTTGTGTTCATGTCCCATTCTGCAATCTTTTATAGGAAATAAAAATATGCACTTAAAGTTAATGACCCAGAAAATGTACTGACTCAGAAAAACATGCTTATGTACATGGATGTGTATCAACATGTAGGCACATTTTAGACAAGCATAAAAGTGTGTATTAGAAACATGTAGGCACATTTTAGACAAGCATAAATGTGTGTATTAGAAACAAATGTAGATATTGGGAAGAATTCCTGTTATACCTTCTGAATGAATGATATCAAACAAGAATATAGGGTGCAGGGGACAGTGTTGAGGACAGCAGTTTAGTCAGGAAATGTCTAAAAAAATAACTGTCTGGTGGGGAGAGAGTTTCTAACCATCTTTTATTATTATTATTGTTCTATTGCAGAGGTTTTTAAGAAAATAGGCCAAGCTTGCCCTCTCCTGAGGTAGAATCTGGAGGGCAGTGGCGGCTCCAGGCAACAGCGCTCCAAGCGCGGGCCTGGGGTGGCAAGCCGCGGGGGGCGCCCTGCCGGTCCCGGCGAGGGCGGCAGTCAGGCAGCCTTCGGCGGCATGCCTGCGGGAGGTCCACCGGTCCCGCAGATTTGGCAGCAATTCGGCGGCGGGTACGCCGAATCCGCAAGACCGGGAACCTCCCACAGGCATGCCGCCAAAGGCAGCCTGCCTGCCGTGCTTGGGGTGGCAAAAAAGCTAGAGCCGCCCCTGCTGGAGGGGTAACGGAGTGGGACTTGACAAAGACATCCTGGTAGAATTCCTCCCAAATGGCAGAGATGGAGCTTGCCCTCTTTTCCTGAAAGAGTTGGCCTATAAACTCCACAGATCTCTCAGGATTTGCAGGGGGCCTGGGCTATCTTGGAGGCTTTTTTCAACCAATACCGTGGGCCAGAGAGGCACCACGATCACTCCCTGGCAGTGGAGTTGGGCTTGCAGGGACTCTGCTGGCCACTGTTATGTAGCCCAGGGAACCTCCACTTTCAGGAGGACTTCCCCAATGTGGAGGTTGCGTAACAGGAATGATATAGTCTGGTGATTTATCACCTTTCCCAGATAATTTTTGGGGAACCACAGGGGAATTATGTGCATCCCCCACAACCCTGATCACACCCAACTTGGATTGTCCATTCCCTGCTTAGTACCGCCCCTCTCACCCTGCATAGATCCCCAGTGGAGATTCCTCTGTAGAGTCCTAGAAAGTGGGGTGTAGAGCTGCAGAGGTAGCTGACACCCTTCTTCAATATAGGAGGGGTCAGATCCATGCCTGGAGGGGCCACCTCCATGTGCCGAAATCACGTGAGTATGATTGGGACTAATTGCATGAGTAAGATGAGCAGGGAAAGCTGAAGGGTTTGCACATCCTTTGTTGTTTCTGAACCAGCCACTAACGCCTACATTGATAGATCCTCTCATGTCCTTTGCTGATGTTTCAAATGACTGTTCCCCTGAATTCAGTGAAATGCCTTAGACATAGCTTAGACATTTGGCAGCTTTAAAGATGCTGCCAAATATACTTGGGGCACTCAGCCACCATGAAGTGGTTAACAAACATTATTCCACAGCTGTACATGGTACACTACCAGTGATGTTTTGGAATGATAAGGTGGTAGTGCTATATAAATGAATATGTGACTTGACTATGATTGTCCTGAACATATCCCACTTATCAAAGCACACTAACATTAAATTACTTATGTAATGTTCATAGCATCATAGAAGATTAGAGTTGGAAGAGATCTCAAGAGATCATCTACTCCAACCCCCTGCTCAAAGCAGGACCAACCCCAACTAAATCATCCCAGCCAGGGCTTTGTCAAGCCGGGCCTTAAAAACCTCTAAGGATGGAGATTCCACCACCTCCCTAGGTAACCCATTCCAGTGCTTCACCACCCTCCCAGTGAAATAGTTTTTCCTAATATCCAACCTAGACCTCCCCCACTGCAACTTGAGACTGTTGCTCCTTGTTCTGTCATCTGCCACCACTGAGAACAGCCTAGCTCCATCCTCTTTGGAACCCCCCTTCAGGTAGTTGAAGGCTGCAATCAAATCCCCCCTAATGTTGATTTTTAAAAAGGGCTCCAGAGGCAATCCTGGCAATCCTGGCAAGCCAGTGAATCTAACTTCGGTACCAGCAAAATTGGTAGCAACTATAATAAAGAATAGAATTGTCACACACATAGATATATGTGATTTGTTAGGTAAGAACCAACCTGGCTTTTGTAAAGGGAAATCATGCTTCACCATTCTATTAACTATAACACAAAATGTGGAAATGGCAGAAGTGCTAATTGACTTTTTTGTTTCAATTTTCACCAAAAAGTTTAGTAGCAATTGGACAGCTAACTTAATGAATGCCAGTGAAAATGAGGTAGGATTAGAGGCTAAAATAGGGAAAGAACAAGTTAAAAATTACATAGACAACTTACATGTTTTCAAGTCAGCAGTGCCTGATGAACTACATCCAAGAATACTCAAAGAGCTGACTAAGGAGATATCTGAACCATTAGCGATTATCTCTAAAAGTCATGGAAGACAGGTAAGATTCCAGAAAACTGGGAAAGAGCAAATATAGTGCCAATCGATAAAAAATGGGAATAAGAACAACCCAGGGAATTACAGACCAGTCAGCTTAACTTCTGTACCCAGAAAGATAATGGAGCAAATAATTAAGCAATCAATTTGCAAACATCTAGAAGATAATAAGGTGATAAGTAACAGTCAGCATGGATTTTTCAAGAACAAAATATGTTAAACCAACCTGATAGCTTTCTTTGACAGGGTAACAAGCCTTGTGAATAGGGGGAAGAGGTAGATGTGGTATATCTTGACTTTAGTAAATCTTTTGATAAGGTCTTGCATGATCTTCTCATAAACAAACTAAGGAAATACAACCTAGATGGAGCTACTATAAGGTGGGTGCATAACTGGTTGGAAAACCGTTCCTAGAGAGTAGTTATCACTGATTCACAGTCATGCTGGAAGGACATAGTGAGTGGGGTCCCGCAGGGATCAGTTCTGGGTCCTATTCTATTCAATGTCTTCATCAATGCTATAGATAATGGCATAGAGAGTACACTTATAAAGTTTGCGGATGATACCAAGTTGGGAGGGGCTGCAAGTGCTTTGGAGGATAGGATTAAAATTCAAAATGTTCTGGATAAACTGAAGAAATGGTCAGACATAAATGGGATGAAATTCAATAAGGACAAATGCAAAGTACTCCACTTAGGAAGGAACAATCAGTTGCACACATACAAAATGGGAAACGACTGCCTAGGAAGGAGTACTGTGAAAAGGGATCTGGGGGTCATAATGGATAACAAGTTAAATATGAGTTAACAGTCTAACACTGTTACCAAAAAAGTGAACATCATTCTGGGGTGTATTAGCAGGAATGTTGTAAGCAAGACACAAGAAGTAATTCTTCTGCTCTACTCCACGTTGATTACGCCTCAACTGGAGTACTGTGTCCAGTCCACATTTCAGGAAGATGTAGACAAATTGGAGAAAGTCCAGAGAAGAGCAACAAAAATGATTAAAGGTCTAGAAAACATAACCTATGAAGGAAGATTGAAAAAATTGGGTTTGTTTAGTCTGGAGAAGAGAAGACCAAGAGGGGACATGATAAAAGTTTTCACGTACATAAAAGGTTGTTACAAGGAGGAGGAAGAAAAATTGTTCTCCTTAACCTCGGCGGATAGGACAAGAAGCAGTGAGATTAAATTGCAGCAAGAGCAGATTAGGTTGGACATTAGGATAAACCTCCTAACTGTCAGGGTGGTTAAGCACTGGAATAAAATGCCTAGGGGGGTTGTGAAATCTCCATCATTGAAGATTTTTAAGAGCAAGTTAGACAAACATCTGTCAGGGATGGTCTAGATAATACTTAATCCTGCCTTGAGTGCAGGGTCTGGACTAGAAGACCTCTTAAGGTCCCTTCCAGTCCTACAATTCTATAATTCTATTATTAGGATTATTTGAGGGAGTCAACTAGCGAATGGATAAGGGTGATCCAGTCAATAGCGGCCTAGAGTAGACGTGATAAATTGACCCCCGCTGGATCGATCGCTGCCCGCCGATCTGGCGGGTAGAGTAGACATACCTTTAGTCACATGCTTCCACTGTCCACTTTCCTCACCCAGCAGTCTCCCCTCAGAGTTCTGTGGTCCTGCTTCCATCTGCAAGTCTGAGCTTTTCCCTTCAGCCTCCTCATGTCTTTGCTGCATCATGTGCTCGAACCCCCTTCTAAACTCAACCAGAGTTTCCACCTGCGTCTCCAATCCTTGGATCTTTTCTTCCTTTAGCTCTATCAGGTGGCACTTCATGCAGACGAAACTCTTTTCAGGACCCCCTCCAGGATCATGTACATACCACAGCTTCCACATCCAGTCATCTTCATTGTGTCTTCTACTGCTTGGGTCACTACCACTGCTGCCTCTGTATCTGTCATAGCCTTCCCACCTAAGTCCTGTTAGTCCAGGAAACACAAACCAAACCAAAACACCACCACCCACAGCAAAACAAACCCCCAACGAGCACCACAACACTGCCAGAACACCACACACTCCCTTCATTAGCCTGTCTGTTCCTCTGCCTGGTTCTCCTAGTCTTCCCCCCAAACTCCCCTTACAAACTCCTACTTAAACTCCCCTGTTTACAGCTCTGTTTGCTGACACCTAATCAGAGAAGCTCCGCCCCCCAATCAGGGTTCAGCTTCTCCCAGCACACTGCTCCTACCAGCCTCTACAAATGCCTTCTCCTCCAATAGAACTCCCACTCGAACTCCCCTGTGTACAGCTCTGTTTGCTGGCTACTGTGCCACTGTAGCTGTCTGTGATATGGAAAAGGGATAAAAAATAATACAATGTCATAATGCCACACCTTGAACACTATGTCCATTTCTGGTAACCCTATCTCAAAAAGTATATAGCAGTACTGGAAAACGTTAAGAGAAGGGCAACAAAGATGATCAAGGGTATGGAATGGCTTCCATGCAAGGAAAGACTAAAAACGTTAGGGCTTTTCAGCTCAGAAAAGAGATGCCTCAGAGGGGATATGATAGAGGACTGTAAAATCATGAATAGTGTGGAAAAGATGAATAGAGAAATGTTATTACCCTTTCACACAATACAAAAACCAGAGGTCACCTGATGTAATTAATAGGCAGTTGATTTAATACAAATGAGAAAGTACTTTTTCACACAATGCTCAACTAACATATGAAACTCATTGCCGTGGGATGTTGTGATGGCCAAAAGTTCATAAAGGAACTTGATAAATTCATGGAGAATAGGTCTAGCAATGGCTATTAGCCAAGGTGGTCAGGGCCACAACCCCAACCTCAGGGCAATCTTAAACCTCTGACTACCAGAAGCCAGTTGTGGAAGACAGGTGGATCACTCTATAAATGTCCTGTTTTGTACACTCTCCCTGAAGCTCTGGTATGGGCCACTGTCAGACACAGGATGCTGGACAAGTCGGACCATGGTTTGTTCCAGGATGGCAGCTCTTATATACTCTATTTTTTCCCCTTTGTCACAGATCAACGGTATTTAGGAGATTCAGCTACTACTCACATTTCTAGAAACACTAAATCCTCTATCATCATCCAACCAAAGTCCTCTGACTCCCCTCGAGACTTAGGTGTAAGTAAAGATCATACACAAATATAATTCCTTCTTTTTCTGTATCACTTAATGCTGTGCAAAGCCATGGGAGTTGCATGGCTAAATCCTTGGACACCTTTTTGAATCAGTACGATTCAGTGTTAAGACCCATATTTTAGTCTGGGCTTTTCATTCACTTTGCCACATGTAATATTGCTCTCATTGTTTCTATAACTTGTTGTGCTGAATGGAGATGTGTCAGCCATATTAATGTCATGTCAAGAAGAGATTTCTAGGAGATAATAACAATTATGGAATAGAATAAGCCTAGATTAGTGGCTTTTAATTGTTAACTATTTTATGGTATGAAGATGCCAAGTGTGTGTAATGGTGGAGGAAATATATGTGGAGAAATCCACTAACTGGCAAATCATCTTGCTGTGTCAGGAACAGCAGAATTTTATCAGCTATACTTTCATGATTACTAACCAATATCACAGCTAAACATTTTATATTATTTACAGCAATGCAGATATGTTTCAGAGGAGAGCAGAGTCCCAAATGTTAAAGGTACAATAAAAAAACTTGTTTTGCAACTAAATTATGAAATGCCATCTTCTTATTTGCTATATATATGGGGAAGAACCATATAAGTCAGGGAAGAAAGAATAAAAGGCCTATATGTTTCAAAATATCAGTCACTTTAAAAATTCATCATATTACAATTGAGAATCCAGCTTCATATCAGTAACAACACTGAAGTAATCACTTTCAAGCGGGGACATGTTGTGGCATTTAGCTCTCCATTCCTCAGGGACAGGCCAACCCTGTGTAAAAATCAGATCTCTCTCTCTCTCTCCCGCCCCCCAATTATAAAGAAGAAATAGGAGAGGGGAAATATAATATATAGAGAGAAGTGGCAAGTCTGCCACATTCAGCTTTTGAGCAATTAGGGAGTGCACTGGAGTCATTCCCGATTTCAGATGGAGCAAATAGGAACAGAATCGGGTTCTTTGCCTAGCCAACTGCATCCATTCCACTACATACTCTGATAATTTTCTTTTAATTGTAATGTCACCAGGAGTGGCTGCTATTAAAAACTCAGCCTTTTTCAGTATTTACCACACACCGGTGTCTGAGGATATTGGAGTGTTCCCCCAGTTTAGAATGTAATAGCTGTGCTAACGGTGTGGCAACCCTTGGCAAATGTTGATTTCTTCAATGGCTTCCAGTTTAACACTAATTCTTATCTGCATTTTATTTCAAAATCCCATAATTTAGAGATACTTGTAAATGCATCCTCCAATGATTTATTTCCTATAGGATAATTGTATATTATAATTAAGGTTACTTTTTAATCACGGGTATTTTTAGTAAAAGTCATGAACAGGTCACGGGCAGACATGACTATATATCCCTGACTAAAACTTGGGCCAGGGGTGCTCGGGGGGCAATCCAGGGGTGCTGGCGGGGGCAGATGGTGGTGTGCGGCCTGGGACCCCCGTTGGTGCTGGGGGGAGGTGGCGGCAGCATGCGGCTTGGGATCCCCGCTGGCGCGGTGGGGGGGGGCGGGCGGCAGCTCGCAGCTCGGACCCCTGCTGGCGCTGTGGGGGGTGGGTGGAGGGGCTTGCAGGCTCCCTACCCAGCTCCGTGCAGCTCCCCAGAAGTGGCCAGCATGCCCCTGTAGCTCCTAGCAGGAGGGAAGGCCGGGGGGCTCTGCGTGCTGCCCCGGCCATGAGCTGCGGGGATGGTGCCTGCAAGCAGAGAGGCAGCATGCAGAGCCCCTTGGCCCCTCTGCCTAGGAGGTGCAGGGACATGCCAGCTGCTACCAGGGAGCCCCCGCCCCAAGGTAAGCGCTGCCCAGCACCCCAATCCCCTGCCCCAGCCCTGACCCCCTCCCACACCCAAACTGCTGCTGCTGCTGCTGGCCCAGGGGCTGCCGGAGTGTTTGGGCAGTCCCTGAGTCAGCTGCACCAGCCGCTGCAAAAGTCACTGAGGTCACAGAAAGTCACAGAATCCCAGACCTCTGTGACCTCCATGACAGACACGCAGCCTTAATTAGGATCAGACACTTGTGTCACTTTGCCTAAATTTAAGGAAATGGCCAGCTTTTAATCCTTTAATTTACAGTTTTACTCTGTCACTATATTAAAGTTATATTTATTTTGTTTAAAATAAAAAATATTTCCAAATAAATTTATTGTGACTTTATTGAGACTAAGTCAGCTCTTGAAGGATTAAATCATCTTTTTCAAGCTAAATCTTTTTTTATTTCTTTAAAAAGTACAAATCTATTAACAGTGTTAGTGCTGATAATTACACAAAGACTATCTACAATTTGCCATTCCACGAATAAAAATAAAGTCTAGCTCGATCATTTTCTATAGTTAGTGCAAAGGCCGAGTGTTAGACAGTAGTATGTATGAGCAGCTGTGGAGACACAATGCAAAGAATTCATCAATGCTGAAACAAAATGTATTTTTCCCCCTTTTAGGTCCTGCTGTAAAACGAAGCATGAAGCCAAACATACTTTTTACTGAAATCACAAGTAAGCCAGCAGTATACTAAACAAAGTTTGCAAAAGAGAAAAGAAAAAAAGTTTAACTACCCTTTAAGAGCAAACACTGATGTAGCTCAAGCGAAAA
>NW_020664417.1:77736362-77793305 GCF_002925995.2 Terrapene triunguis
GCGGCGCTCGGCGGGGGGGGCGGTGCGGCGCTCGGCGGGGGGGCTCGGGGGGCGGCGCTTTTTTTTGCTGCTTGGGGCAGCAAAAAAGCTAGAGCCGGCCCTGCAAATGAGAAACGTGCAGTGGGACTGTCACAGACTGATTTCATACTTTAAAAATCCCTCATCTTTCAACCCTGATTTGGGGATCAAAGGAAGATTTTAAAATTCTCTGGCTTAATTAGACGTATTTTGCCCTAGGGAGGGCATGCTTGATAGCTCTATGGCAAGACTTTGGTTGTACATTGAGCCATGCAATCTAATGACAAACATGCAATGGCAATACCATAGAGTGATTTTATACATTAAAGTGCCTTCATCCTTCATCTCTGACTTGGGTATCAAAAGAAATCTATAAACTCTACAGGAAATGTTGAAAGCAAACTGAAATAGGTGAGGTTTGATTTATTGGTTTATATATTTGCAAGTTTTGTACTGGTGTGAAACCTCCTTATTTTGTAGCCAAAAATTTCCTCCTCTTCTCATTTATTATTACTGCGGAACTGTGGCAGCATGATCTTCACTGTACCCTCTTGTGGCAGTGCAGCTGAGGCTCTACCTCTGATTCCCCAAATTCACATTCTTCCCTTATTTTAAGGGTCAGTCAAAATGCCTGCGTTCTCCACCATTTGAGATAAGCTCACTGTCTTGGAGCACCCCTTATGGTGAGACCTGAAGTTGCAGCCACTCTGCCTCTCTCACATCCTTGGAGTTTCTGTGGTATGGTGTGGTGACTTGGCCCTCCGGCCAGGTCACACTGAAGTCCCACCCCTTCTGGAGTATGCAGAGTCCAAACCAAATTCAAAGGAGCAAACCCTTCCACCTGCTTGGGCTCAGTCCGGAGCAGACTCTTCACCCCTTTCTCCAGAGGCAGCAAAAGTGGGAGCTGTGGGGGGCAGAAGGGGCTAGTGCCCCCACAGTGGAAATATTGTGGGGGCTCAGGTCCCATGTAAACTAATGCATGTGTGGGAATGGTGGAGGTGTGACCACAGGGGTGCCCAGGATTGGGATGAAGAGCAGGTAGGAACTGCTAGGACCCCTCTTTCCAGCCTGAAGCCAGTTGCCCCTGCCATCAAGTCTCAGTAGATCCCCTCACTCTCCCTCTGTCCCCCACATTCACAGAGAGCTTCCACTCCCAGGCTCTGCAGAGCTCCATCCCGGGACTTTCTTCCTGTATCCCAGCTTCTGTCAGGCTGCTGACCCTCAAGGCTTTCACCGTTGGGTCTTTTCACTTGTCTGGTTCTCTCCAGACTGGGTTCTTTCCCTGATCTACTCTAGGCCATCTGTCTGGAGGAGATTGTCTTTCTCCCAGGCCTACTTCAGGAGTCCCCCTTACCTCTGCTGCCCTCTCACTTCCAGGCCAGTCCCAGGTGGTAAGATACCATCTGCAGCTCCTCTGTGGTTCTTTTTCCAGCAAGAAGAAACACCAAACCACTTTTCTCTGCAGCCTCCTTTCTAACTCTCCTGTCTTCTCTCTTTTAAGTTCCTCTCCTTCCCACCTGACTCTGCCTTCTCCAAGTGTACCAGCTGTTCATTAAAAAAACCCTTTCAGACAAACTTCCCAGATCAGCCCTAGCCAATTGTCTGGGGTGTGGACCAGCCCCACCCCCTTAAAGGCCAAGTCACCCCATGACTGAAAACCAAAAGTGTACTAGAAGCTTTTAAACTACAAATAGCCCTTTCTAGCTGGGGGAGCATTACACTTGGATTGGTCTCTAAGAAGTGAAAGAAACTTTTCTCTTAGAATGGTGAGGAAAAATGCCCAACCAGAGTATGGTCCACTATTTCCTCCACTTTCCACTGCTGTGTACCTGACCCTTTCAAAACTGTAGTGAATGGACTTTGGATCAGGTGGGCAAACATGTTATCTTGTAACTATAGACCTGATTCAGCAAAAACATTTAAGCATATGCTTAACGTTACGTACATGTGGAAGTGCTATGCTAAACTGAGCCCTGAATGAAGAAATATTATTGAATCATAAATAACATTCAGTTGATTATACAAAGCCTACTAAAACCCTGTTGCTACTGAACAAACTTGCACAGCATGGAAGAAAGCAGCAAGCTGAGAGCAAGAAGACATGGAGTCTGGTCAGGGAGAAGTTTGCTAATTTGGAAATAGGAGAAAGACTTGCTGAAAATCTCTAGGTAAGGATAAAAGAGGTAAAAAACGAAGGGTGATGTCATGGTAGGGGTCTACTACAGACCACCTAACCAGGAAGAAGAGGTGGATTAAGCTTTTTTTTAAACAACTAACAAAATAATCAAAAGCACGGGTCTTGGTGGTGATGGGGGACTTCAACTACCCAGACATCTGTTGGGAAAATAACACAGCAGGGCATAAATTATCCAACAAGTTCTTGGAATGTATTGGAGACAATTTTTTATTTCAGAAGGTGGAGAAAGCTACTAGGTGAGTGCCTGTTCTAAATTTGATTGTGACAAATAGTGAGGAACTGGTTGAGAATCTGAAAGTGGAAGGCAGCTTGGGTGAAAGTGATCATGAAATGGTAGAGGTCATGATTCTGAGGAAATATAATGGATTTCAAGAAGGCAGACTTTAGCAAACTCAGGGAGTTGGTAGGTAAGATCCCATTGGAAGCAAGTCTAAGGGGAAAAACAATTCAAGAGAGTTGGCAGTTTTTCAAACAGACACTATTAAGGGCACAAAAGCAAACTACCCCACTGTGTAAGAAAGATACAAAGTCTGGCAAGACACCATCTGGCTTAACCAGGAGATCTTCAATGATCTGAAACTCAAAAAAGAGTTCTACAAAAGTGGAAAGTAGGCCAAATTACAAAGGACAAATATAAACAAATCATACAAGTATGAAGGGACAAAATTAGAAAGGCCGATTCACAAAACGAGATTAAACTAACTAGAGACAAAGAATAACAAGAAAACATTCTACAAATATATTAGAAGCAAGAGGAAGATCAAGGACAAGGTAGGCCCATTAATAAATGAGAGGGGGAAAACAATAACAGAAAATGTGGAAAAGGCAGAAGTGCTAAATGACTTTTTTGTTTCAGTTTTCATCAAAAAGGTTAGCAGGATTGGATGTCTAACATAGTGAATGCCAGTGAAAATGAGGTAGGATCAGAGACTAAAATAGGGAAAGAACAAGTTAAAAATTACATAGACAACTTACAGGTTTCAGAGTAGCAGCCGTGTTAGTCTGTATCCACAAAAAGAACAGGAATACTTGTGGCACCTTAGAGACTAACAAATTTATTTGAGCATAAGCTTTCGTGGGCTACAGCCCACTTCATCAGATGCATGTAGTGGAAAATACAGTAGGAAGTTATATATATACACACAGAGAACATGAAACAATGGGTGTTACCATACACACTATAAGGAGAGTGATCAGTTAAGTTGAGCTTTTATCAGCAGGAGAGAAAAAGAACTGTTTGTAGTGGTAATGAAAATGGCCCATTTCCAGCAATTGACAAGGAGATATGAGGAACTGTGGGGGCAGGGGGGAAATAAGCATGGGGGAATAGTTTTACTTTGTGTAATGGCCCATCCACTCCCAGTCTTTATTCAAGCCTAATTTAATGGTGTCCAATTTGCAAATTAATTCCAATTCAGCAGTCTCTCATTGGAGTCTGTTTTTGAAGTTTTTTTGTTGTAATATTGCGACTTTTAGGTCTGTAATCGAGTGTCCAGGGAGATTGAAGTGTTCTCCAACTGGTTTTTGAATGTTATAATTCTTGACGTCTGATTTGTGTCCATTTATTCTTTTACATAGAGACTGTCCGGTTTGGCCAATGTACATGGCAGAGGGGCATTGCTGGCACATGATGGCATATATCACATTGGTACATGTGCAGGTGAACGAGCCTCTGATAGTGTGGCTGATGTGATTAGGTCCTATGATGGAATCCCCTGAATAGATATGTGGACAGAGTTGGCAATGGGCTTTGTTGCAAGGATAGGTTCCTGGGTTAGTGTTTTTGTTGTGTGGTGTGTGGTTGCTGGTGAGTATTTGCTTCAGGTTTGGGGGCTATCTGTAAGCAAGGACTGGCCTGTCTCCCAAGATCTGTGAGAGTGATGGATCGTCCTTCAGGATAGGTTGTAGATCCTAGATGATGCACTGGAAAGGTTTTAGTTGGGGGCTGAAGCTGATGGCTAGTGGCGTTCTGTTACTTTCTTTGTTTGGCCTGTCCTGTAGTAGGTGACTTCTGGGTACTCTTCTGGCTCTGTCAATCTGTTTTTTCACTTCAGCAAGTGGGTATTGTAGTTGTAAGAACGCTTGATAGAGATCTTGTAGGTGTTTGTCTCTATCTGAGGGGTTGGAGCAAATGTGATTGTATCGTAGAGCTTGGCTGTAGACAATGGATCGAGTGGTGCGGTCTGGATGAAAGCTGGAGGCATGTAGGTAAGTATAGCGGTCAGTAGGTTTCCGTATAGGGTAGTGTTTATGTGGCCATCGTTTATTAGTACTCTAGTGTCCAGGAAGTGGATCTCTTGTGTGGACTGGTCCAGGCTGAGGTTGATGGTGGGGTGGAAATTGTTGAAATCATGATGGAATTCCTCAAGGGGTTCTTTTCCATGGGTCCAGATGATGAAGATGTCATCAATGTAGCACAAGTAGAGTAGGGGCGTTAGGGGACGAGAGCTGAGGAAGCGTTGTTCTAAGCCTGCACCGGCTCATCCAGGAGCAGCTGAGATACGGGAACCTCACCAAGAACTGCATGCTGCTGGCTATTCAGCAGCAGGCGCTGCCTGGAGGTGGGAGCATGGGCAGCCCTCGCTCCTCACTGGAGAGTCTCACCCAAGAAGAGAGCCAGCAGTTCAAGTCCAGCAGTTCACACGGCAGGAGCCCCAGGGCCAGGAGCATTACTGTGACCACGTTTACCTGGAGAATAATGTGCATCGGCTCTACCAGCCTCAGCACCAGGGCGAGGAGCTCCCCACCTACGAGGAGGCCAAAGCACATTTCTAGTACTATGCCTCACAGCGAGGACAGCAGGCTTAGATATCTTCAAGTCAGCGGGGCCTGATGAAATACATTCTAGAATACTCAAAGACCTGACTGATGAGATATCTGAGCTATTAGCAATTATCTTCTAAAAGTCTTGGAAGACGGAAGACATTCCAGAGGACTGGAAAAGGACAAATGTAGTGCCAATCTATAAAAAGGGAAAAGAAAACAACCCGGGGAATTACAGACCAGTCAGCTGAACTTCAGTACCCAGAAAGATAATGGAACAAATAATTAAGCAAACAATTTGCAAACACCTAGAAGATAATAAGGTGATAAGTAACAGTCAGCATGGATTTGTCAAGAACAAATCATGTAAAACCAACCTAATAGCTTTCTTTGACAGTATAACAAGCCTTGTGGATAGGGGGAAGCGGTCAATGAGGTATATCTTGACTTTAGTAAGACTTTTGATATTGTCTTGCATGACCCTGTCATAAACAAAGTAGGAAAATACAACCTAGATGGAGCTACCCTATGCTGGGTACATAACTGGTTGGAAAACCATTCCCAGAGAGTAGTTATCAGTGGTTCATAGTCAACCTGGAAGGGCATATCAAGTGGGGTCCCACAGGGATCAGTTCTGGGTCCGGTTCTGTTCAATATCTTCATCGATGATTTAGATCAGTGGTTCTCAACCAAGGGTCCTGCACCCCCTGGGAGGCCGCATGCAGGCTTCAGGAGGTCTGCCAAATAGGGCCAGCATTAGACTCACTGGGGCTCAGGGCAGAAAGCCGAAGCCCCACCGAAGCCCAGAGCCCTGAACCTCATCACTCAGAGTTGAAGCCAAAGCCTGAGCAACGTAGCTTCGTGGGGGCCCCCTGTGGCATGAGGCCCCAGGCAACTACCCTGTTTTCTCCCCCCTAACACTGGCCCTGGCTTTTATATGCAGAAAAACAGTTGTTGTGGAACAGGTAGGCTATGGAGTTTTTATAGCTTATTGAGGGGGCCTCAAAAAGAAAAAGGTTGAGAACCCCTGATTTGGATAATGGCATAGAGAATACACTTATAAAGTTTGCAGATGATACCAAGCTGGGAGGGGTTACAAGTGCTTTGGATGATAGAATTAAAATTCAAAATGATCTGAACAAACTGGAGAAATGGTCTGAAGTAAATAGGATGAAATTCAATAAGGACAAATACAAAGTATCCACTTAGGAAGGAACAATCAGTTGCACACATACAAAATGGGAAATGACTGCCTAGGAAGGAGTACTGCAGAAAGGAATCTGTGGTTCATAATGGATCACAAGCTAAATATGAATCAACAATATAACACTTGCAAAAAAAGCAAACATCATTCTGGGATGTATTAGCAGGAGTGTTGTAAGCAAGACACAAGTAGTAATTCTTCCGCTCTATTCCACGCTGATTGGGCTTCAATTGGAGTATTGTGTCCAGTTCTGGGCATCACATTTCAGGAAAGATGTGGACAAACTGGAGAAAGGCCAGAGAAGAGCAACAAAAACGATTAAATGTCTAGAAAACATGACCTATGAGGGAAGATTGAAAAAATTGGGCTTGTTTAGTCTGGAGAAGAGACGTCTGAGAGGGGACATGATAACAGTTTTCAAATACATCAAAGGTTGTTACAAGGAGAAGGGAGAAAAATTGTTCTCCTTAACCTCTGAGGATAGGACAAGAAGCAATGAGCTTAAATTGCAGCAAGGGAGGTTTAGGTTGACCATTCGGAAAAAATTCCTAACTGTCAGGGTAGTTAAGCACTGGAATAAATTGCCTAGGGAGGTTGTGGAA
The DNA here is from genome assembly GCF_002925995.2 of Terrapene triunguis. Taxonomy (NCBI): domain Eukaryota; kingdom Metazoa; phylum Chordata; order Testudines; family Emydidae; genus Terrapene; species Terrapene triunguis. The sequence continues at coordinate 77,743,147 of NW_020664417.1, forward strand.
ACTCCCTCACTGGAGATTTTTAAGAGCAGATTAGACAAACACCTATCAGGGATGGTCTAGATAATACTGAGTCCTGCCAAAGTGCAGGGGACTGGACTAGTAGACCTTTCAAGGTCCCTTCCAGTCCAATGATTCAATGATTATATAAGTTGTTTGCTAAGATGCAGATCTGTTTGTCCTTGCCCCCTTTCCCTACCAAAGATAGCAACTTGTTGGGTGCTGGCCCATAGGCTTTGATGACACCTCACTGGACATCAACTTGTCCTTTGTTTTTGAGAAACAGGTTTACCTACTCCCCAGACCTGTCCGGCAAACACACTTCAGTGATGATTTCAGCTTATCTTCATAACTTCACATATAATGTTACGCACATTTTACCAGGATATTATTGACCAGTGAGATATTAGTTTTCAAATGACACCTCACAAGATGTATTTTGTACAAAGATTATTACAGTAGCATGTAGGGTGTGAGTACGGGGTGCATTTGGTCCCACCAGTTTCCTTAAAGAGGCCAAGCATGGGGGGAGTTCTCCAAAGGCTGGTGACTAAAAGGAATCCTCTCTCCAACTGACAGTAGAAGGACTGCAGAGCCACTGTGTAGCCACAGTCTGGCTGGAGGAGGAGTTGATGGTGCCCACCTTATAACTTTTCCCTGGTGGTTAGTGCACTCTCCCTTTGGATGTGGGAGAGACAGATTTCATTTCCCCCCTTTGTCTGATGAGTAGAAGGAATTTGAACGGGGCCTCCCATCTCTTAGAAGAGTGTTCTAACCACTGAGCTGTGGAACATTCTGGACAGTCAGATGTGGATCACCTGCAAACTCTCATGTTGAAGTTGGTCCACTGTGGATTGAACTATGAAAGAGTCCTGGGGGGAGGAGGCAGCTAAAGAGCAAGCAAGCAAGACTGACTCTGTAGCCTGGTGGATAAGGAACCCACCTGGGAGGCAGATGACCCAAGATCCAGTCCCCCTGCTTAAATGACTCTTTAAGTATTTATCCAAAGTGGAACAGCTTCACCAGGAGAGACTGAGGGTAACCCATATCAGATTATCCTATATCTCAATGGTTAGCGCACACTCCTGGGAGGTAGGACTGGGCTAAAAGCTATAAGATGGACTCCTCCTCTGGCCATTTTGTGTGGAGATAAGCACCTAAGCCACCTGACTCTGGGATGGGGGTTCCCAGTAGTGGATCTCTAGCATAGATAGGCATCTTCCTGCAATCTGGACTTGGAGGCATATCTCTGAGAGTGGGGCAGGGCTTAGCATATACCCCTCTTATCGGCATCATCTCCATTGGCTACTTTAGGCAGCTCCCCACCTAGCATGATGGCTTTTGTGAATTCTAAGGCACCTATTTCTCTCTATTCATTGTATAGGGAGCCTAGGAACCTAGCCCAGGCTTTATGGGTACAGGCATTTTTGAAAATCCCCCAGGTTCCTATCTGCATCTTTAGGAACATACTGTTAAAAATATGTCCCCCCCTTAGCCTAAATTCCATGATATTTAGGGTCCTAAGTCTCTTAAGCACTTTGAAAATTTTAACCCAGATTTGCAAAAAAAAGGTTATGTATTTAGCTGATGCTTCCATGAGATATGAGATGATGACACAAAATAAGGCTAGGGTGGACTGATTGGGGCTAGAGCAGGTGTCTTAACACATATTTGTAAAGCACTTTCTAAATTTATGGAGCCTATATCGGACTCTTCATTATTATTTTTAATTAACAATAGTAACTGCACAGCTATAGAAACTATCTTCTCAACATTCATATTCCTGCTTGATGCTATTAAACCAGTGAACCACAAGATGGCATAAGGGATTTATCTGCGCAAACAAACTTGCAAAATTCCTTTGTCAGTTTCATTTTAGAACTGTTAAATATTTAAGCTAAAATCACTTTAGTTCAGAATAATTTGTTACAGTTCACTGCTTGCAGGATAAGTTAACATCTATTATGTTTCATTTTTGTTTAGTTATGTTGTTGGTTCATGGAACTTTATGGAGACAAAGTAAAGGTTTATTTTAAAAAGCAGATAAACTACAACAGCAAGAGTAAAATACAGTGATTTAAATGCTTGAAGAATACTTGATTAAAGAATGAAGAAAATGTAATCAGTCATATTACATGCAAAAAACTAATAATGAAAACAGGATTTGACTTCATAGTTTTATTTACAGAAGTCAGCAAGTACGTTCACTAGGGTAACAGAGTCTTATGGAAAAGTCAGAATTAACATGTAAATTAGCAAAACAAAATGAATGCAGGACAACTTGATAACTATAACAAAAATATAATCTATGAACTGTTTTAGAAATGTCAATATCAATGCCAAATATTTTATATAACGGCTGTGTAGTTAAATCAAATTTCAGTCCCAGTGTCACACCAGCTTTTGTGAAAAAAATGACCCAATTTTATATGTGCTCTTACTTCTGCAACTGAAAATGTGAGATGACAAAAATAAAGTTTTTTCCTCTTCTTAACCATAACTGTTCCTTAGTTAGCACATATAATAAACAGCTGTTTGTGAGTGATGTTAGAGAGAATTGGTCTGGACCTAAACATAAAGAGGAATAATGTCCCAGCTTTTGTTATTGTCATGGCAATTACCTATGTTTGCTCCTGTATGACGACTGGTCAGACTAATTCTCATCTTATATGGAGATAAGCATAAATGATTGAGAATGGGAAATCCATTCAGAAGTGTGCATCTATGATCCCTTGCTACCCAAAAAGTGCAATGCAAAGGAGAAAGAATGAAATCCATTCCACCCTCAGGATTTGGGCTCCAGGGCCGCCCAGAGGGGGGGGCAAGTGGGGCAATTTGCCTCAGGCCCCGCAGGGGCCCTCACGAGAATATAGTATTCTATAGTATTGCAACTTTTTTTATAGAAGGGGCCCCCAAAATTGCTTTGCCCCAGGCCCCCTGAATCCTCTGGGTGGCCCTGTTGGGGTCTGTGAATGTCAAGTGCAAAGCAGCTGGTGTGTGCAATCCATCCTCATCCAGGGCCAGACTGTGAGACTACTGGGCAGTCCCCAGCAATTGCTATTCCAGCCTTCTGTTAGATTGTGAATTTGACATTATGCCCACACAGGGAGTAAGAGCCACCCCTTACATCTCTGTGCATTACCTAGAGCTTGGGTCTGGGGTGCTGTGCCCCCTACTTACTCCCTCAAACTTGGAATACAGGGACAGGACTAGGAATATTGTCGTTTGCTGCTGATGCAGGCCAGCAACAAATTATTAAGCTCCTGGAGCAAGGGTGGGAACTGTTCTTTAGAGGGGTGGTTCTAAGTGCCTTCAAGGGGTATTCCTGTACTAATGCATTTTACAGCTTCAGGATTGTGTCTAAAGACACAATCTAGCTCCTATCTCTTGCTCATAGTGTTGAACAAACAAACTACAGGCTTATTTCTTAAGTACATGGGCAGCACTCTATTAACATTTATTTTAATCATCTCTATATTTAGGAGAAAAAGAAAAAGTAATTGGATCACAGGTAAGGATAATTTCTCTCATTAATGACAATTTCATTGCAAGTCTTTTTTTTTATTGAAAAAATATTAACAATATTAGGGGCTTGATTTTGAAAAGTAGGGTCCATTTTTGCAGGCACCACTTTGTGCACCCCAAATAATTATATCCACAAATGTTGCTTTTTAGATTTCTGAACCTGGAAGTCTGATTGCTGCACCTGTAAACCATGCCCTTGTAGATCCAACTGCACCTGCAAATCATGCCCACAGACATCTAGTCATGTGCTTGAACTATGTCTGACACCATAGCATTAGCCCTTGCAATTAACAGCAGGTTCACTTATTTGTGCTCACAAAAAATGGAAGCTGAGTTGGAAGTCTTTTTAAAAATCAGGCCCTTTGTCATAGCTAGATATGTCTGTGTGTTATGCAGAAATAAAGGCTTAAAGAGTTTTGTGCTTGTGAAGCCTAAACATTCTTCAGTTTCCAGTCTCCTCTTGTAAATAAAAAAAGAGTTCCATGTGCTTATGTTTCCTCTCTCTTTCAGAACCCTTTGCCCCCTCCAAGGTAAGTGTGCTAAGATAGAACATGCATGCATTTCCTAAATAGCTTTTTGGGGGATGGTTAAGTAGAGTCATGATAAGAAAACTAGTGCACAAGCCCACCCCAATTAGTCATGTCAATAAGATGTTTGAAAGTGAATTTACAGGTTATCGTCTAATTAGTACTATTGGGACATTCCTACATTCTAAAACTAAGTTGGGTGCTAGGCAGAACAAAGGATTAAGCTCAGAAGCTTTGAACCTAGGGCCCAGTCCTGCATCACTGAAATCAATGGGACATTTGCCATTGACTTGAATGTGAGACTTATAAGGCCCCTAGTCAGGAAACCTGGGGTCTGATCCAGCTCCCACTGAACTCAATGGAAAGATTCCTATTGACTTCCATGATTGCTGGATGAAGCCCCAGGGTTCTGTTCAATAGAACAATATTGCATTTTAATGCCTGTTAACATTTTCCTTATATTAATTTGCTTCATATACTACAGACCTAAATCCTGCTCTTGTGGAACTTCAATGGGAATTTTGTCATTTACTTTCATGAGAAATGGATTGGGCTCTACTCTGCTAATATAAAGCAATTTTTTTATCTTGTTATACAAAATCAATTATTTTCCCTTGTTGGTCCTTTTGTCTTCATCTAAGATTAACAGTCATCATAAATAAAATATACTTTTGAAAGGACTGCCAAGCTAATTTTACTACACATATTGTGAATGCCATTAAAATTGTAAATAGCTTTGCAAACCATTAGTATTGCTGCAGTATTCATAATATTCCCTAAATTAAATATAGGGAATACAACAAATACTACAGTAAATGTATATACTGGCAAACTCAGAGTTGTAGAAATGTAGTGATTTCAGTATTCAACGCTGTTTAAATATTAGTATATTTGTTATTGTTTGTGCTGTGGTAGTGTTGAGGATCCTTCATCATGGACTGGGACCTCATTGTGCTAGGCCCTGTACTGTGTCCTGTGCATGTAATGGTACTATTGCATCTAGAGGTCCCGCCTAAGATCAGGGCCCTACTGAGCTAAGCATTGTCCAAATATATAATAAGAGATACTCCTAATAAAATTCCAGTGCTCTACATGTGCAACCTGCAATTACTAGACTGTTTTGTGTCCTCTTTACATCCTAATAGTTCTTCAAATTCCATTTTTGACTTTAGGCCTCTTAAGACACTTCCAAAGAAATATCAGCCACTTCCCCCAGAACCAGAGAGAAGCAGCCAGCTGTCTCACACAAGGAACATATTTAGTCAGGCTCACACCTTTCCAATGTCAGCAAAGAACACCAGGTAATGGTTACCAAGCATGTTTGTTTTATTTTCTGTTCACCTTGCCAAGGACAAATTTTTGCGTCTCAGATACATTGTGTAAGAAAGCCCTGAAAGTTTGAAATAGATCAAAATATGAAATCTGGACCCCTGACTGCATTAAAGAAAATGCCACTTCTTTAACAGCCATGAATTAATTTTATATATGAGTAGCTTGTATTAGCTTAATCTGATACTAACACTAAAGCAAAGTAACAGAGCCAATTAGAAAAATGGGTGGAATTTTCATGACAATTCTTGTGAAAATTTTGTCCCACTTCTTTCACTGAAATTTTGAAAATGTCCAGCCATCTCTAAGTAAAAGAACTGTATTTGTTTAGAATAGATGGTGGACATAGTGGTATGCAAGCAAAGAGAAAGAGAGAAAAACACAATCCCTGCCCCAAGGATCCTACTGTGTAGAGAGTAGTTCAGTCACATTTCCAGTCAGTTCTTGGCAGTCCTGCTGAATAGGGTGACCATATACTCCGTTTTGGCTGGGACAGTCCCCTTTTTAAGCCCTGTCCTGACTTTTCTTTTTTTTCTTCAAAAGGAGGCATTTGTCCCATTTGCTCTTGCTGACTTGGTCAGTTGGCAAGAGCAAATGGGACAAATGTCCACTTTTGTCAAAAAAGTGGTGTGCAGTACGGAGGAACGTGTTGGGGAAGGGGGGAAGGCGAGCGGAGATGTCAGGCCATGCAGGGAAGAGGCAGAGCTGGGAGGAGGCAGCATTCCAGCATGCGCGGGGCAGCAGGGTTCCAGCTGCTGGGGCAAAAGCCTCCTGAAGGGGGCCCCTGCAGGGTTCCAGTGATAGGCAACAGCTTCCTGTGGGGGAGGGATGCAGGGTTCCAGCGACAGGCAACACCCTCGTGGGTGCGGGGGGGCTTAGGCAAGCGGCTGTGGGTGTCCCATTTTCTCTTTGAGAAATATGGTCACCATACCACTGAACCTTCCAATAATAGTGCCAATTATGTTTAGTTTCAAGGGAACACAGAGTGCCAACTCATTTTACAAAGGCACCATGGCCCCTACCCAGCAGTCCATCCCTTTTCAACAAAATACTTAAGCTTAAAATCAATGGAACTTAATCATGTGCCTAACGTTAATACTTAAGTGCTTTGCTTCATAAAAATGAACTTAAGAACATGCTTGTCTTTTTCTAAATGGTACCTAGATGTCTAGGTGATTTTAATGGGAGTTAGGCAGCTAGATGCTTTGGAAAATTCTACGAGGCACTTATCTGCATCTTTAGGTGCATAAATACCTTCAAAAATCTGGCCATAAATCTGTTTTTAAAATGAAACTTAGGCTTTGACCATCAAAAAAATGTCATATGTAATCAAAAACAGATTTAAGCTCTTCAGTGACAAAAGGGTAGGAAATCAATTCAGTTTTTGCACCTAGTCCAACTAGTACATTAACTTTTATTTATTTCATATAAGAAAGCTTGTAGAGCCACTCCCCCTCCCACCTATACATGACAGGTCACCTCTTCGGCAGGTACATCATCCACTGACGTCAAAAGGAGCTATTCCATTTTGCACCAGCTGTAGCTATGGAACAAAGAGCCAAAAGGCGGAACTTTAAGCTCATGCATAAATCCATTTCTATTCAGCAAAGCACTTCACTAGGACTTTGACTTCAATAGGAGTTAATTGCTTTGCTGAATCAGGGCCTTGATGACTGTTGTCCACTTCTCTGTACTTGTTTGTATCTTGGGTTCCCCTTCTGCGGGAGTCAACCTAAGTTAGTCAATGTAGCTTAGGTTGACTTACCGTGGTGTCTACACTGCGCTGCGTCAACAGGAGATGCTCTCCCGTCGACTTACCTTACTCTTCTCATTCCGCTGGCGTACCAGAGTCAACCGGAGAGCGCTCTGCCATCGATTTAGCGAGTCTTCATTAGCCCTGCTAAATCGACACCCACTGCATCGATTGCAGCAGCGCCAATCTACTGATAGTGCAGACATGGCCTCTATCTCTTCTCCTACTCCATTCATTCCACCTATCTTGAGCATTTCATGTTTTAAATGATTTTCATTCTTTAGGGAACATAAATTTATAGTTGAAATAAAAGTTAGTGATGTTTTTTGATAGGGTGAGAAAACTGTTTAGAAGAAATCTCATAAGTATACAGATCTCCACCACCACATGCACATATGTGCTCCCAAAATATAAACATCTCAAAAGGACGTTTCATTTACCATGATTAATTCCATTTATGCCACAGTTTTTATGGAAAACCATAACTTTTTTCTCCAATGAATTTATGTGGAAAATAACCAGCTTCTTAATTTATATAGCAGTAATAAACTCCTTACCATACCATGGGCGATTCATTTTACTTTGATAATATCAAAGTATTTAAGTACTCGGAATTTTTATTTTACAATAATGAAATGTTTTGCATCTATTTCTTTCTTTTCTAGACACCTATCTGTTAAGGAGTTAAATGAAGTAAGTAGTAATCTTTGTATACATTATCAACATAGAAAGTAAATAAAGATAAAATGTAGTAGTAGTCTTAAAGCCACTGCTCTGTCAATGACAGATCAGTGTAAAATTACTTGCTTAAATGAGATTTGTACACATGGTTTAAAGTTATCTTCCTGAGCATTTAGATAAGAATGTGTCTCATAAATGAAAACTGCTGTAGAGGTCTATGAAGGTTCAGCAGTACATACACATAAAATTAGTAATTTTATTTCAGAAAAATATAAATTGTGCCCTTGTTCAATATATATTCCGAAAGACAGAAAACTGAAAACACAAGGATAATGGAGCTTGAAATAATAGGAAATTGCATTAATAAATGTTATAAAAATCAGTAATAAGTAATAACTTCTGTGGGTTTTTTTAACCATCCTATAGAATTTAATAAAAAACATAATATCTACAATTCTATAAAATTCTATGGATGGTTCAAATCCATATAGAAAAGTTATTATTCTCTACTAAATCATATAGGTTTTTACAGTAATTTCTATATTATACTATTACATTTCTATAATATTACATTTTATAGGATTTTTCTTTAATGTATTTTATGGTGTTTATTCTTCAAAATGTTCAATTATCCTATGACTGGCAAACCTGATACCTGTGTGATAATGGTCTTTTTTAAAATGGGGAAATGAGGGACAATTGCAGCCCATACTGCCATGGGAGTGTTTGCGGACTTTGGATGTTTGCTGCTACTCTGATGTACTAACAGTGCCCATTGCCAAAGAATGACATCTGTCTTGGATTTCCCCACTATCCCATTCGTCAAATAAACTTCCTTATTAAACGTCTCAGATAAGAATGACGTAATTTGAAGGCTTGATTGTTCAACCATAAACTTTTTATAATAATTTGAGGTAGAAATTGGGCTAGAAATTTTCAAGAATACAAATTGTGGGAAGAGAGCTGAAATTTTCTAGTTCCAACCAAGGCAAAAATACCTTGAAAATATCCTCTGTCTAGGGTTTTGCTATTTCATCCTCTACTACCTGTACACAACAAGAGGGTGAGCAGATGAGATAAATACATAAATAATAATAAACTTCCAGAAAGATCACCTTGGGGGAAAATGATCATTTTTTATGTTATCCATATGGAGTTCACCCAACCTCAATTATCTATAGGATTAATTTTTAAAAGTAGCTAATATATTTTTATGGACTCCACATTTGCTGAATTATTACAAAACAGGTTACAATACAGTTACTTATTACAGCAGTTTACTGATGTCTAACATTCAGAACTGACATGTTGGCAAGAAAGAAAAAGATGTTAATATTTTTTGCTCTGGCTTTTCTTTGATATTTTGACTCATTACAGAAATTAGTAATGAATATATTCTTAACAACAAATGGGAATACATTCCAGTAATTAACCCACTCTACTTGCACCCTTGACAGCCACACTAATATTGTTGCAAAAATACTCATATGTAAGTTTAAAAAGCAGAGGCCAAGTCTACACTACAGATCTATATAAATATGTCACTCGGAGGTGTGAAAAATCTATACCCCTAAGCAACTTAGTTATACTGACCTAACTCCCAGTGTAGACAGCACTATGTCAACGGGAGAGCTTCTCCTATCAACATAGATACCACCTCTTGGGGAGGTGGATTAACTACACCAACAGTGAAGTAGCATCTTCACTAACCACTACAGTGACACAGCTGCACTGGTGGAAACTGTAGTGCTGTACATGAAGACAAGCCCAGATTTTCAGGACAAATGTTCAGTGTCGCACAATATGAAAAGAAGAGATTTCAAATTAGATTACACTGTATTAATATAGCCCCTATGGCACAGATAGTGTGACTATAAACCCTTATCCATTTACGAGCAATGAGAAAATGTAGTTAGGAAGTAATTTTTAATTAAGATTCAAAGTGCACGGTGTATACTGATTGTAGAGTGTTTTATCTTTTCTTTACTAATAATTTATGTTACTGACTTCAATGCAATTGAACTGACTTCAATGGAATTACTCCAGGGATGAATTTGATCCATTATGTTTATTATAGTAATTATTATTGTTTCAATTTTTGTACCATAGTATGTCCTGGTCAATACTGTTAATACAATACATTTTGAATGAAATATAATACCACTGCAGAAAGATAATTGTGCTATCAGTGAGGTAGGCTCAAAAGAAAAACCAATTTTACTTATAGGCATTCTATTTCAGTGCTTGATTTAACGGAAGATTAATTATGGAAACACCTGGCTAAGTGCTACTCTCAGTTACACAGGTGCAACATGACTGACTTCGTAAAGGTTGTAATGTTGTTACTGTGAGCAGAATTTGATCCACTGTTTCAGTGAGCTCATTACCAGGACAAACTATGCTTTTAGTTATACCACTATATAAATTCAAAGTTCAGTGATGTCAGTGGAATTAAGATCAAAATTTAGCTTGTGTTTATATCAAAGTAAACCTGTCATTTATATATATACATTCATATCCATATATGGATACAGCCATCATGCCAATTTTTAAATCATGATTTTCTAAGATCTGCTCTAGTTCAAACAGGAATCCAGGGAAGTTCTATGGCCTTTGTTATGCAGGAGATCAGACTAGATGATCACAATTGTCCTTTATGACCTTGTAATCAATGAATCTATGAGTATGTAGTTCATCACATAAGATATATATAGAGGGTAAATTCTACTAGTTACTAATACTAAGGGCCTAATCCAGCTCTATTGAAGTCAATGGGAAGACTCCCAGTTATTTCAATGGACTTTGGATCACTGCCCACTGAGGATGATTTGAAATATTACTCCTTATCTTGCTCTCAGTCAAGAAATGGCAAAATTCCCCCAATCACTTCACTGAATAAAGATCATTGGACCAAATTCATGGTTGGTGTGTCTCTAATGTAGCTGCATGCATCTGACTCACCAAGTATTATATTTGGCCCAAGTGAGGTATGCTAAATCACATCTGTACTGTGGTAACAAGCAGGTGGAGCAAACAAATATAAAAAATAGTATATTATTGTCACTGAAAGCTTCCAATATTCACTATTTATTTTATCATTCTATATAGGCACTTGGAAAAGGAAGAGGTTAGTACTTAACTGTATATTGCAGATTCCCTGTGTTTTCCTTCTTATTGTAAGTGCAACATATTCTGGGCCAAATCTTCAGATAGTGTAAATTGGTGTCATCTTTTGAGTTCAGTGCTGGTCTACAGCAGTCGAGGGTCTGGTCTTATATTCCCATTACTTCTTTTAGAATGAAAGTGATGGCCAAAATTTCATAGTGGAGGATGCATAAAAGTAGAGTATTAAACTACAGCCTTCATGTATACAACTACTGAGAAGAGAGAGGTTTAGAATACCTGCATAGTGATGGAAAGCTTATCTGGAGAAGGACTCTAACATGGAACTAACAAAATCTTTCTGTGTAACAACAGTATCACACTTATCTCTCATGTCAAATCTAATTTAAGGCTTGGATTTCTGAAGGGGAGCCACAGGCCAGATTTTCAAAGACATTTAGATGCCTAAAGATGTAGATGGGCACACATAGTGAGATTTACAGAAGCGACTAGACAGCTAATTTCCATTGATTTCAGTGGGAGTTAGGTTTTTAATAATCACACTAACGGTCTACCTGTCTCTCTAGGCCCCTATATACCTTTCAAAGTTTGCCCCCAAGTGCCCAACTTGTATTGAATTCTAATGGATTTGGGTGCCCCTCTCATTTAGGGGGCTTTGAAATTCCTACCTGAAAAGCATAAATACTTCAAAGTAACAAGAAGATACATTGTTCATTCCCTGCAATTTATACCTCCATATGACAGAGTTCCTTACTTTTTGGGGGGTCTGATTCAGTTCCCTTTGAGGTCAATGGCATAATTCTCATTGACTTAATCAAACAACAGCATTGGTCCCATTAACATGAGGAATAATTCCACCCATCTGTTAAAGGGAGAGAATGATATTTTGTATTCTTCTAGGGAGCATTCTGCATTACTTACCTTTACATTACTCAATGTTTGGTATCAGGAAAGCTTATGATGTTACCTTGTAAACTATATGCCATTCAGCCCTGGAATAAATTATTCCCATTGATGACAATAGTTTAGCCCATTTATGTCAGGGATGAATTTGGCCCATTAGCTTCTTTACTGAATCACTTTGTAGTATGCATGAATATAGATTAATTTCCTTCCTTTCATTACTGTGATTAGGTGCATTCTTATTTGTATTTAGTGCTGTGCAATTTACATGTGAGAAGGAATAATATGTTCTTATTTATGAAATTCCAGATATCAGCAGGGAAGTTGAATTAGCTTTCCAAACAAGACAGCAAAAACCAAAATATCATCCTGCATCCAGGTAGGAATATAGGAATCACATGAGCTTGTACTAGATGCTTCAGAAGAAATCAAAACCCCTGCACCTGGAAAACTGTGCAGTACCATACCGCGGAGGCATAATTACTTTCTAATACCATTCAGTAATTATACCCTGAAACATGACAGATGGTCATTGTAATTTCATTCAAACCCCCCCCCCCCCCCCCCCCATTGCTCCAACTGACTCCCCAAGCTCCCTTCTGCACACCCCAGGATAGTTCAGATACGTACTCGAGCAGGTAAGTGCGGCTGCCTGCCAGCAAGGAAGGGATGGGACTCAGCAGGCTTCCCTGCACCCCCTCTGGCAGAGAGCTCTGCTGCCAGCCCAGTCTCGCTTCCCTACTCTGGGTGCCACCTAGTGGGGCTCAGTGGGAGCACTCGCTGCTGGTACCTTTCCCAGGCATGTCCCTTCAGCTCTGCTCAGCCCAACTCCCACCCTGGCAGAAATCCGGGGGGGGGGGGGGGGGGGGCACAGGGGCCCCCCCCCCCCCCCCCAATTCCAATGCCTATGCATGTACAGCAAGCTCAATACACATTAGCATATGATTTCAATAGCGCTATTTGAGACTTATGGCTAAAATTCAGGATACAAATGAGTAAAACCATTTTAAGCCAAAAATCCCATGGGAAACCTTGACTAGTGCACAAATGTTGGTTTAAGGAAATGTTCCTGTTCAGAGACACACGCGGTGGTTCCCTAAAATACAATCATGCAGAGGTATGTGAGTCCATAATGTTTTCCCCCTGTATTACAGAGGTATTCCTCCCTCAATGATGCCACGGAGGTTGTTTACATTAGGATTGAATTTGGCACAGTGACTTTACCTGCCAAAAATTCAAGCTTAACATGATTTCTGAAAAATCAAGCTGTGGCTTTCTTTTGCTTGATACAGAGTCACCCTTGTGACCTGTGTGAATCTAAGTGAAACTTGATTGAGTTGCACTTTGTATTTGAGATCATTCAAACCTAAAACTCAGAGCAAAAGTCAGGGGATGTGAATCCATAAGAAGCAAAAACTGATGGAAAAGTTTTATGAACCCCTGCAAACTGAGATAACCAACTATCACATATAGAGAGGAGAGCAACAAAAATGACTAAAGGTCTAGAAAACATGACCTATGAGGAAAGATTGAAAATATGCATTTCTTTAGAGAAGAGAAGACTGAAGGAGTATATGATAACACTCTTCAAGTGTGTAAAAAGTTGTAAAGAGGAGGGTGATAAATTGTTCTCCTTACCTGCTGAAGACAGGACAAGTAGTAATGGGCTTAAATTTCAGCAAGGAAGATTTAGGCAAGACATGGGAAAAAACTCCCTAACTGTAAGGATAATTAAAGCACCAGAACAAGTTACCTATGTGTCAGGGATGGTCTAGATCAGTGGTTCTCAACCCGTAGACCATTTGCAGCCCAATCAGCACAAAGCTGAGGCCCATGTGACATTTTCATGGCCATACAGGTAGTATATATATTGCGTGGATGCAGCCCACATAACAGAGAGAGCTGCATATGTGGCCCACAATGGTAAATAGGTTGAGAACTACTTGTCTAGATAATACTTAGTCCTTCCTCAGTGCAGGGGATAGGACTAGATGACCTATCAAGGTCCCTTCCAGTCTGGCATTTCTATGATTCTATATTATTACCAAATTTAGGACATGATCTAAAGAGATTACCATTAAACAGACTTTGAATGAGGCCCTGTTAGCTACCAATTACAGTGCAGAGTTGTTCCCTATAGTATAGTTTTTATTGCTTTAGCCAATCTGTTTTTTATAAAAAATTCTGAAGCGATGAGTCTTCTGCTTTTCTAATACATGGTATTTACTTGTGAGCAGTCTCTGACTCTAATATATTTATACAGCATACTGTGACCGGGGTCCCAATGGGGGCCAGCTATGATCACTCAGTTAGCATGAACTGCAAAGAATGGGGCAGACAATCCCCCAAAAGCTGGTGGATATTCCAATACTTAGATTTACCAAGGCAGCATAAAACAGCTTCTTTATTACCTTACTGGTTACTCAGAAGTCCAAACAACACAGTTCCCTTAAAGTGATCCAGCCTCAGGCCTCCATCCAGGTACCTAAGGCAAATATGATGAAGATTCCTGATAATCTTATTTCATCATATAAAAGAAAAGGTTCTACCAATCCCAAAGGATCAGACACATTACCTCCCAGGTTAATGAATGTTTCAGATCTTACCCAAATACACGCTACAGCCAATTCTTATTAACTAAACTAAAATTTATTAAAAAACAAAAGAGAGAGTATTGTTAAAAGATCAATATACATACAGACATGAGTTTAATTCTTAAGATTCAGATTCATAGCAGAGATGAGGAGCTTTGCAGTTGCAAAGAGTTCTTTTAGAAATAGTTCATAGCTTATAGTCCAATGTCCAAATACCATATTCATGGCGTACCAGCATAACTGGGACCTCAGTCTTGCGCCTGCAACTTCCCCTGATGAAGCCTAAGCAGATCTGAGATGACAGAATCAGGACCCAAGGATCTTTTATACAATTTCATGTCCTCTTTGACAAGTTGGGAGTTCCTCGGGGAACAAAAGGCAATGAGGATGACTTTGAAGGAAGTCCATCACTGGTACTTAGCTACAGAATTAACATAAGGCAATTTGCTTGTTCCTCCACCATTCACAGATTATTTGCTATACATTTCAAAGAGAGATGAATACAGAGATATCCCATGTTTACAATTCATTTAAATGCTAGGATATTCTTTTGATCGCTGAATTATCAGAATACAGCACAGACAGGGACTGTTGATTACATTGTTCACCCAACTCATACATATGTAAATACACAAAAACATTATCTCCCCACATGTCTTTTGAGGGTTGTTTATTTTGCAGGATGTTTAACCCTTTTTAGCCATGCATCACAATAAAAAATTCTGAAGCGATGAGTCTTCCACTTTTCTAATACATGGTATTTATTTGTGAGCAGTCTCTGTCTCTAATATAGCTATACAATCATTGTCAAGAACAAATCATGTCAAACCAACCTAATAGCTTTCTTTGACAGGGTAACAAGACATGTGGATGGGGGGAAGCAGAAGATGTGATATATCTTGATTTTAGTAAGGCTTTTGATACTGTCTCACATGACCATCTCATAAACAAATTAGGGAAATATAATGTAGATGGAGCTAATATAAGGTTAGTACGTACCTGGTTGGAAAAACATTCCCAGAGAGTAATCATCAATGATTCACAGTCAAGCACCAAGGGCATATAGAATGGCATCTGGCAGGGATTGGTCTGGATCTGGTTCTGTTCAATATCTAGATAAAAATTGTTTAGATAATGGCAGAGAAGAGTACACTTAGGGTATGTCTACACTACGAAATTAGGTCGAATTTATAGAAGTCGATTTTTAGGAAGCGATTTTATACAGTCGATTGTGTGTGTCCCCACTAAGCGCATTAAATCAGCGGAGTGCGTCCACAGTACCGTGGCTAGTGTTGACTTTCGGAGCGTTGCACTGTGGGTAGTTATCCCACAGTTCCTGCAGACTCCGCTGCCCATTGGAAGTCTGAGTTGAGCTCCCAATGCCTGATGGGGCAAAAACATTGTCGCGGGTGGTTTTGGGTACATGTCGTCAGTCGCCCCTCCCTCCGTGAAAGCAAAGGCAGACAATCGTTTCGCGCCTTTTTTCCGTGCAGATGCCATACTGCTTTCAGCAGACGGTGCAGTAGGACTGCTAACCGTCATCATCCAACCACCACTTCAACTCTGCTCTCCTGGTGCCATGAATCGACCTCGCATGTCCTCTCGTCATTCTTTATAAATATCTATTCTCGTGGCATCCTGTCGTCATCCACCGCTTCTGCTGCAACTCTGCTCTCCTGCTCATGTCTCAATAGTGAATTTCTCCATGTCGTCTGTCATGGACTCCCGGGAATGTGTGTTCTTCCTCAGGAAATGTGTGCAGTGCTAACCGTCGTCCTCCATCGCTTCTGCTGCAACTCTGCTCTCCTGCTCACCTGGTGCCATGAATCCACCTCGCAGGTCCTCTCATCATTCTTTATAAATATCTATTCTCGTGGCATCCTGTCATCATCCACCGCTTCTGCTGCAACTCTGCTCTCCTGCTGACGCCACACCACGGCAAGCATGGAGCCCGCTCAGCTCACCTTGTGTTGTGAGCATTGTAAACACCTCGTGCATTATCTTGCAGTATGTGCAGAACCAGAACTGCAAAAGCAGGTGAGGAGGCGACAACAGCACAATCACGATAGTGATGAGGACATAGACACCAACTTCTCTCAAAGCACGGGCCCTGGCAATTTGGACATCATGGTGGTAATGGGGGAGGTTCATGCTGTGGAACACCGATTCTGGGCCTGGGAAACAAGCACAGACTGTTGGGACCACATAGTGTTGCGGGTCTGGGATGATTCCCAGTGGCTGCGAAACTTTCGCATGCATAAGGGCACTTTCATGGAACTCTGTGACTTGCTTTCCCCTGCCCTGAAGCGCAAGAATACCAAGATGAGAGCAGCCTTCACAGTTGAGAAGCAAGTGGTGATAGCCCTCTGGAAGCTTGCAATGCCAGACAGCTACTGGACAGTCAGGAATCAATTTGGAGTGGGTAAATCTACTTTGGGGCTGCTGTGATCCAAGTAGCCAATGCAATCACTGAGCTGCTGCTATCAAGGGTAGTGACCCTGGGAAATGTGCAGGTCATAGTGAATGGCTTTGCTGCAATGGGATTCCCTAACTGTGGTGGGGCGATAGATGGAACGCATATTCCTATCTTGGGACCGGACCACCTTGGCAGCCAGTACATAAACCACAAGGGGTACTTTTCAATGGTGCTGCAAGCACTGGTGGATCACAAAGGATGTTTCACTGACATCAACGTGGGATGGCCGGGAAAGATACATGACACTTGCATCTTCGGGAACTCTGGTCTGTTTGAACAGCTGCAGGAAGGGACTTACTTCCCAGACCAGAAAATAACTGTTGAGGACATTGAAATGCCTATAGTTATCCTTGGGGACCCAGCTTACTCCTTAATGTCATGGCTCATGAAGCCATACACAGGCATCCTGGACAGTAGTAAGGAGCTGTTCAACTATAGGCTGAGCAAGTGCAGAATGGTGGTAGAATGTGCATTTGGATATTTAAAAGTGCGCTGGCGCAGTTTACTGACTCGGTTAGACTCAGCGAAGCCAATATTCCAATTGTTATTGCCGCTTGCTGTGTGCTCCACAATATCTGTGAGAGTAAGGGGGAGATGTTTATGGCGGGGTGGGAGGTTGAAATCGGCTGGCCACTGATTATGCACAGCCAGACTCCAGGGCAATTAGAAGAGCACAGCAGGGTGTGCTGCGCATCAGAGAAGCTTTGAAAACCAGTTTCATGACTGGCCTGGCTACGGTGTGACAGTTTTGTTTGTTTCTCCTTGATGAAAACCCGCCCCCTTGTTTCACTCTACTTCCCTGTAAGCCAACCGCCCTCCCGCCTTCGATCACTGCTTGCAGAGGCAATAAAGTCATTATTGTTTCAAAATCATGCATTCTTTATTAATTCATCACACAAATAGGGGGATAACTGCCAAGGTAGCCCGGGAGGGGTAGGGGAGGAAGGAAGCACTGGGTGGGGTGGTAGATGAGGGGAGGAGGGAAGGACAAGGCCACACTGCACTTCAAAACTTATTGAATGACAGCCTTCTTTTGCTTGGGCAGTCCTCTGGGGTGGAGTGGTTGGGTGCCCCCCACATTCTTCGGTGTCTGGATGAGGAGGCTATGGAACTTGGGGAGGAGGGCAGGCGGTTACACAGGGGCAGCAGCGGCAGTCTGTGCTACTGCTGCCTTTCCTGCAGCTCCACCAGATGCCAGAGCATATCACTTTGATTCCCCAGTAGCCTCAGCATTGCATCCTGCCTCCTCTCATCGCACTGCTGCCATCTCTCATCTTGCTCCTGCCACCTCTCTTCTTGCTCCCACCACCTCTCATCTCGTTCGTCCCTCCTGTCCTCACGTTCATTTTCTGCTTTCCTGGACTCTGACATTGTTTGCCTCCACGCATTCTGCTGAGCTCTTTCAGTGTGGGAGGACTGCATGAGCTCAGAGAACATTTCATCGCGAGTGCGTTTTTTTTGCCTTCTTATCTGCGCTAGCCTCTGGGACGGAGATGATAGGGGGAGCGTTGAAACATTTGCAGCTGCGGGAGGAAAAAAAGGGAGAGTAGTATTTAAAAAGACACATTTTAGAGAACAATGGGTAGACTCTTTCACAGTGAACCAAGCTGTTAACATTACATAGCACATGTGCTTTCGGTACAAGGTCACATTTTGCCTCTTATATTGCGGGCCTGCCAGTTTGGTGTGAGAGATCACACACGCAGGGCCAGGCAACAGAATTCGGCTTGCAGGCAGCCATGGTAAGCCACAGTCTTTCAGCTTCTTCAACCTTCGTAACATGTGGGAATGGTTTCAAACAGCAGCGCCCTCCTTTCCCATACCAAGCACCCGTTAGGTTGGCCATTTAAAACGAGGGGCTGTACTGGCCACGAATGCACCCCAAGTCTTCAGGGCAAATTAATCATTAAACACGCTTGCTTTTAAACCATGCATTATATTTACAAAGATACACTCACCAGAGGTACCTTTTCCGGCTTCATGGTCCGTGAGTTCGCCTTGGGAGGGTTGGGAGGGTATTGGCTCCAGGGTGATAAACAGTTCCTGGCTGTTGGGGAGAATGGTTTCTCCGCTTGAGTGCTGTGCGCTATCCTCCTTCACCTCCTCATCTTCCTTGTCCCCAAAATCCTCATCCCTGTTGCATGAGACTCCCCCTTGCAGGTGTCCAAGGACAGGGGTGGGGTCGTGGTGGGGGCCCCGCCTAGAATTGTATGCAGTTCATCATAGAAGCGGCATGTCTGGGGCTCTGACCTGGAGTGGCCATTTGCCTCTTTGGTTTTTTGGTAGGCTTGCCTGAGCTCCTTAATTTTCACGCGGCACTGCTGTGGGTCCCTGTTGTAGCCTTTGTCCATCACGCCCTTGGAGATTTTTTCAAATATTTTGGCATTTCGTCTTTTGGAACGGAGTTCTGATAGCATGCATTCATCTCCCCAAACAGGGATCAGATCCAGTACCTCCCGTTCAGTCCATGCTGGAGCTCTTTTGCGATTCTGGGACTGCATGGTCACCTGTGCTGATGAGCTCGCCACGCTGGCCAAACAGGAAATTAAATTCAAAAGTTCCAGGGGCTTTTGCTGTGTACCTGACTAGTGCATCTGAGTTGAAAGTGCTGTCCAGAGCAGTCACAATGGAGCACTCTGGGATAGCTCCCAGAGGATAATACCATCAAATTGTGTCCACACTACCCCAAATTCGACCCAGCGATGTCGATTTCAGCGCTAATCCCCTCGGAGAGGAGTACAGAAAACGATTTTAAGAGCCCTTTAAGTCGACAAAAATGGCTTAGTCGTGTGGACGGGTGCAGAGTTAAATCGATCTAACGCTGCTAAATTCGACCTAAACTCATAGTGTAGACCAGGATTTAGAAAGTTTGTGGATGATACCAAGCTGGGGGGGGGGGTTGCTCATGCTTTGGAGGATAGGATTAAAACTCAAAATGATCTGGACAAACTCGGGAAATGGTCTGAAGTAAATAGGAAGAAATTCAATAAGGACACATGCAAAGTACTCCATTTAGGAAGGAACAATCAATTGCACACACACAAAATGGGAAATGACTGCATAGGAAGTAGTACTACAGAAAGAGGCCTGAGGGTTATAGTGGATCAAAAACTAAATAGGAGTCCACAGTGTAAAACTGTTACCAAAAAAGTGAACATAATTCTGGGATATATCAGGAGTGTTGTAAGCAAGACACAAGAAAGAAATTCTTCCACTCTACTCCACGCTGATAAGGCCTCAACTGAAATATTGTGTCCAGGTTTGGGAGCCACATTTCAGAAAAGATGCGGACAAATTGGAGAAAGACCAGAAAAGAGCAACAAAAGTGATTAAAGTCTTGAAAACATAACCTATGAGGGAAGATTGAAAAAATTGGTTTTGTTTAGTCTGGAGAAGAAAAGATTGAGGAGGGACATAACAGTTTTCAAATACAAAGGTTGTTGCAAGGAGGAGGGTGAAAATTGTTCTAGTTAACCTCAGAGGATAGGACAAGATGCAATGGGCTTAAATTGCAGCAAGGGAGTTTAGGTTGGTCATTCGGAAAAACTTTCTAACTCTCAGGGTAGTTAGGCACTGGAATAAATTGCCTATGGAGTCTCCCTCATAAAAGGTTTTTATGAATAGGTTAGACAAACCCTTGTCAGGAATGGTCTAGTTATTACATAGTTCTGCCTTGCGTGCAGGGGACTGGTTTAGGGTGGTTTGAGCATTAGCCTGCTAAACCCAGGGTTGTGAGTTCAGCCCTTGAGGGGGCCACTTAGGGATCTGGGGCAAAATCAGTACTTGGTCTTGCTAGTGAAGGCAGGGGGCTGGACTCAATGACCTCTCAAGGTCCCTTCCAGTTCTAGGAGATAGGATATTTCCATTAATTTATTTTATTTATTTAGATGACCTACTGAGGTCCCGTCCAGTCCTATGATTCTATGACTGTGGTTCCTATGCACCAACCTTTAACACTATTTCCCTTTGTAGTCATTAGAGCTCAAACTTACACATTTTTTCATGCTACATTCATCTCACACTTTCCTTGTCTTCATTCTTAATGTTTAACAGATTATTTTGATACAAATTCATCCCTGATGGAACCCAGTGGCATTTAGACTTTCCATATTTTTGTCTTTGCATATATGCAATATCACAATCAATAACAGACTGAGTATTTGCCCTTACTTAACATTATTTACTACTTTCTCCTAGCTCTCCTTGTATGCTGAGTAGTAAAAGTTTTCAAGGCTCAGGTAAGAATCCTAAGATTCCATACAAAAAACCCCTGTAAAACAGGAATGGATAAGTCCTAATGTCACAAATATATGTGCAAATACTTCTATGATGAACTAGAAAATAGTTGTATTATTTTTGATTAATACAATGTATGCCTGTGTGTTTGTTGATGATGAGTTACTTGCTATGGAGTTAGATCAAAAAGGGTTGTTAAAGTAAAACAGTGACACAGATAGGAGTCCTTGGGGAAACACTAGGGAACCTGTTTAATTGGGAATTCCCCCCTACATGGCTTTATCCAGGTAAAAAAAAAAGCTTACTCTTTCCCACACTAAGCTCAGGACAAAGGAGATGCTAAACCATTACATGGCTCTGGGCCTACAAAAAGGAGAAAGTGTGGATAAGATAACTCAGGCCTGGGCTACACTAGTGGGGGGGGGGGTTGGAACTAAGATACGCAACTTCAGCTACGCTTTTCGCGTAGCTGAAGTCGAAGTTTCTTAGTTCGACTTACCTGGCCATCCTCACGGCGGCGAGTCGACTGCCGCGGCTCCCCCGTCAACTCCGCTTACTCCTCCTGCCGAGGTGGAGTACAGGCATCGATTCGCGGATCGATTTATCACGTCCAGACGATACGCGATAGATCGATCCCTGATACATCAAACACTACCTGCCGATCCGGCAGGTAGTATAGACGTACCCTCAGGTACCCCAGGGAGCGTCAGTGAGAGATGACAGTCATACAAGGCAACACACAAAGACAGAGAGTGTGATGAAAGCAGTACAGTCTGCTTCTCCCAGCCACAGATGGGGGTTAGCTGGGCTGAGGGGAACTTACAGATGCTTTTAAAGAAAGATTAAAGTGTAGGCAAGGGGAAATACATAAAACCGCAAAGATACAAACACCAGAGTTACGGACTGACCAGTCAACCGGACACCATGTGAAACCGGAAGTAACCAATCAGGCATCAACAGAGATTTAAAAAAAAAGAAAAAGAAAAAGCAAGTACTGTACTGTGCCTGTATTGCATCTTAAAGGTAGGCACATCTGGACTGCCTGCCCCCCAATGGGGCAGCCACTTACAGCAAAACGCTGGGGCAGCCAGCCCAAGGCAGCCAGAGACAACAGAGCCGGAGCAGTGCTGGGGTCTGTGCAGCTTTCACCCCTTTCCCCTCCCCCACCGGGAGGGGGATGTGATCTTTTTACCCGCAGGAGGGGGGGGACACTGTTTACCCCTATCCATCCACCCCTGCCCAGAGGGGGACAAGCTTGTAAACTCATGCAGGGCTGAGTAAGTTGCTCAGCTGCTGCTGAATCCTGGCCTGGAGTGTCAGCTGCTGGAACTGGAGCCCGAACTGCACTTTGTTCAGCTAACATGGCTGGGGAACAGGGAGGCCCAGAGTTCCAGTCTAAGTGGGTGGACTGAGGGGTACACCCAAGAGGGATAAAGAGTGGTCTAATGTGTGGCTGGCCCAGTAACTGACAGCTTTGTTCAGTTCTATTCATTTTGTCTGCATCTTTCTGGTTCTGATTACCAGCAGTGAATGCATCATTCAAGAGCAGTCTCCTCAGAGTCACACACAGAGAGAAATACTCATCTCTCCAATCAGAAAATGAGGTTTCTTCATATGCTGCTAAAAGCAGCACTGGCCTTTTTACTGCCAAATCACATTGCAAACATGTCAAACCTGCTGTCCACTATCACCCCTGGATAATCTGTGTTGGTAAAATGAAGACCAATTTTTATGTGACCCCAAAATTTTATTTGGCTCACCCCTAAGTATTGGTTAGTACGTATTGTTGTTTACAGTAATGTTCCCATAATACCACACACACTAAAAAAAAAAAAAACCCTCTACTAACCAACCTTAGCACAGGCAAGGAAGAAAGAACAAAATCTCTTTCTTTCAACCGTAGGAAAGCAGTCAGATATTATGGCGATCGGAGCCATATATTTATCTAATTAGGCAGCTAGCTAGAATGTGAGCAGGGTTATTGTTATCACCTACTCTCCAGGGTTGGTTATAAAAGAATGGGCCCCCTACTGTCTTAAGCAGAAGACTTTACTATCAGTTTGTAATTAGTTAAATGTAGACAAGATGTCTTTCAGGCACAAACACCTGCTAAAGGGAATATCTCCTTGTATTGCCTCTACATGTACAGGTTGATGTATGAACAGTCTTTGTGTTAACGTATAAGAACCAGAAGATAGATTACTTATAAATAAGAATGAAGTGGCTTTAATTTTTTTTTTGTTTTTTGTTTTTTTTATTAACAGAGCTTTTTATTGCATTAATATTGCACCAGACAAACAAGCTTTTGTTATCAGATTTCTCAAGTTAGGAAGGGTAGGGCTCAGTCAGTTCTTGTGTTTTGCAGGAAGTGGGCCTGGTGATAAATGTTTCAGCTTATCTCTACCCAGCTACCAAAACCTTTATCTTTCCCTTGACTACTTTTGCAAATGCATTGATGTATTGCCAACACAAAAATCTGAGTCACACTGAATTTAGGGGCTGCATAAGATAAAGTTACTATAAAAATAAACATCACCAGGAAAAAATTCAATGATTTAATGTATTTTATTAGATCTGTGGTCAAATTTTCAGAAGTGCTAAGTGACTTAGGCTCCTAAGTCCCATTTCCAACAGACCTAAGGGCCAAGTTTTTAAAGATATTTACATATCTAAAGATGCAGACAGGCATCTAAGGGAATTTTCAAAAACTCCCAAATAACTAACTCTCATTGATTTCTCTAGGTGCCTGAATACCTTTAAAAATCTGGACCTTAGTGGGATTTTCAAAAGCACCTAACTAAGTAGGTTAGGCACCAAACTCCTATGGAAAATGTCATTTTGGTTGAAATGTTCTGGGTGTTAATAAAAAAGTGAACTTTTTTCAAGGATTTTGGGAGGCATTTTTGGGTCAAAAAACAAACTTTTCTTGTGGGAAAATAAAAAATTAAACAAAAAATTTAAAAAAATTATTTTTAATGGCAGCTCTAATTATTATATTTAAATCAATCAAAATCTCCATTTAAAAAAAAATTACCCAAGACTGCAACAGAATTTCCAGGCTGCTGCACCACAGTTCCACACAAAGCAGGAGACTTTACAGCAATACATTCAATATAGTGCATACGAAATCTTGCTTATAGGGCTGTCTTCTCTCCCAACCCCCCCCCCCCCCCCCCCCAGCAACTAGTTCTGTACCTACAATCAACTGTGGATGCAAATGACAGAGCTTTGGTATCTAGTGACCTGATTTGCAGCTGCAAACTGGATATGTAGACATAGCCACAATTTGACACACACAATTGATTGCAGACACAAAATTATAGGCCTGGTTCCAGACCTTTCAAACATTTGGCTCACAGCCTTCATTTAGGAACTGATCCAATGCCCAGTGTAGACAATAGGAGACTTCCGACTGACTTCAATAGGCATTGTTTCATGTCTTTAAAAATAAATTTTATACTGTTAGAAGCCAGAATGTGGTACATACCTGCACAAAAAAATGCATTAATTTTAAACACATGAAAACTATTACTTTTCTGTCAAATAACTTGTTTTCAAGATCGGGTGTCTTCATTATTCCAGCATGCAATATGGTCAGAACAGTAATAAACTGATAGTGCAAGAAAGATAGATAAAATATAATGAAATACAGCTTCGGTAAACAGAGCAGGCCCATGTAATAGACCCCAGAAAGAAAAGATGGAATATCTAGATAATCACATTTTCCTTTTCCTGCCTTATAATCATTTATTGTACCCCTTTCCACATTGCATTTTTCAAAACAAACAAAATATTCTGTTACATAAGTGACATGCTCATGATATGCTTTTAAATATTGTTACAATAATCCAGTTTTATTCCAATATTATCTGTACATTAACTATTGTCTGATTAGCGAAAATTAGAAATGTATGACTGCTTTTCACACCTGCCAGGTGTGCGACAAGTAGCAGATGTCACTTCTCTGAACTCAGACTACAGGGCCTGAGCCAAAGCTCATAGACTTAATTGGGAAGACCCATGTTAAGTAGAGCAGCAGAGATCCTGAACATTTAGAGATTCCTGTGGATAGGTGGACAGAAGTGGTATCCCCAAATGGTGGGATTGTGAATGGCTCTAATGTACCCCAGACCAAGCATTGCTAAGGCTACAAACATAGATCCATGGAAGTATAAAAAGTGGTAAAAGGTTTTGTTACCCTTATAGCACATAGATAGTCATAAATATGTTCTGCTAAAGCACTGTTTTGACCCTGGGGCTCTTAGAAATTATGTTGTAAATAAGCAGTACATATTTAATATTTGCAAGTGACTTTCATTGTGCGTGAACGTTGAGTGAAGTAAAAAGGAATCCTTGGAAAATGCCATTGGGCCCGATTCTGAAATCAGTGGAGTTATAGCCGTATCACCCAGATCAGAATCAGGCCCCTTTATTTTTAAATGTTATCACAAAACTGCATTTTCAAATAATAAACACAACACTTTAAGGTATTTTCAAGAAGGCACATATGCTGGCAAAATGACATGATGGTTGAAGTACAGAACAACATGGTTTTTCTCCCATTAATTTATGTTTACAGGATCCAGATTAAACATACAAAACCGTTCAATTGAGAGGTCACCATCTCCAGGAAAGCACAAGCCTTCTGAATGTAGATCACAAGGTATATATGTAAACCTGCCAACACCGCATCTTACGAAGCCTGTTGAAAAGGTAAACAACCCTCTGATACATTAAAGAGTCAATTGCTTACCAAAGAGATGTAGTTGTAGTAGTATATATTATTTGTATTACCATGGTGCCCCAATTATAGACCATGGCCCTACTGTGCTGGTTGCTGTACAAACACACAGCAAAAAGATTTTAACACTGTATATTCTGTATGTGTACACACTGACATATTCACAATAGTTGTATACTAACTCTATCTAGGCACCTAAGTGGCCTGGAAACTGTGCGTGCTTAGTGTAATGCTGCTTGCAGTGACTCATGAGCATGAATACCAACCTCAGGGCAGACTGTTAAGAATCGGGGAACAACCTGCAAATTGGTTGTGAATTCTATACTTGGATTTCACCAATCAATACTCAAAGTATAAACTCCACAGGTGTTATAATAGCCTAAATATGGAGTCACAGAGAGTCCCTTCAGGTACTCAAATCTATCTTGCCACCCAGGTGAGCATACCTTTGTAACAGATGGCTTACACCAAGAATCACAGCAATATACAGGTTAGTCCTGTCACCGTGTCTCCGTGGGTCACAACTGAGAATACCAAATTCAGGACAAACTGTTGAGAAACAGAGCAGACACACCTCAAAACTGGTTGTTATTCATCCATAAGACATACCAGACCAGCAACAAAAGTAAACTTCTGTTTCACCACACTGGCTAACAAGAAGTCAGAAAATCAGTCTGTATCTATTCAGTATATTTTCATTGGCTTTTGCTTCGGAAAACTGTACTTCATTTCTATATACTATGCATAACATCTCAAATTTCAGGATTTAAATAAATATGACTGGTATACTGGAGAATTTGATCGTCAGAAAGCAGAAGAGGCTTTGTTACAGGAGAACACCGTGAGTATCACTAATCTTTAAAGCAATGGGTTTAACTCTCTGAGAAAAACAAGGTTTTACTATGTAGCATTCTAGTTTGGTACAGTGTATATGAACAGAGTTGGCAACCTTTTTTTTTTAAATCACTTCTGACTTTTCATTGTACAGCTCTTAATTATATTTATTTCAGAAGCTGTAATTTACACACTATCAGTGAAACAAACATATATGGCCAAATTCTTTGCTTTTTTACATCCCAGGCAATATTAAAGGGAGTTACACTGTTCCTCGGGGCTGCATTGGGCCTATTTTTATGGGATTTTTAATATAGGGACACTCATAAAAATACACATACACATCTTGCAGTTTTGTAGAATATTAATGTGCTTAAATGCTTTGCTGGGCAGGACTAAGGGAAGAATAATACCATAGTACACTGCCATATTTTCCCCTGGATTAAATATGCTCATTTTAGCAACATTATTTATTTCTAGGCAAACCAACATTTTCCTTTAAATATAACAGTACTAGAAATGTGCTGCTATCAGGGCAAGCTTTATGGGTAGAGCCCTGTATACATACAAAATTTGGATTCGCATCCATCCGCAGTCTGCAAACATGCATCCATTGATATTCACAGATTCACAAGGCTCTACTTATGGCCCCTGGTCAGGTAGGGCCCCAATTTTGAGGGATGTCCCTAGTTAATTTGTATCACACATGAGGCTCCTGATTATTGGTTGCTCCTCAGAGGAGGCACTTCTGACATGTTTTGACAGACTAAGGACCAAGAATTAGAAGTGGCAATGTGGAAAGGGAGGGGAGAGAAGCTAAGAAAGGGGATGTAAGCTGATGGACTCAATCACTGGCATAGGAAAGACAATCAGCAGAGCTCAGATCTGTTCACAGTCGTCGTCTCAGAGCTCTGTTCATTGTTCAACAAAAGGAAACATGGAGTGACAACATAAAGTAACAAAACCAGTCTCAAACCAGCCCCAAAGCCTACTAGCCTTCAGCAATTTTTTGGTCAGAATCTCCACTCAGCTCATGTAGGTCCACCTTGCTGTCCCCAGCTGCAATTCCAGGACTCTTCTCTCAGACCTCTTCTGATCCCAGGCTCCCACATGGAGCTCAGGCCCTCCTTTATATTCCTTAGCTGGAAGTCATCAAACCCAGTCCCTTGATGCTGCCCAGCTAGGTTGAATGATTCCCATTGTCTGTCTTCCAGGCTCCTTGCTAGAACAGGGCTGTCTGCTCCCCAGCCTCCCTGACCCATAAAAGGACAGACCATCCTGTTACACAGGACCTAATATCAAGAGTAAACAGTAATGATTTGTTTGCTGAAGTTCTTTGCTATTGGATTGAGTTCCCTGCCATTAGCTTGGTTGCTCTCCTCCTCCCACTCCTGCATCTGCATAGTCTTAAAACTCTCAAGTTAAGGTCAACATTATGCAAGGTTTCTCAAATAGTAAATGTAGCTCCATCCTCTCTTACATGATCCCTACTGCTAGAACCTCTCTTTAACCAAGCCAAAACATGACAGACTGAAAAAATAAACACACTAATTTAATCATAACCTGGAACCAAAAGCAAGAATTGAAATCATTGCTGTAAAAGTAAAAGACAAAGGCACTAATATACATGACATAAATCTCTGCACATGGATGTACTATAATTAAAACAGTCTTTCTAGGAATAAATACAGCAATACTCTTAAAAAATGAGTACTGTTGCCAAAAAAAAAAAAAATCTTTCATCTAGTGTCCCACAAACACACTCCTGAAAGGAGTTACAGGGTTAAGCTCCAGCAGCAGGAAATTTATAGTTGCCAGGGTCTTGCAAGACACTATGCATTGCCATATTTCCTGTTGACTGTCAAGGCTTCTCCAGCAGACACAGATCTGGAGACCAAGAATACAACTGTAGGCCTTGTATGAACAAGAAAGAAAACAAAAGTAAGGAAAAGTAAGGAAAAAGAGGTTAACAATGGACAAAGCATGAATTCACAAGTGGCCTTGTAAACAACATGTAGTTAGATGTAAAAAAATTATCTAAGTAAATAAAAAAATAATTTTAAAAAGGAATGTGTGATAAGTTTGCAGCTGCAGCTTTGTTTACGAGTATATTTTGTAGCTTGTGGACAGTTTAGAATTTATGTAATATGCACATGTTAGTCTATATATAAAATTAATGTATTATGTGGTTTCAGAGTTGTGGTAAATCCCTATACCCACCCCACTGCATTTGAGCTTGATCATCTCAGAGTAATTTTGCTGTATGTCACTGATGTGTTTTTAAAATTGACAAGCCCAGATTCGAGCTCATTTATTGGGAACAGAACGGAAAAGGTCTCAGAGAAAAGTCCAAACACAACCAGCACAGTCCGTTGAATTATGTCTTAACTATTTATGCTTAACAATCTGTTCCCCTTTGTATTTAGTTGTGACTCAAAGTTAATTTCCCAGACCTGAAGAGCTCTGTGTAAGCTTGAAAGCTTGTCTCTCACCAACAGAAGTTGGTCCAGTAAAAGTTCTCTCACCCACCTTCTTTTTCCAACAACAAGGCTAGATTACAGCAGCATCAGAACTGTGCTATTGCTTATTAAATAAATAATTTATCCTGAAACTAAGTTCTCTGTAAATGGTGTGACCATGCAGCAGCCTATTTAGCACCGTGCAGGCACTCAGGCAACCCACACGGCCTGGACCTGCCCTGGCAAGGGCCCCCCTCCCCTGGCCCCAACCCAGCCCCGGACCTGCCACTGCTGGGGGAAGGACAGTCCAAACCCAGCAGCTGCCCAGACCTGCCACAGCTGGGGTGCCCTTCCCCCGGCCTCAACTTAGCTCTGGACCTGCCACGGCCGAGGGAGGGGCCCCTCCCCCTGCCCAAACCCAGCCCCAGCCCTCCCCCTGCCCAAACCCAGCCCCAGCCGGGACCTACCACAGCCAGGGCTCCTATCCCACGGCCCCAGCCCCAGAGCTGCAGTGGTAGGGAGAGGAACCTCTCCCCCCAACCCAGCCCAGATACTGCTGCTGCTGCTGCTGCTGCTGCTGCGGGGAGCAAGAATTGTGGGGAGCCCTCTCTCCCTACCATAGCCCCAGAGCACCCTCCTGTACCCCAAACTCATCTCTGGCCTGGCCCCATTCCAGAGCCCACACCTCAACCCTCTGCCCCAGCCCTGAGCCCCTCATCCCCAGTCAGAGCCCTCAGACCCCTGCAACCCAACCCTGTGCCCCGCTCCTGAGCCCCCTCCCACACTCGGCTTCATCCCCACCACATTAATTTTGTTATGTTCACCAATATGAAGGTGATATGTGACACATCACCTTCATATTGGTGAACATAAAATTCATTCTGCACGCGTGGGAAAAATTAGAGGGAACACTGTCCTGAAACCAGCCTCATTTATCATTTAAATATTGCAGACAGGTTTCCTGTTCAATAGGTGACTGAAGGAATCTGCAATATTATTTCAGGCCATTTTATGCATAATATTTTTAACCCAAGGTAAGTGGGAGACATTCTGTTTCCCAGAGGGCTCAACTTTTCCCCAAAGAACTCTCCATCAGCATGAAGCAGCGTACAAGAGCTGAAGGCCCCTTGCACTGGCATATTTGCCAGCACTAAACTGTACTGGCCATCCTCACTGTCATAAACATACAGCTAAGGGTAGCATAACATCCCTATTTACCCTGTAAGGGGTTAATTCCTCTTTTACCTGTGAAGGGTTAAGAAGTTCAGGTAACCTAGCTGACACCTGACCAAAAAGCCCAATAAGGGGACAAGATACTTTCAAATCTGGGCGGGGAGGGAAAAAGGCTTTGTCTGTCTGTTCTGTGTGCTTGCCGGAGACATATCAAGAAAGCAAGCAATCCAACTCCATTAGTATTAGTAAGTACTAGTGAAGGAATGCGTTAGCTTACTTTTATTTTGGCTTGTAATTTCCTTTGTAGGAGGAGGGAGGTTTATCCCTGGTTTTGTAACTTTAAGGTTTTGCCTAGAGGGGAGATCCTCTATGTTCCTGAATCTTTTGTTATTCTGTAAAGTACTTACCATCCCGATTTTACAGAGATGATTCCTTTACCTTTTCTTTAATTAAAATTCTTCTTTTAAGAACCTGATTGATTTTTCATTGTTTTAAGATCCAAGGGTTTGAGTCTGTGTACACCTGTACCAATTGGTGAGGGGATTATTCTCAAGTCTGCCCAGGAAAAGGGGTGTAGAGGCTTGCAGGGATATTTGGGGAAGGTAGGGCTCCAAGTGGCCCTCCCTAAATGTTTGTTTAAATCACTTGGTGGTGGCAGCGTTACTTAATCCAAGGTATAAGAAAGAATTTGTGCCTTGTGGAGTTTTTAACCTAAACTGGTATAAATAGGCTTAGGGGGTCTTCATGCGGGTCCCCACATCTGTACCCTAAAGTTCAGAGTGGGGAGGGAACCCTGACACTCACAATAGATGGTTTGGAAAGCAAAAGAGGGAGATCTTTTGTTTTTCCATACAGGCGAGTGGTATAAAGGAAAAGCAGCTAACAAAAGCATGCTATTTGTCACAACCTGACTGTGGGAGATATCTCACCAGAACATGGCTTTCCAATACTGTAAATTGGATCACAGTCAAAACTTCTCTGTATTAGGGAGGTATAACTTCAGCAAGAAGTGGCTGAAGTGGTGGATTGTATTTATGTGGATGTGTTTCAGACTTCAATATAAAAAGGACATCATTCAGAGTTGAGTACTTGCTCCTGCTATTGTGAGAGGGACAGGCACACCCTCCTTTCTGTCATTGGAAAGTCAATAGAAGTTGGGCACCTAACTCCTTTAACCACCTGTGAAAATCCCACCCAATATTCATCCTAAGGCTGTGTCTACGCTGCCACTTTCAGCACTAAAACTTTTGTCATTCGGGGTGTGAAAAAACACCCCTCGAGTGACAAACGTTTTAGCACTGAAAAGTGCCAGTATAGACAGCGCTTTATCGCTGGGAGCCGCATTGTAACGTGGGTAGTGTAGACATACCCTAAGATGTTATGACTCCACCACAAAAAGAGGGTCCTGTTTTCTCTTTTAATGTTCTCATGGTAAGGGCTAAGGAAAACTTCCATTAATGTAAAGATACTTTCAAAATCCATTTCAATGTATTTCCCCTTCAATAATAAAACAGCTCTCTTGAAAAACTCCATCATCACTATGAGGTTTTTTCTTTCTCAGGTTAACTGCCAGTGAAAAAACATTTGATCTTGCACCATCGAGGACATAGAGGGTTTGGCTGGTGACTTCAATAGGTGCAGGATCAGCCCCATAGAGACTAATAACGTTTCTTGAATAGAAAAATGAAGTTCAGGATACCTAGTACATCTAATTGTTATGTTGTTTGCCTGATACTAAGCTATTCCTGAAGTATCTTATTAAAGGTATTTGCTTAATTTATCAAGCAAACAGTGTCTCGAAACAACTTGTGTGATGTCTACACTTGTAACAGGTACCTACTTAGCAACATACATGCAAGTCTTTCTTACTGTACTTTCAGTGTGGCCCTCACACTTTGTGAAGGTTAAAAACAATATACACACAAGATAGGCTGCAAATAATCCATACCCAGGACTGTAATGCTCAGTACAACACATAAAATATGTGTAACAGCAGTTGTCAAAAAACGGCACATACTTTATCCCTTCCAGACTACTTCTATTGTGAGGTTGAGTAATCCCAAATTAGAGTGGCTAAAAGTAGTTACAGACATGTTCAGATCCCAATTAGACACAGGGCTAATTAAATGCAAAATTGAGTGAATAGCTTTACTGCTACTATATATTTATATGATGGTATCATCCAAAATGTGAAAGGCACATTCCAGTCACGGAAGGAACTGTCCCTGCCCTGAAGACCTGAGAATCTGAGGCAATTATTTTGCAAGCACTTAGGCTTATGACTCACTTTATGCATGTGAGCAACCCTATTGAATTCACTAGAAGTGCTAAAGGCCCTAATCCTGCAAACACTAAGACCCTGTCTACACTGCCACTTTACAGTGCTGAAACTCTCTCCCTCAGGGGTCTGAAAAAACACCCCCCTGAGCAAAGCAAGTTTCAGTGCTGTAAAGTGGCAGTGCAGACAGTGCTCTCAGCACTGGCAGCTGTGCTCCCTAGTGGTGGTGGGTTTGTTTGTTTTTTTACAGCACTGGGAGAGCTCTCTCTCAGCGCTGGTGCCACGACTACACAGCCATGTTAAAGTGTTGCTGCGGCATCACTTTAATGTTGGTAGTGAAGACATACCCTTAAGCTTGGGTGACCAGACAGCAAATGTGAAAAATCGGGACAGGAGGTGAGGGGTAATAGGAGCCTATATAAGAAAAAGATCCAAAAAATTGGGACTGTCCCTATAAAATCGGGACATCTGGTCACCCTACCTTAAGCACTTGCTTACATTTATGCACGAAGTCCTTTTGACACAAATGGGGCAACTCAAGAGTGCAACGTTAAGTATGTGTATGTAGAATTGGGGCCTACACAATTTTCTTAATTTTATTATAGAATTATACAGTAAGTCTGATAGATAGCACTGAATTTTTCATATGTTTAAAATGTGCAAATACAATACTATATGAACAATCAAATTTTGAAGCATGCTTCCTTCTAGATCCATAAAATTAAATTAAAATAAATTAAGAGGTTCAACACAACATATAGAATTTATGGTAATGTCATAGGTTCCATTACAGATAGTCCATGTAATTTCTTTACTTTATATCCAGGTGTAATTGAGGCGCATGAACTAAAACTTTATTTTTAGATGCAATACCCTTGGTATGACACTCCCACTGCCTTACATTATCATCTTACTCTTCTTTCTTCGCATACAATATTTTCTTCTTAGCATCAATTTTTCCAACATTGTAATATGAAAAAGGTACTTCCACATTAAAAATTCTATAATATTGCAATATACATTGCCCTATAATTCTCATTATTGTATATAGAGATTCAATAAGTATACTACGTAGATGTAATTCATTACTTAAATCTAAGAACTTTATTAATTAAAAAAATCTTCTCTATGTTATATTGTCAGAAGACACCTTGTTTACAAATATAGTATGTTACAAAATCTATTTTGATTACAATATTCCATTATATAGTTCACACATTAAATAATCCTGTAGAATTTACCCAAAACTCCTGGGCTGTTTATGTAAACACATTATTGGAATTTACAGGTATAACTAATGTTATAATTTGTCATGCAGGATGAGACATTCTTGGTCAGAGATTGTTCAACAAAATCAAGTGCTGAACCATATGTTTTGGTCATATATTATGGAAACAAGGTATACAATATTAAAATACGTTTTCTGGAAGACAGCCAGCAATATGCATTGGGAACAGGGCTCAGAGGAGATGATGTGAGTGAAATACCATCCGATATTCTACTTTATTGTTTACCTGTTGCACTTAACAGCTCTAAATACTATAGGGGATTAATTAGGTAATTAGTGTTGTTCCCCAGGGGTCTGTTCTGGGACCAGTCCTATTCAACATATTCATAAATGATCTGGAAAAAGGGGTAAATAGTGAGGTGGCAAAATTTGCAGATGATACAAAACTACTCAAGATAGTTAAGTCCCTGACAGACTGCAAAGAGCTACAAAAGGATCTCTCAAAACTGGGTGACTGGGCAACAAAATGGCAGATGAAATTCAATGTTGATAAATGCAAAGTAATGCACATTAGAAAACATAATCCCAACTATACATATAAAATGATGGGGTCTAAGTCAGCTGTTACCACTGAAGAAAGATCTTGGAGTCATTGTGGATAGTTCTCTGAAAACATCCACTCAATGTGCAGCAAACAGAACACTGGGAATCATTAAGACAGGGCTAGATAATAGACAGAAAATATCATATTGCCTCTATATAAATTATGGTACACCCACATCTTGAATACTGCATGCAGATGTGGCATCCCATCTCAAAAAAGATATATTGGAATTGGAAAAGGTTCAGAAAAGGGCAACAAAAGTGATTAGGGGTATGGAACAGCTTCCATATGAGGAGAGATTAATAAGTCTGGGACTTTTCAGCTTTGAAGAGATGACTAAGGGGGGATACGATAGAGGTCTATAAAATCATGACTGGAGAAAGTAAATAAGTGTTATTTACTCCTTCTCATAACAGAAGAACTAGGAGTCACCAAAAGAAATTAATAGACAGCAGGTTTAAAACAAACATAGGGAAGTATTTCTTCACACAACGCAGTGTCAACCTGTGGAAATCCTTGCCTGAAGATGTTGTGAAGGCCACGACTATAACAGGGTTCAAAAAAGAACTAATAAGTTAATGGAGGATAGGTCCATCAGTGGCTATTAGCCAGGATAGGCAGGGATGGTGTCCCTAGCCTCTGTTTGCCAGAAGCTGGGAATGGGTGACAGGGGATGGATCTGTGATGGATTAGATCACAAAAACCCCCTTAGGAAGTGCCAACTGATGTGCCAAGACTACCTCTGCTCCTGTTTTCCCTGTCAGCTCGGGACCCCAGCACCCTGCCTTGCTGAGCCAGACACACCCGTCTGCTCCAACACAGACCCAGAGTCTGAATTACTTGCCCCAAAGCTGCAGACTTAACTGAAAGCAGTTTACAGAAGTGTTCTTGCCTTTAACACTCAGATGTCCGATTCCCAATGGGGTCTAAACCCAAATAAATCCGTTGTACCCTGTAAAAAGCTTATACAGAGTAAACTCATAAATTGTCCGCCCTCTATAACATTGATAGAGAGATATGCACAGCTGTTTGCCATCCCGCCTCCCAAGTATTAATACATACTCTGGGTTAATAAGTAAAAAGTGATTTTATTAAATACAGAAAGTAGGATTTAAGTGGTTTCAAGTAGTAACAGACAGAACAAAGTGATTCACCAAGCAAAATAAAATAAAACACGCAAATCTAAGCCTAATACAACTGAGTACAGATAATATCTCACCCTGAAAGATGTTTCAATAAGTCTCTTTCACAGACTGGATGCCTTCCTAGTCTGGGCACAATCCTTTCCCCCTGGTATAGCCCTTTTTCCAGCTCAGGTGGTAGCTAGGGGATTCCTCATGATGGCTCTCTTTTCTCTGTTCCACTCACTTATATATCTTTTGCATAAGGCGGGAATCCTTTGTCCCTCTGGGTCCCCCCAATGGAAAAGCACCAGGTTAAAGATGGATTCCAGTTCAGGTGACATGATCACATGTCACTGTAAGACTTCATTACCCACTTGCCAGCACACAGGTATACAGGTAAAACAGAGCCATCTGCAGTCAATTGTCCTGGTTAATGGGAGTCATCAAAATTCCAAACCACCATTAATAGCCCACACTTTGCATAATTACAATAGACCCTCAGAATTATATTTCATATTTCTAGGTTCAGATATAAGAGTGGTACATTTATACAAATAGGATGATCACACTCAGTAGATTATAAGCTTTGTAATGATACCTTATAAGAGACCTTTTGCATGAAGCATATTCCAGTTACATTAGCATATTTTCATAAAATCATATAGAGTGCAAGGTCACAGGATCACTTGATTACCTGTTCTGTTTATTCCCTCTGGGGCACCTGACAGAAGACAGGATACTGGGCTAGATGGGCCTTTGGTCTGACCCAGAATGGCCATTCTTATGTTCTTATACAATACCTAGCATAAAGACAACTAACTTGTCAGGTGTTTCATTAAAAGTTTCACTTCAAATCTTTTCGTTTCAAATAGTAACTGCTTGAAATGCTGACAAATAAGTCACAGGAATAATTTAGGGCCTAATCTTACATGCTCAAATTCCCATTTTAAACCATCAGGAATTTTGCCCAAGTAAGAACCGTTCTGGCCTATATAGTTTCATCCATGTGGTTCCAAAAGACATGTACAATTTTTTTAAAATAATTTTCGCTATTTTTCAGCTTTTACTTTATGCATCTGACAGCACTTTTGAGGCCTGAGTTCCAATGTCAGATTCCCTTCAGTGGACGCAGGTTTAGCAATGAGGAAGGGACCCCAGCTCAGGCACAATGAGTTAGACTTGGAAGTAGAAGGTTAGAATACCTTAATAATCACAGTGTAGATTCCAGCTGGCACTCAGCTCTTAAAGGGACCATCCACACCAAGAATATAGATGTTCCATCCCTCAGATTCAAAAGGTTCATCACCAAGGTGTTGCTGGAGCCCCCTTGTCTTGGTTGTGAGGCACTCTAAAAGTGCTGATTCTTTCAGATCTGAGCTTCTAGCTCTTTTCCTGGGACCACAGTGTGGTCCAGGGGAACAGTGGTGATGGTTCTTCCCTCTCCCTGAAAGAGATATTCAAGCTTGTATGATTCTTCAACTGTTGAGGCTTCCTGGAACCTCATGGAATCAAGGACTCCGTGCATATGGCCTGTGATTTGTCTCAGCTCTCATAAGGGAGAAGGGCCTGGCCTTCACTTGGCACTGTGGCCAGACTTTGCCTAAGTTTTCAAAGCCTCTTCTGTCAAAAAAAGAACACTCATATTCACTCCTTATGAACATTTATGTGAAATCCGTAAACCGAGCATCACATTTTTGGATGATCCTCTTCCAAGCAACACTACCCAGCTGAAGTGGAGGCTTTTGCAAGATGCACACTTGAGACTTCTTTTTAATGGATTCAGACAAAATAAAAAGGCTCCAAAACAGGAGACAGAACTCTCATAAAAAATGGAATGAAACTGGCAGTACAGAGTACTATTACACAATGGTACAGAATACTAACAAGTTTCAGACATTTTAGCACATTGGAAAAGAAAGACCTATATGATCTTACAAATGCAAACAACATTGAGGAAAAAAATCTTACAATGATTTGAAAGAAGTGGGAAGGTAGACATACCAACCTTGTCATCTCAGATGATGGACGGACCCAAAAGTCAGAACTTATAAGTAGGTTCTAATCTGTGCACAGAGGGTACATGCCCACCCTAAATTGTGGATCTGCACCAAAAGTACTCATATTACAATGCTGTTCCATTTTCAAAAATAAGTATTTTAATAGTCTCTCAGTTCTTATCACTATAGTGTACAAGACTGGTTGGTTTTAACAAAGTAAATCTATAACTATTAGAAATGGCTTAAATCCTCCATTTTAATGTTGGCTTTATATAATTGTTTTTTTAAGTTTTAAAAAAACAAAACTTTCCCAGAAACCAACAATGGAGATTGACTAAAGTCTCCTATTGACCAGAGTTTCTCTGCAGCATTGGGAAGCCCCAGAGACAAGACACTCCCAAGAGAAGCATTTCTTTCTATCACACCAGCACCTGCCTTTGGGAAGTGGGGAGGGAACTGATGCACTGAACTGAGGTAGGGCTGCAGGTACAGCATGTACTGTTCATCAGAGCTGCCTCTGCATTTCAGATAGAGTAAGCAGAAGGATTCCAAAGCTGCTCTTTCTTGTTTATTCTCTTCCCAGTTTGTCTCAAAGAGGTTAAAACATTTATAAGGCTTCAACAATTAGAGTAAAATTGCAATCTGTAATTTCCCTGTCTGCTTAAATGCTTTAAGTGAATTCCATCTTTGCATGTGGGAGACAGAAAAAAAAATAGATGCAGACCTAGTATTCAAAATCTGTACTTTGCCATCCTCTCTCCAATTTCGCATATTCACTTCTTTAAAGGATAACTCTCTTCTGATGGAAATTTTCTTCAGCATGCTTTCACTTTTGGATTAATTTATTTTACCTATTCTTTTTAAACTCAATTAATTTAATCTAGCAATTTTTTTCCATCCCAAATACTGGTTTTGAGCTTTCATATTCAGATTGTTATTTATTAACTAATGTAAATTTTATCATATATGTTATTTTTCATACTTTTCCTTGGGAAGTTTTCTGAGAAGGAATCGATTCCACTTAAGCATCTATCCAAGGACAGCATTAGGCCTTACATCTCTTTATGAAAAAGAACTGTATTGACTAGAGTTTGGATTTATCCTAGAAAACTTACCTCTCTATTAGCAGCACGGTGACGAACACCATGTGTCTAAAATCTCATGCAGTTAAATTGGTACAAAGCCATAATGCAATGAATACAAGCAAGAGAAAACAAACCAAATTTAAAATCATAACTTTGTTGGTGTCTTTTGCTGGCAATTAAGCCACAGCTGTACACATTTACATACATATTTTGTATATTAAATTGAGCTCACCTGAGGGCCCAATCGTACAATGAGCCAAGCATCTTCTGGGAGTTACTACTAAGCACTCTCAAATCTCATTAAAGTTAATGAGGGTGGGAGATGCTCAGCTCCTCACAAGATATTCCCAACTGGTTAGTTTAAAAAAAAAAAAAAAAAAAAAAAAAAGAAGTAGAATGTTTTTATCTTACTTTCCTCATAACAGCTGGGAGGTAAATGCTATTAAAACTATGAGCTCAATATATTCACTGAAAGACATCAATTTCAGGAAGGACAAGGAAGCATATTATAAAACAGTTAAAGTATCCTGCACTGAATGTCAGTTTGTTTTCTTTTTAGTTTTTTGCATACTTCAGTAAATAAATAGATTAGGAACGTGTGAGTGAGTGAGTTTTTATATATACACCGGACCCTCGCTAGAACGCACGTCTATATAGTGCGAATTCTCATATAACACAGTCGCAACCATGGATCCCAAATTTAATTACTTTAATTGCAATTCATTTTAATGCGGTCTCTGCTATAACGCGGTCCCTGCGTTAACGCGGCACCGTGCATGAATCCCAAATCCCGCATTCTAGAGAGGGTCCAAAGTATATAAATAAATAAAATCAGTAGTTTAATCCCTTATGGGCAATGCCACACTTTAAAAACACACACATGTTGCTGTTGGCTAGATTTTAGGTTACATTCCAAGGGTTTAAAACCCTCTGCCCCTAAAAAAGAAAGCTACTGTGTCCCAATGTAATATTAAGCAGGGAAGACTACTGGAGGCGCAAAGGGGATGAAATGGGGTGGGAGTGTGTGTGGGGGAGAGGTAGGGAGAGGTGTTATTTCTTATATGTGGTATTGCTTTGGTTCTTCTTACCTGTTTCATATCAGAAGATAAGGATTTTCAGCATTTCTCTGTTCAATTGTTTATTGTTTTTCAGAAGTTTGATTCAGTGCAAGAAATCATAGACTTCTACACATGTGTTCCCATTACACTTATTGATGGAAAGGATAAGTCTGGAATCCAGAGAGAACAATGTTACCTAACACACCCTTTTAAGTTGAACAGAAGATGCTTCTTACCCTAAGTGATTTCAACTGTTTGTATAAATGTAAAAATAAGAACACTTTAATATTTAAAATCTGTGTAGAAATTAGGAGATTAGACTTGAGTTCAACAAGAATTAGAACTCTTCATTGTATTCATAAGAAACTTCTATGAAATGTGATTTCTCTCATATGAGACTAGATCAAATTGTACTCTGCTGTGCATGAAAAAAATTCATAAAATTATGAAATATACAAAAGTGAAACTTCAAATAGAGGGTGGTGCTGCATGTACAAATTTTGTGCAGTTGTACTGCGACATTTAAAGGTATGAACAGCAGCTAACTTCTAAGCAATATTTTCCCTGTCTTGCTGATAACTGATAAATTGTTTGATCTCTTATATTAACAAAACCTCTCTGTTACTAGGAACACAAAATAAATCCATGAAACAAAACAATGTAATATATTAGAATTGCATTACAAAATATTCCTGCATTTAAACTCAGAAAAGTTGCATCTAACTTGGCACTTATTGTTTAACCATTTCTCTAGTGGTGCAGACTATAGGCGGGTTTTAAACAAACAATCGAATCGCCTGCTCAGTAGGGGACCAATCCAATATTCATGAAATCAATTATAGTCTTTCAACAGACTTCAACCACCACTGGATCAGACTTTAGGGCTGGCCTCCATGAGATAAATCTTACTACTAGGGATGACTAACAGTAATTATTCTTTAGCTCAAGCAACAGAGGCTTGTGTTTCATTCCCAATTCTTCAAACCCTTATGGAGGTAAGATTACTCACACAATTAGTCCCATTGAATTCATATCCTATGCAAACTTGAGAGGAAATCATAGTCAGAGGCACTAGAGCATAATTCTGGCCTCTTTAAAAATACACACACTAAAAAGTTTGTACAAAAAGAATTTCTCTTATGTAATATATAGTATATATTTACATCATTTGAGATCTGTAAGGTTTCTGTAGTTTAAATTCAGCTTGAATGTATAGGGCAAACCTTGCTTCTGTTCCTCAAACCTCT
The DNA here is from genome assembly GCF_002925995.2 of Terrapene triunguis. Taxonomy (NCBI): domain Eukaryota; kingdom Metazoa; phylum Chordata; order Testudines; family Emydidae; genus Terrapene; species Terrapene triunguis. The sequence goes on from NW_020664417.1 coordinate 77,784,119, forward strand.
CAAGCGTGCTTCCCACCAGATTGGTTAGATGATTAAAATATAATAGAAAACAGAATCAGTCACGGGTCTTTTAACAAATCAGGAACAAGAAAGAGTATCTTGTCCGGCAGGATGCGGGGGGAAAAATTGTTATAGAGCCCAAATAGGGTATTCCAACCCCTGTTCTAATTTCTACTGGGCTCATCAAGGTGCAGATCTGCCTTGAGAATCAGAAAGCCATACCCAACTCCCAGACAGCCTCTCTCCTGGAGCATACTCTGTGAAATGAAGCTCAGCACAGGAGAGAATCTGGGTCACACTCTTTATCTCAAGTCACAAAACTATTAAATTTCCAGAAGGAAAACTAACCGAAGACAATACTACATCAAAAAACAAAAATGAGACACACCCATCTGGGCAGAGTTTGGATGTCCTTGGCAAGAGAAAGAGGCATGAGATCTGCTGTCTAATTTTTATAGCCACCATACAATTCAATTTACTAAAAATGTTCATGTTAATATAAAAACACTTATATTTTGTAAATTTAATACAGGGAGAACAGTTTCATGTAGATTAACAATTAGGTTTACGAAGACTCTTCTTTGTTTACTAAAATAGGCAAAGAAAAACACTACTAAACCCATCTACAATCTGTTTATAATCCTGCACGCAGCACAATTTTTAAGAATACAAAGTTGATTAAAGATATTCATATTTTGCCAATGATATCTCTTAAACAAACAGAGGATTCAAAAGTATTTCCTTAATAGCTTCTACAGAAACTAAAGTAGGTTCAAACATCTGCCTGGGCTGATGAGCGTAAGTGAGGAAGAATTTGGCCAGAAGTGGTTTTTCATATGTTAGCAGTTTCAATATTTATTATACTCTGATATGACAGAATTTAGAAATGGAAACTATTTTCACAATTTAAAATTAAAACAATATTATGTTTGGCTTCAAAGAACACAGTGAAAATCTCTACTGTACCTATCTAAAAAAATATAAATTCCCATTTCAAAATAAGAACTGTCATTTAATTACTTGAAAAAAAACAGAGATAATACAAAATGTATTCCATTGAACAGTTTAGCCTCTCACTACAATACAAAAAGTTGCAAAGTAATACAAGATCTCCCTTCTGAGAGCACCAAATATCTGAAGATTTTAATATTGTATTGCAAAATGGTCTGACAAAAAAGTTTCACATAAGTCTCAAGATGTGCTTTTTAGTTTCAAAATATTTACATTTCAATAGAGATATAGTACATATCTTATCAAAACCATGTTTAATTTTCTAGAGTATAAAAAAAAACAAAAAAATATTCCCAGACTAATAGGTTGTTTGTGTGTGTGGGGGGGGGGGGGGGGTGTTTTTTTTTTTAACAAAATGTGTTTTTCCACTGTTAACAATTAGGAACTACAAGCATTTATACAAAGTTCAAATGTATAATATATCTCCAGCATTAAATTATTTTTTTACCTGTAGAAATGTGACTGCAAATATGTGCTCAATTCATCACTTGCTGTACATGAAATTTTAAAAAATAAAATGGTTTACAATTTGCGACAAGATAACCAAGAAAATTCTTAACTTCACTATTATCCATCCTCCATCCCCACTAAAAACTCACCTTCATTCAGCAAAGCACTTAGCACATGAATCATCCTATTGACTTCACTGAGTAGTCACACAGCAATCAATGGGAGTATGCACATGCCTAATTAGGCATGTGCTTATTATTATTATTGGTAAGTAGCTTGCTGAATTGAGGCTTACATGTGTAGATTCTAACATGCAAATTCTTCAAATTTAGGATGTCAAAACAAAGATTCTACTGAAAATGTGGATAGGTACTGGCAATGTAGAGTTCTGCATCATAATTTCTCTTTTTTCAAAGCAGCAGTTTGCTTCTCCAGCTAGTTCTTCTTATCTATGCACTAGCTGCTAGGCTGGCTTGGGTCCTAGTTAAAGGCTCTATCCTGAACGTGTACGTTTCTAATGGGATTACACATAGCACTGATCATTACGCCCTACAGCATGCGTTGGTGTGGTCAGGTCCTAACTCATTAAAGCACAATCCATCAGAATCACATCGTGCCAGCTAATAAAGAAGCCAGGCCTCATTTCAAGCACTCTAAGTTGAGCTCCTGCTTGCTTGCACAGTAAGTAGTCACCTGTGTCCTCTTCCCACTTCACACCTGCGTGGCACAAGACACAACTTGGCCCCTGACTGTACAACACAGAATTAAGCTTTCATTGCCATTCCACATAATGGGTCTGATTCTGATCTCACCAATTCCTCATTTACACTGGTGTAGCTCCACTAAAGTCAGTGGAGTTACTTCTGTTCCATAAAATTGGAGTTTGATCAGATTCAGCACCAGTTTCTTCCTCTATGACATTTTTTTTTAAATTTGCTACTAAATTATGATGAACATTTTTTTATTCATAGAGGGGTCAAAGATGCTCTTCATTAGACTTATGCCTGATCTCTGAACCACTAAGCTGTAGTAGTAAAATCAGACTGAATTCAATTAATTTCACACAGGTCATATAGTTGGATATATTTTAAATCCCTATTGACCCTGCAACATAACATTACTGCATATAGTGTCCTATTGAAGAGAATTACACCTTGAATGTTTCAGAGCAAATCATTTCCAGGTCTCCTTCAAAAAAGCAAGGGATAGCCGTAACACTTATTTCAGACATCGGAGTGCTATGTAGTGTTTAGTGCTCAAGACTGGCTTCTCATACAGTTTGTAATCCCTATTACCACTCTCCCGCCTGCTAAATATAAAAATCCTCCAGTAAAATATTTACTTCTGTCTCCCTTTCCAAACAAATTAATGGCACTCATGTTAAAATAAGAGCAGTAAACTGACAGTTTCTCACTTGTGGCTCTCTAGAGGAAGAGAAAGAACATCCCAGCCTTTGGTTGCTTCTATCAAATGTCTCTGTCCATGACTTATCCACTCTTCCTGGTCTACATATATCCTTCCACAAAACCAACACTTAAACATACACTGCAGTGTTTTAGCTGGTGACGTTTCCACAACCCGGTAGTTGTTTTTATGGGTCTTTTTTAGCTTCATTTTTAAAAAGTTCTGCTTTTTCATTTGGCTTGTTGTTTCCAAGTTCTGAAATGTAAGCCGTTTATTATACTGTTTCACACCAAGACAACTACTCGTTCTTTCTGATAAAACGACTTTCACAATATTGCCTTTATACTTGTTGACAATTTTCATTATATTAATTACCTCTGCTGAATCAACATCAGGATGATTTAACACAACTACAGGCTGGTTACGACGAGGACATTTTATCAACTGATGTTCTCTAAGAGGTACAAGCCTAAGACGTCTTGCTGTCAAAAGAGGCATCGCCTCAGAAATGCCATTGGTTTCTGAGTGAATTCTTGTTTTCTTCTTAGACAAATAATCCCTGGAATTTGCTTGTTTTACCTTATTTTTAGGTAAAAGTTGATCCTTTGAAGTAAGTTTGCTCTGCTTACTTAGCTCATCACTTTTTTGATGCAGTAGTACACAATTTTGTTTGCTATTACTTTTTGCATTGGCCTCTCTTTGTGGTCTGTGCCTAAGTGACATATTTTGCTTTCTGGACTGCTCATTAAGTTCACTCTCATTGGGCAAAGGTAAGTTACTGCTTAGTTTCTCAGAAATGCTGAAAGGAACTGGTCGTGGTAGAAACATTTCGTTGCAACACAGCGTAGCAGATGTCATTTTGTTATCTCCTGCTTCTTTTGTGTTCTCACTCCTAGTGACATTCAGGACCCTCAGCACTGTCCCTTTTGGAATGAACACTGGAGTAGCAATGTGAGTGTTTTTAGTCATTCTACTTTTAGTTTTTGTTGTAGCTGACCGTGATTGTGGTTGTTGTTTATTACACAGTTCATTACCAATCCCACCATTCTGCGGTGTTTGAAGAGAAGATGCAAATTGTTCCAATTCAGTAACAGAGACATTTTTTTCAGAGTTTGCTAAAGTTTCCTGAGGCAAAGGCATCTTCTTATTAGAAGCACAACATCTAACAGGCATAGGTGAAGCAGCCAATGTAGATTTCACATTACACTCAGCAGCAGACATCAACTGAGCAATCTTTCTACACAGCATTGTTGTTGACTTTTTATTGCATGCAGTATTATCCCACTTGATTCCCTCTGGGATGTTTTCAGCCCCAGAGCTAAGGGAAAATACAGATGAAATGACAGGACCCTCAGGAGGGCTGTCCTTATTTTCTACATTCTGCAATTCTAAAGCTTCTAGCGGATTATTTTGACAATCAGAGTGCTCTCTGTTTAATTTACTTAAGCCAACACTTGATACCTCTAAAGATGCACTTTTATTTAAACAGAACTCTCCCCCTCCTTGAGAAGTTTTCAAAGATTCTTTAACCAAACAGGTATCAAATAAATGTGTTTCCAGAGAGCTAATGATGTGGCTCCTGCATTCTTTGTCATCACCATTTAAAGGCAATATGTCCTTTTCTCCAAGGGCAGGAGATGAAGAGGAACTGTTGCTCTTCTGAGCCGCCTGCAACAAAACAGTTTGGGATCTATCACCTTCAGAGGAAGCAGCATATGCACATGTGGACATGTCCAGAGTCTCTTTAGAACAGTATAAATCATTTTTTACATATTTTTCCTTATTTGAGGATTTAGGGCAACTTATTCTTGATTTATCCTGCCTAGGTACATTTGAGTTACAGTCTGAAGTGTGAGAATTGGAAGAATTAAGACATTCAGAGTTCTTGTTGTATTTATTATCTGAAGCAAACATGTTACTAATACTAGATAAATTTACAGTTGCTTCGGTGGTGAATTCATTTTGAGCAACAGAAGTTATTCTTTTTCCTTTCTTTGTTTGTTCTGCACCTTGATTTCTGAGTTCTTCTTCTTCGCAGTTTATAGGTTTATTACTTGTTTCTTTCAGAGGAATAAGTTTAAGAACCAACTGTTGTGTGCCATTCACTATTTTTATGTCTAATAACTGAGCTAAGCAGTTAGAAGGAACTACAAGTTCTGAAGGTGCAATCACTGTTAATGGCATTCCAGGCTGTATGGGCTCTTTTTTTGGAGAATAAACTTCAACTTCCACATTTTGGTTCTCATATATGTTTACTTCAGCTGGTTCCAATACAGTTTTATCTCGGACTGATGCTGTACCTAGGCTACATTCTACATCGCCAGACAAACAAACTGTTTTGCTCATTTTATCTTGGATTTTGCTGCAAATTGTACTTGATAAATCTGAAGGCTCATTCTGAAGAGGAACTTTTTGATCACACTTCTGCTTTTCAGAAAACAAAGTGCTTCTCTTTGGTAAGCAAGATCTCTTTTGCTCTTGTTTTGTAGCCATATTCATTGGCCCCTTCTCAGTAACTGTTTCATGTACTCTTCTGGTATGCTTAACTATATAATCATGTCTAACAGCACCATATTCACAGTATTCACATTGATATGGAAAAGTTCCAGTGTGTTTCACCAAATGTCGTTGGAATTCTCCTTTGGTGTAGGATACATAGTTACAGTGGGAGCAAACAAACTTAATCTCCTCATGTTGAACTACATGCTTTTTATACTGCAAAGGATCCTTTGTTGAAAATCGACATTTATCGCAGTAATATTTGTCTGGTTGAAAGTTTTTTACTTTAAATGTTTGAGTTTTACTTAGGGATGGTTTTTCTTGATTTTCTAAATCTATGGCAGTGGCACTGTCAGCTACAAAATGGAAAGTCGGTGGCGTATTCAGACTACAGCTGCTGCAAATGAAGTTTTTGTCTTCAGTCTGCCTGGGTTTGTTATGCTTTTGAATTTCATGCACTGGAAGTTTTTGCACACTTCTGCACTTTATACAAAGGATCAATGACAGCTTATCCTCAGCTTCAGCCGCTTGATAGACACAATTCTGGCCTTCAGTCCCTTTTGGTTGATTTGCTTCATCCTCATTGGCTTGCTTTGGAGATGTAGTCAAAGAATTATTTATGTCATTAACTTGGCTTGTATACAGTTTTGGTAAAATTTCCCTCATTTTCTTTAGCTGCATTTCAAAACAAGTGGCTCTTTGCTGGTTTAGTCAAATACAACAGCAATGGACACAAACAATTTTCATAGTGACAGTCTCTCAAATGTGTTGCTTAGCTATCATTCGGAGAGTATGCATTTTATCTTTATGAGTAAGTGTTGCTTCAAGCTCTGAAACCATAAAATTCTATTTTCAGTTCTCTACAGGATTCTCTCAACTTGCAGCACTAAAAAAATAAAAGCAAAAGACTGGGTCAGTTATTGAAAAAACACTGAAAAACTGTTACTTGGTAAGTAAATATTTGCAGTATAATAAAAATAGCTGACTGCTGAAATACAGTTTGCAAATCTATGTTTCTCTGCTTTATTAGGCATATTGTGCATACAACCATTAAAGTGTATTCAATATATTCTTTCACAGGTGCTTACATCCTGCAGCTGTAATCTGCATTATATAAAATTCACACAATACAGTGTTCTATGGTATTTTCTCCTCACTATGTATTTTTAAAAATTCTTTAAAACTAATGAAATTTGACATAAGGTTACTGAAGCAGAGAGAAACCTCTCTATCATTTGAGAACAAAAGCCAAATTATTATATGGACACTAGAATACACTTCCACGTCTTGTTTATGCTGAGGACTAAGAAGAGGTAGATCTAAAATTTTCTGCCCTTACAAAGACTATTGAGATAGATTTGAATGAGTATTTTTTATCCATCAAGATCACATTCCTAATTACCATGAGTTAGCTTAAAAATCCCCTTGGCTTAGACAATTTGGAAATACTTGAAATATGCAATCTCACTAAAGCAAGGTGCTCTCAGTCGGTGCCAATGTTTCTGATCAAAATAAATTTGGATAATCATAAAAAAGCATGTAGCTTAGTTTGCCAATCCTACCACTGATAAGGACAAACCAATTTATTTGATGTACAAATGTTTTTTTATTATTTGTACTGCAGTGCTGCACAAAGATCCAAGTCAGAACCAAATTCCCATTGTGCTAGTTACTGCACAGGTAGAGCCCTGCACGGATACAAAGGCATATCCACGGATATGAATCAATATCCATGAAACTGCAGGGCTCTCACAGGAACCACAGCAGCAAAAGAAGCAGAACATGGGGCTGCTGCTCCCAGGAGCTCTGGCAGCTTCTCTAGAGCAGCTGTACCACCCCCAGCCCTGCTCCCGTCCCTTCCACTCAGTTGTCTGCACCTCCTGTCTGGGGGCATGTGTGCCACTTGAACACAAGAGCGCGAGCAGGGACAGCCGCCGGTGAGCCTGGTGCCCACATCAGTGCGTGGGGCTGGGGGCAGTACAGCCATGCTGGAGGAGCTGCCAGCACAGAGCACTGACTCCGGGAACAGCGGCCCCACGTTCTGCTCCTTTCACCACTACGGTTCCCAGGAGAGCCCTGTGGTTCTGTGGATAGTGATTTATATCCATGGCTGTCCACATCCGCGGGTATAAATTTGTATCCACGCTGGGCTCTGTGCATAGGTATACAATCCCTGCCCTGAAAAGATTAAATCTAATTTGAATACACAAGATACAACCACACACACACACACACAAACCACCACCAAACAAACAGTGGGACAGAAGATGGAGGACAATGGCAAACCATGCACTATTAGCCTATACAAAATGTATTTCACAACCTGATAGTTCCAAAATTCTTTGAACAACAACAAAGAGCAATGGAGGTTTTTTCCTGTGGTTTTTAAACTTCATGTAAATAGAATCTGATCCTCAGCTGTTGCCTAGATTGTGAGAAAGTTGATATATGCTAAAAAATAAAAAAAGTTTGTTCCTCAAAGCATGCACAAAACTAAATAAAGATTAATGATATAGACTTTCCTTCTGTGTAGCGCCTACCCAAGCATCAACATGTAAAATCCATTCGCATCTTCCCTGTACAAGCATGTAGATGCCATTGCATAATGCGTATCTAGGCACTGAGACATTTCTAGATGATGTTGCATAGCAGCATATCCATCAGGAGTCACCCTCTCCCCTCCCTTTGCTTTCTTATAGGTAGCGACAGTTTGGGCGATTGCCCCAAGAGCATGATGTTGGGATTAGTTAGTAATATCATATGAAGGCAATGCCCACGTGAAAGAGGACACTTTTACACTATGATATAAGTCTTCATGTCAGCCTGAACTTTGGTGGGAATGAGTTCCAGAGACCTTCCCTGTGAATGCACTGCTGTGAGCTCATTTGATCTTGAATCTGTATTCCATCAATTAGTGTTCTTAGGAAATGCTGCCATGGAAAGGGATTAATTCTCAGAGATATCTTGGTTTTAAGTCCATCCAGAGCTTTGAAGTACCACCTCAATTTTTATGAAAATCAAATGGCAGCCAATGTAATTGATAGTACTGTGTTATGTACTTTTATTGGTTCACTCCACTTAGCAGATTAGGTGGTATGTGCTGAATAAAACTGTAGTTTGCTGATAGCCTTATGGATGAAGCCAAATTGTAGTAATCCAGTCTTATGTGGCAATAACTGTAGCTAAATCCACATCTGGAAGCAGTGACAGACTACTGTGCAGCCAAAACTTGGCTGCTGTTGAGCCATCTGGACGTCTATAAGTAGATTTTATGACTCCAGTGCTTTGACCATATTGACAATTGGAGGGTATATGCCCTTATTAGAGAACTAGATGAAAATTCCTATTTGTCCCACCCAGGTTTGTCTCTCTTCATACTGGTATCACCTCTGTCTCATCGAGGTTGAAGATGAGCAAGCCACTTTCCATCCAAGTCTTTATTTCCTTTGGACATAAATATGGCAGGCCTACTGATGTGTTTCAGATGAAGAAGATGATACAGAGCTTTACTTGATGTTTATAATGCTGTTGTTAAATTTAAAATACATTTTCTTCAAAACTTAAGTGTTGCATCCACACAGTTGTTCTGATGTTGTCTGCAGCATTGAAATCTTAAAGAAAGTGTATGTCAAAAGCAAGGATGAAATTAACATAAATGTTCTCATTGACAATCCTAAGCATTTTTTAAAAAACTATGTGGAATCATCCATAGACAATATAATTGCACCCAACCAAATAGGGAAACAAAACCTTCTGGTTTCAGCTGCCAATTGCTTGATCACAAAAAAAAAAAAAAAAAAAAAAAAAAAAAAAAAAAAAAAAA
>NW_020664417.1:77793405-77889810 GCF_002925995.2 Terrapene triunguis
AAACCAGCAAGGCAAATTCCACAAAATATGGAAAAAATGAACAAAAGTATATCAAAGAGGCAGGCCTTAGCAGAACACAGAGATTTTGAAGTTTGCTTGAAACAAAACTATTTTAAGAAAGTTTTGATTTAATAGACATGCAACTGGGCTATCCAGTTTAAAAGCAGAAAGTTTTATACACTAGAAACTAAACTGGGATATTTTCGACAGTTGACTGTCCCTATTGAGTTCTCTGAACTGAATAGGCCTTACATTTAGAAGAAATCCTATATTTAAGCATGTGGCAAATCCCATGTTCAGATTAGATTTGTATTAGAATCAAGAGAATGAATATAAACAGAAACATTCAGATAGTGTTCTGTGAGAAAAAAAGATTAAACAGCAATCTGATGTCTTAATGACACGCCCTATTTGCTTTGCCAAGTCCCACCACTGGTTGTTCTTGAGTGCTGAATGTCCAATCTGGAAGGTTTTGGTGTGAAGGGTTCCATTTTGTCATTGTGTGGGATAGAATGAATGAAAACAAGAGAAATATAGATGTTTTACTAAGATGTGAGAATATTCCAGAACACAGTTACCGTGAATTGTGCAAATCCACACAGTCTCAGGAGGCAACATACTGCCCATTTATTACACACCAGCGTGACAAAGTATGTAGAAAAACTGGACACTTTGTAGCTTACCTTTATATTCTTCAAAGTATTCAGAGAGATACAATGCAGACAGTTAACTAAAGGAAACAGTTTCTTCAAAGTGCAGCACAACCCAAACGAGCACAGAAAAGTACAGATGACTATACAATCCAAAGGTAACATTTTGGACCTCTGCTCATGTCCAGCAGCAGCCAATATACCAAACAAAATATTTAAATATATAAAGAATGGAAGAGAAGAGAATACTGAAAATGTTATAACGTTGTAATATAAATCTCCTGGAATACTGTTTTCAGTTCTGTTACCTTCGAAAGATGTAGAAAAGTATTAATAAATTTTAAAAAGAAACAATATTGTACTAAAAAGCACGTGAGTCACCAAATTATGCCAATGGAACTTTCTTTGGCAGAAATAATGGTGTAGAAGATATTTTGTTTCCAAATGAACTTCTAGCCATGTAGCACAACACTTAATGTAGTATGTGGAGTTCAAAGTTCTTTTCTCTTTAAAAATAAATAGAAATATCAATACACCAGATTTTTTAAAAAAAGCAAAAACCTTGCACCAGTTTTTAAAGCTTGCCTTTATTATAAAATATACAATTATTTTATATTATTTCACATCCTCCCCTCATGTAAAAAAAATCTCCATTTGAATTATATGCAGAACAATTTATTGGGACCTCCTATAAAGTGAATTATACAAAATATTAAGTTAAAAAGAAACTGTGGATATTTTTAAAGCATAGCTTAAATGTATTTTGTCCCAGGAAAACAAGAAGAATGTATTGTAAATGCACTGCCCAGTATTCTAGGACCCTACTACTGTACTGAGAACTACAGAGGTCTACCCACATCGTTCAGTGAAGGACCGGGGCCCTCAATTTACTTATATACAAAATGCTGCTATCAACCTCAAGCAGAAAACTACAGAGTAGTCCTGTTGCAGTAACCTGACACACACACCCTGAGATGCTAAATATTTACTGGATCTATAGTTACCTTTGTAAAATGTACTCAAGAGATACCTTCACTTGTTTATGATTAGATGTATAATTGCCAGCCTTTAAAATTAAATATCAGAGTTTTCTGTTGCACACATTTATGCCCATTAAAAAAAATCCCTCAATATTGTAAACTTGGTTAACCAGGGTTTAGTATTATATTATTCTATACTTACAGGGCAAATAAGAATACAGTAATGAGGCACAGCATTGAAGAAAACATAGAACCAAATGGTGAAGCGTATCCTAGTTAAAAAGTATGTATCTCTTAGACCCGGATCCTGGAAACATTTTATTACCACGAGTAGTCCCACTGATAGTCTTCTTAGTAACAGCATGGAAATTTGCTATTGAAAATATACTGCAAGACATTTAGCCAAATCTGAGATAATGCAGGATTATTCCCTACGGCATATTAATTATAAATCACTATTTGTGTTTAAATCCTTTGAGGAAATATATTCATTCTACTACTGTCTTAGGGGAGTTTCTTTTGAAACAAATTACAGATAGAAAAGATTTCATTTAGATCATCTATTCCAGCTCTTCCCCTACAGTATTTCATTGTTAATTTGTATATTTAGTAATTAATATTAAATTAAGCAGAACCACTAACCAAAGTTCCTATTCAGCAGCAAGACAAAAGACCCAGTTGTAATCTTGGGGCAACAGAGTAAGTGTCGATGGAAGTCTGAAGGGCTCTACAAAAGCCTAACCCCATGACCACACACAAAATTGTTGAACAGCCAGAAGTTGCACCAATGTGGACTGTGCGCCCAAGGAAATGCATCCAAGTAACAATGTTACTGGGAACCGACTAAAGCAGACAGCCTGCTCCCTCCCTGCACTTTGCAAGGCTCAAAGCAGAGTCCCTGATCCCTTCCTTGGGGAAAGGAGACATTTCTCACAGTCTGTAACTACAAAATAAAAGGGGGGGTCGGAGAGGGGAGATTTTTCCCACTAATCCCGGCAATGCTCCGACCGGCCCAGGGAGGGCAGCACAGCCAGCACAGAGTGCGGCAGCAGCAGGTCCTACCGCTCCCCCAGCCGAAGCGTGCAGCCCTCGCCTGTACCGCAGCTAGGGGGACCCCATTCCACCGCCCCGTGACGAGGGGGAAGAGGCCCACGGAACTAGGGGAGCTGGAACAACAGGATAAGGGGCTGCAGCGCCAGGTCCCGCTACTGGAGACTCCTCCCACGGCGGGATGGGGAGGGCGCAGTCTCCCCCCATGGCGGGATGGGGAGGGTGTCCCCTTGGGGCCTAGTCGAGGGGCTGCCTCCCCCCAGGGAGAGAAGGGGGGTTAGGACAGCCCCCGCTTCGGGTTACAAAGAGGGGGGCTGGGGACCCCGAACACCCACAGCTCAGCCAGCAACTCATACGCCCCCTCCTCCCTGCCGCGAGGAGGCCAGCAGCGACCCCCATCCCCGCCTACGCCCTGCGGGGGAGCGGCAGCGCCCCGCTGCCAGGTACTTACCCTCCGTGGGTGAGCCTGCGCCCCCCACGCGCGCTCGCAGCGCCCCGCGCGCCGGCTCGGCTCCACGCCCTGCGCGAGTGCAGCAGCCAGCGAGCGTACGGCGGAACTGACCTCAGCCAGCCGCCGCGCCGCCCCATTGGCCAGCGCCGCCGCCCCGCCCGCGGGAGAGTAGAGCTCTACAGAGCCGCCGGGAGCGGCGTGGGCAGCGGCGGCGGAGGGCCTTATTGGGAAGCGCCGGGAAGCAGGCGGGCGCACGGCTGCCAGTGCCACGTGGAGCTGCCCAGGGCCCGGTCTGATGCACCTTATGAGCCTCCTGCCCTACGGGCGGCGTAAGGGCCAGCTCCACGGGGCCGCTGAGCATCGCGGAGCTCTGCTGGGGCGCGGGGATCAACCCCGGCGGTGGGGCTTGGTAATAGTGTGTGCCAAAGAGTCTACAGTGTTTCCTTCGCATGGGCTGGTAACATGGTGGCTTTCGAGGTCGCGGCGCCTATTTGATACAGGGAGGGGCATAATAGGGATGAAAACAATCTGTTGCAAAAGGCGGTTCACTGTAGCTTCCCTGGGGAGTAAAGAGAATTCTTTAAACAAAGGAACATTGTGGCAGAATACTGGGTTCAGGTAAAGTCAGTCAGGGAAATTGTGCGAATTCACAAAATATAGCAAATGTAAAATCGCTGAGATGTTAATTTCTTCTACAAACTCACAAACGGAAGTTTAGTTTGGTATTGCCCCCGTTTTAGTCTTTCTTTTTCCTGTGATTCTTTGAGAGATACATTTGTTTATAAATATACATTTGCAAAGCAGTGGGCACTTCACTGTTATTTTAAAAAATCAGGTACGTTACTGTTCTTTACTTCTAAAATAAACAATTAAGATTTAAAAATAATTCATCTTATGAGGGGAAGATGTAGTAAGCATGACACACTATCTAGAGATGTTCTGCTGTATTAAAGCACAATGGCATGCAACATGAATACATTCAAAAATGTACAGCTGAATCAGCAGTTAAGTGGATTAAAGCGAATCTATATATATCCCAAAAATACTTGCAAAAGGAACAGCATAAATGGAAATATGAATATGCAGGGAAAATATTTGCATAAACTTTATTCTCTCATGTTTGTATGTAATCTTACATTTTCATTTGTTAAAATTTTAACTATATGATAATTTTGCCTCAGATGATGAGCATTCCCAGAAATAGATTCTTGCCAAAATCAAAGATTGTCACATCAGAAAAAGCTGTCAGTAATAGCATGAGGAAAGGTTATTTTATTCCAAGGTGATCATATTACAGTAGTATGTTATTGCAATTGCTCTTTGAAATACCTCATTATGCTCCCATTGAAGTCACTGCCATTGATTCATGCATAGCACTTTTCAACATGTATTTCAATGGGACTACGCAATAGGGTGATGAGCAGGATTTGCTCTTTAATTAGAGTTCAATAACAGGATGATGTATGCTTTTACTTTTTATTTGTAATGGAAACTGTCAAAATAGCTATTCTTATATGTTACTCTCAGGTGTTTTCCAACCAAATCTAAATTTCATTTAAAGGGACACTGTGAAAATTAGCACAAAAATGTGGGTTTTACAAAACTGCAACACATTTTCTCCCGCAAAACATTACAACTCTGGTAAGATATGAAATTGGGTATCCCAATACTCTATTTCAAGACTAAGCCAATTTTTACTTGGGCTACATGGTCCTTTTCCAGATTTTTCACCTTATAATAGAGTCTGTCACTACATAAACTCACATCAGTGGTGCAAGTAAATTTTTACTATTACTGGTATGGTACCGACCCCGCTTCCCCTCACAAAAAATGTTCCATGACTAGTGCCCTGCGCAGATATATAGGAATGGTTATACTGGGTCAGACCAAAGGTCCATCTAGCCCAGTATCCTGTCTACCGACAGTGGCCAATGCCAGGTGCCCCAGAGAGAATGAATAGAACAGATAATCATCAAGTGATCCAACCCCGTCGCCCATTTCCAGCTTCTGGAAAACAGAGGCTAGGGACACCATCCGTCCCCATCCTGGCTAATAGCCATTGATGGACCTATCCTCCATGAATTTATCTAGTTCTTTTTTGAATTTTACAAATTTATACCTGCGGATGTGGATATTCATGGATAGAAATTTGTATACACTGAACTGCAAGGCTCTCCCAGGAACTGCAGCGTTATAGTCAATTTAGAAAATATCTATTTTGGTTGAATGGGTCCTATGACTAGGACTCATACGGAGTTGTATTTTGTGAGGGGCAAAGTGTCCTTCAGTTCCCATTGACTTCCTTGGAAACCAAGGGCTTAGCAGGATCCAGATATACACACTGACTCTGCTGGGCTCCCTTAGATTTGTTCAGATGCTTGCTGGACTTTTTAGCTCTACAAGCGAGAGAGGGAGGAGAGAAGAGAATGGTGCTACCCTCGCACCTGCTACCTACTGACAGTACCAAAATGAGGGGCTGCCCTCCCTGACCTTACATCCTTTTGTTACCCCAAAAACAGAATTTAGATACCCCCTAGAATATCTCACCTATTGCCCCCTTCCAGGCTTACCAAGGCTTCCCTCAAAACAGCCCACCTGTTCACCAATCTGTTCTCCTAAGGCAGTGTTTCCCAAACTTGGGACGCCGCTTGTGTAGGGAAAGCCCCTGGCGGGCCGGGCCGGTCTGTTTACCTGCCCCGTCCGCAGGTCCAGCCGATCACAGCTCCCACTGGCCACGGTTCACTGCTCCAGGCCAATGGGAGCTGCTGGAAGCGGCGGCCAGTATGTTCCTCGGCCCGCGCCACCTTCTAACGGTCAGTTCTATTTTTAGACTTGTGATCGTTATTTGACCTGCTGACTTGTTGTTTACCACCTTTTCCCCACCAATTTGGTTTTCCTGTTAGTTCTATAGTTAGTGACCTGCAGCTTCCATGTAATGAATGACTCCTGCTGATTCAAAATGGAAGCCAGGGATACAAAATGGAGTCTGAGGACTGTAAAATGGAGTTTCTCTGGTATCATTTTGATGTGAAATAGTTAACAATGTTGATATATAATCATCACAAGAATTGCCATTGATGATGTCATAGGGTACATATGCTGCTGCTTTTTTTGTTTGTTTTTTCACTGTGAGCCTCACAACCTGTCTGAGGATCGCAGGACTTGTGCTATAGGGCTAACAGTGTAGATGCTTGGGCTTGGGTTGGAGCCTGGGCTCTGAGACATGGCGGATGGGTATCTCAGAGCGCAGGCTCCAGCTGGAGCAGGAATGTCTACACTGCTATTTTTAGTCCCATAGCGTTAGCCCCCTGAGCCTGAGGTAGTTAACCCAGGCTCTGGCATTTGCTGCCATGGTTTGGTTTTGTTTTTTGCAGTGTAGATGTGCCCACAGAGGACGATCAGTGGGGGTGCAGTTCACAACTCTCAGAGGTATTGTTTCAATTTCTCTGCAAACATCACTGCATTGATTACACTTGGTTGACAGTTTCAAGGTTTTCTTCACAACCAGAAGGGTTAGACATGTTTTTTTAATCAAAAGCTGAGAGTCTGGCACACAAGCTAGCAATAGTTCACATAATTAAAGCCCTCTTAGTCATACGAATGATGAAAATATTAAATTAATCTAGATAAATCTGATATGATGCAAAATGAAAAAATCATGTTTCATACAACAGAAAGGGAGTCATTTATCTGATATTAAAATAGTGATTAAACGTGTATCTTTACCCTGGAGTCTATTCTTGCCTGGATATGCATATCTAACTCACAGTGGAATTAATGAGACAACTGTCTATGTCAAAGGCAGTATAGTCCATTTAGTATTTAAATAAAATCAAACTAAACTCAGGAATGTTGGAATCAAAACGGCCACTGTAATAGAAAGTTTGGAGCAGAGCTGGGTGGGGTTTTTTTTGCAATATTTATTCACTGAAAAATTCAGTTTCAGTCAACCCAAAACTATTCACAAGTTCATGCTAAGTTCGCCAAATAGTTTTTATTGAACTGAAATATTTCAGTACTGTCAAAACAGTCCATTTTGGCATTGCTGAAACATTTTGATTTTTTGGGATGGGGTCACAAAATGGCTGGAAGAGGAGCCCTTATACTTTTTAGTGCCCAATGGTTAGAGTACTCAGCTGTGATGTAAGAGACAGAGGTTCAGTCTCCCCCTTTATCTGCTGTGGAGAAAGGATTTGAACTTTTGTCTCCCACATTACAGAAGAGTCACTGTGCTTTTGGATATTCTAGTGTGGGGCTGTTTCAGTCTTTCCTGTGGAAGGTGTTCCACCACCATGTATAAATAATTAAATAGTCATTGCAGCAGGGACTTGGACAGGAGGTCAAACGAGGTGATATGATGATCCCTTCTGGTCTTAAACTCTATGACATCCTGGATACATCCCCTAGCTTCCAGGCTATAGAATCAGTCTACTTTTTTCTCTGGTCCAATGGCTATTCAGTTATTTACCCAACTCTAGTTTGGAGGTCATTTTGTGTCTTTCTTGCTACCTTCCAGCTGCATCCAATCCAGCTCTTTTCCACCTTCCTGTAAGATTTTGGTGCCTAGTTATCCCTGTTTCTCTAATGCTTCTGTGTGATTTCAACCTTCAGATGAAGGAATCACAGTCAGCTGCCTCCCAGTTCCTATTTCTCACGTCCTTCTTTGGTCTCCAGCTCTGGACCTCTTTGGACCATCAGAGAGAAAAACTATTATTTGCAGTGATTTCCATGATATATCATTCTCTCTAACTATCTCCTCCATCATTGCCTATGCTCCTTCCATGATTTCCATCTATTAGTCTGATGCTATCAACCCCTTTGTTCCTTCCCTGGTTCCCCTTCACTCTTTTGACTCTATGGTTACCACCATCAGCCCTGCCCTTTCCACACTTTGCCATTTTGTTCCTTTCATTTATTGCTCTGTTAGTCTATTGTTGCTCTTCTGTGCACCAAATTTCAGAGATGGCATTTTCCTCACCTTTGTTGTCTCCACTCCTGCTCTCCTGTCTTACCCTTTCCTGAGCTCCTCTGGAAGAAGTCTGGTGACATTGCTACTTTCCTCCAATTTAAGTTTGTCCTCTTCCTTCAGCTGTGCTGTGGTCATGGTTGAGCAATCTTATTTCCCTTCTCTTGTGTCTCTAATCCTTAACAAGTCTTCACTACCACTGTCTCTCTGCTTAAATACTCATTCTCCTTTCTGTATCCAGGATCTGACCAATTTATTTAAATACAAAACTGATGAGATGCAGAGGAGCTCTCATTATCTTCTGATTTTGTTCCTTTTTAACCTGCTGTCCTACTCTGAGGACACTAAATGCCTACATTATGGGATTATAACCTATTTTTGTTAGTTTTTATGAGTATTTGGCTGCAAACATAATTTTTTATTTAACCATTTAATTTGCAGTGTTAGAAATTTTTCTCATCCATCAGTTTTTGATTCTATGTATATTTTACAGAAAATTAGACACCTTATATATAATATAATAATAAATTATAAGCAGTTCCATAAACATTTTGGATAAGAGCTAACAAACAAATAAACATACAATAACCACATTAACATTGCCAATAGGTCACTGAGTGACCCCTTAGTCTGATGTTCAGATAATCAGTTCTTTTGATTACAAACTTTGGTCACTCCACACCATTAATGAGTTTGACTGCATTTTGTGTAATGTGTAACAAACAGGCAGTAATATGGAAGTATTCCTAATTCAGTGCAGCGTAACATACAGTTTTCAGAAGTAAAACCACTTTGGTTAGGCTAGTGGTCATTTGTGAGTGCTTTGACCATCGAGATTACTAATTAATGCAAACATAACTTTCTTTACTGTTACCCACCCCACTCCCATTTGCCTGTTTACAGGCCATCTCAGCGGTCCAGAGAGGCCCGGGCCACTTCCAACTTTTGCGGCCCCTAGCCATAATAAAAATTAAAAATGATGACACATGAAAACAAAATAAGACACCAAAAAAGAGTGAGACATAATTTGAATATTTTTTTGTTTAACAAATGCTTTTCTAGCCTTTTTCTGTGCAAATGCACTAATTATTGAGGAAAAATCTAACTTTCGTGCAATGTCACAGTTGATATTAAGCATGGCGAGCGAAGGTGCGTTCACCTGAAGCCACTGATGCAGGCAAACTGACAAAAATACTCAGTGCAATTGTGATATTAGGAAACACCCCAGAGAGTCCAAGTTCGAGTATTTCTTGAAGCAATTCCTTTGGCTTGCAATCCAATTTAAAGTTTGTGAAATATATTCATTTGAGGAAGATGACCTCATCACTGAGCTCTTTTGAGATTTCTTTGTTGTACTTTGCTGAAATTGTTCAGCTGCAGAAAGTAGATCTTCATTACTCAGTCTGTTGAACTGCCAAAGAAACCCCAAAAGGGTACAAATTAGTTGCACCCTTTTCAAACGATGTTTCAAATCGATGTGTAAGACCTGATTGAATAGAGTCAATGATGACAAGGAAGACATTGACCCTATAAGGCTGCTTGGCATCGGATTCAGTAGGTAAGTTGCGATGGGTGGAGAACTCAGATGAAATGCTAATATTCTGTGCTACTAATATTCTGTTGAATATCATTGATAAGACTTTCAATGTTATCCCTCTCAACATCAAGTGTAGCATTGCGTGCTTCAGTTACCAGATTAGTTTGGTGGATCATTGTAAGTAGCTTCATCCACAAAGATGACATCAGAATGCATTCAAATTTGGACTGCTTCTGAATAGACTGAAGTTCAGTTCAAGCCTGTGCAGTGAGATTGAGAGATTCAAGCTCATTTAAAGCCTTTCTCAGTGAATTCAAATGCTGTGCAACTGGTTGAACACCATCAATCCATGCAGACCATCTACTTTTGGACATTCCATGCAGTGAAACAGGAAGATATTGCTTCAGAATTTCCCACCTTTGTGGACTGCTACTGAAGAGATTGTACATTTGCTGAACAGTTCCAAAGTAAGTAATTTCTCCTTACATGATTCAGCATAGTCAACACCTACAAGGTTTAGTGTGTGGTTTCCACAGCTGGAGAAAATACAGTTTGAATTATGCTCAAGCAGAACTGTTTGTACACCCTTGTACTTCCCAGCCATATTAGATCCATTGTCATAGGCTTGACCAATGCAGACTTGAAAATCTAACTTAAAACCTTCTAGAATTGCTAGTACTCGAGCAGCAATTTCTTTTCCAGTTTTTCTCGTGAAATTATCAAACAAAATAAACCTTTCTTCAATTGAAAATTTTGAGCTGTCTACAATCTTAGCATATCGAATAACCATAGTAGTCTGTTCCTTGTAAGAACAATCTGGAGTGGCATCAACAATGATTGAAAAATACTTGGCATTTCGAATCTCATCAAGAATTGTTGTTTATACAAATGACCCACATAGGTCAATATACTCGTTTTGTATGCGTGTGGAGAGATAATGGACTTCAATGCGCTTTTGACTCTGTTGCGATTCTGGAACATGTTTAACATGGGCTGATAAAAGTGGGTCATATTTTCTGAGGAACTTAACTATGCCTAGAAAGTTTCCATTTGCATGATCACCAATATGTTGACTGGAACCAAAGAAAGCCAATCCCCACTGAGAAAGAAAAAGGATGACATTCAGGATGCGCTCAAGAAGTTTTTTCCAGTGATTAGTTTTTGTAGAGAGTTCAGTCAAGAGTAAATTCTCAACTGAAATTTCAGCTGATGCTGCCCTACTGGCTGATTTCCAAGCAACATAATTTTCTTTGTGTGACGTTGAACTTTCATGTGATGGTGTTTGCTCTTTCAACTTCCTCCAACCTCTGTTGATGCTCCATCCTGATTGATCAGAGAGAACTGATGCATTTGCAGCACTTTTCTTCAAAATGAAGCAGGATGCACAGTACAGGGATTGTTTTTCCATACTCCAGCATAACCAGTCTCTTGTGCAAGTCTGACCATTTGGAAGAGTTTTTGTCAGCAGACGAATAGAGAAAGCATGATTATCAGCATCTTGTGGAATATTACTTGGAATTTCAAAACAACTAATTTGAAGAAAAGATTGCATTTGGGCAGCATTGCTCTTGTCAATAATTCCAATGTCAGTCACAGTCAAACCTGTAGTACTCATTAATTGCTCTTGCTGCGTAAAATCTACATCTTCCTGTTGCTGTTGAGTTTCTTGATTGTACAAAAGCTTGTTCTGCTGCATTTGTTACTGTTGGCACATCTTCTTCTTGATTACTGTCCTCATGTTCAGGTATTGGCATTGAAATATCACTTGTTGCAGTTGTGGAGTTTTCACTATCTGTAGCATTGTTTGTTGGGTAAGGTGCGTTTTCCAGAGGTTTGAGAAATGAAGTTATTGGCTTTGAGCTCGTAGCTGCTGCTACACTCAGTTGTTTTCGCTGTCTCTTGCATCTCCTCTTCATAGTGATCTATCTGGTCAATATGTAGCCTATCCACACTTGAAATATTCTGCTGTAAATAAGTAGCTTATCTACGCTTGAAATCTTCTATTGTAAACATGTATACAAATGCTGAATGTTACACAAATGCTGAAAAGACTTAAAACAAAGGAATACTAATTAAGAACACAAAATGAAACAGTCAGACAGGTTATTATCCTTATCACTGAATCAAAACTCAAGCACACAAGGTATAATACAAGAGGCTGAAGACAAAGGGATGACATATATATATATATATATATATATATATAGTTAACACAGAAACAGATACAGACAGAGGGATAATGTCCAAAAATTTCAAATGTGTGTCCTCACGAAACTCACTGTACATGATTGTCTTCACAAATTTTCACCTTGAATCTGGGCCTATAGACTACAAAAACCTCTGATGATGGCCAAGCTACCAAGCTAGGGCTCAACCAACCAACCAGTCACCTCTTTTAGCTACCATATGAAGATAATAATGAGGAATTTTCTCACATAAATAATTCCTTAGTCAACTAGACGTAAAACTATAAAGACACTAAAATGTAACAATTCTCTATCTTTCAACACGCAGTTGATCCAGCACCAGCTACTAGTAGTGGTTTGTTTATATAATCAGCTGACCTGAGAGGACACGTTCATCACGGTCTAATCTTGTACCATCAGAACCGATATATTTTTATTAATATTTATGAATATTCAGCTCTTTAATATAATAAAATCTATATCAGTTAACAAAAAAAGTATATCTTTTACCAAATCACATCTCTTATTTGCTTAAATTTGCAGCTCTAAGCTGAGACAGTGTGTCAGTCAAAATCCTAGTGAGGTAAGTCAAATCCTAGTGAGTTAAATAGAAAGGAGCATAAACACTGCCAAATTAAGTGTAAAAATGTAATAAGAAAAGCCAAAGAGGAGTTTGAAGAACGGCTAGCCAAAAACTCAAAAGGTAATAACAAAATGTTTTTTAAGTACATCAGAAGCAGGAAGCCTGCTAAACAACCAGTGGGGCCCCTCGATGATCGAGATACAAAAGGAGCGCTTAAAGACGATAAAGTCATTGCGGAGAAACTAAACAAATTCTTTGCTTCAGTCTTCACGGCTGAGGATGTTAGGGAGATTCCCAAACCTGAGCCGGCTTTTGTAGGTGACAAATCTGAGGAACTGTCACAGATTGAAGTGTCACTAGAAGAGGTTTTGGAATTAATTGATAAACTTAACATTAACAAGTCACTGGGACCAGATGGCATTCACCCAAGAGTTCTGAAAGAACTCAAATGTGAAATTGCGGAACTATTAACTAGGGTTTGTAACCTGTCCTTTAAATCGGCTTCTGTACCCAACGACTGGAAGATAGCTAATGTAACACCAATATTTAAAAAGGGCTCTAGAGGTGATCCCGGCAATTACAGACTGGTAAGTCTAACGTTGGTACCGGGCAAATTAGTCGAAACAATAGTAAAGAATAAAATTGTCAGACACACAAAAGAACATAAATTGTTGGGCAAAAGTCAACATGGTTTCTGTAAAGGGAAATCATGTCTTACTAATCTATTAGAGTTCTTTGAAGGGGTCAACAAACATGTGGACAAGGGGGATCCAGTGGACATAGTGTATTTAGATTTCCAGAAAGCCTTTGACAAGGTCCCTCACCAAAGCCTATTACGTAAATTAAGTTGTCATTGGGATAAAAGGGAAGGTCCTTTCATGGATTGAGAACTGGTTAAAAGACCAGGAACAAAAGGTAGGAATTAATGGTAAATTCTCAGAATGGAGAGGGGTAACTAGTGGTGTTCCCCAAGGGTCAGTCCTAGGACCAATCCTATTCAACTTATTCATAAATGATCTGGAGAAAGGGGTAAAAAGTGAGGTGGCAAACTTTGCAGATGATACTAAATTGCTCAAGATAGTTAAGACCAAAGCAGACTGTGAAGAACTTCAAAAAGATCTCACAAAACTAAGTGATTGGGCAACAAAATGGCAAATGAAATTTAATGTGGATAAATGTAAAGTAATGCACGTTGGAAAAAATAACCCCAGCTATACATACAATATGATGGGGGCTAATTTAGCTACAACAAATCAGGAAAAAGATCTTGGAGTCATCGTGGATAGTTCTCTGAAGATGTCTACGCAGTGTGCAGAAGCGGTCAAAAAAGAAACAGGATGTTAGGAATCATTAAAAAGGGGATAGAGAATAAGATGGAGAATATATTATTGCCCTTATATAAATCGATGGTATGCCCACATCTTGAATACTGCGTACAGATGTGCTCCTCATCTCAAAAAAGATATACTGGCACTAGAAAAGATTCAGAAAAGGGCAACTAAAATGATTAGGGGTTTGGAATGGGTCCCATATGAGGAGAGATTAAAGAGGCTAGGACTTTTCAGCTTGGAAAAGAGGAGACTAAGGGGGATATGATAGAGGTATATAAAATCATGAGTGTTGTGGAGAAAGTGAATAAGGAAAAGTTATTTACTTATTCCCATAATACAAGAACTAGGAGTCACCAATTGAAATTAATAGGCAGCAGGTTTAAAACAAACAAAAGGAAGTTCTTCTTCACACAGCGCACAGTCAACTTGTGGAACTCCTTACCTGAGGAGGTTGTGAAGGCTAGGACTATAACAGCATTTAAAAGAGAACTGGATAAATTCATGGAGGTTAAGTCCATTAATGGCTATTAGCCAGGATGGGTAAGGAATGGTGTCCCTAGCCTCTGTTTGTCAGAGGGTGGAGACGGATGGCAGGAGAGAGATCACTTGATCATTACCTGTTAGGTTCACTCCCTCGGGCACCTGGCATTGGCCACTGTTGGTAGACAAGATACTGGGCTAGATGGACCTTTGGTTTGACCCAGTACGGCCGTTCTTATGTTCTTATATCACATTTTGGTCCGATAGAGATGCACATAAAAACAAGTTGTGAAACTTATCAAATGCCAAAAAATTAACAAGTGTCTAAATTTGAGGCTCCCTTTGAACTTGAGGCCCAGGCCAAATGGCCTTCCTGGCCCCCCCTCTGATTGGCCCTGCCAGTTTATATACACCTCTACCCCGATATAACACGAATTTGGATATAACGTGGTAAAGCAGTGCTCCGGGGGGCAGGGGGCGCACTCAGGTGGATCAAAGCAAGTTCAATATAACACAGTTTCACCTATAACGCGGTAAGATTTTTTGGCTCCCGAGGACAGCGTTATATTGAGGTAGAGATGTACCTGCTTCATCTTGTCATAATCCTAGACCGTGAGCTCTCTAGAGAGAGGCTGTTTTTGTTCTACCTAATACAGTGGGAGCTGATCCCTGATTGGGGTCTCTGTATACTATTGTAATATGAATACTAAACAAGAAGAAGAAGAAACAGAAAAAGCTCCTCAATACATAGATCTAAGACTGAGGCACTTCTATTACAAGATAGCTCTCCTCTGAGAGAGGCTTACATCATTCTGTGCAAATTATTTCCTCTGATCAATGTAGAACAGTTTGATACGGTCCTAAAAAGGCTATCAGTATTGAAGACTGTTCAGTTATGACAGATATTTCCCCTTTTTTAATTTAACAAATATGTGAAACACCTGATGATGAAACAAATTGTTTATTATTGTGTATTTTATAGAACAATTTACCATCTATATCCCTAACATCTGTATGGTGTTTAAAAAATGAAATTTGAGTTGATTTGTTTTAGGTTGAATGATGGCGGATTTATCTTCTTGTTTTTTAGACATCTTCCAGTGGATGTCCTGTTGTTCCTAAAATGAAATATGGCAAAAACTTGACTGCTTATCTTGTCTTCCCCATTCCCTCTCATTATCTTATTCATTTATTTTATAGATAGTGTAGCAGGGTGGTCACCTGCTCCGGCCATGAAGGGGTTAAAACAGCCCTGGGAAAGGGCTGCCCCAGGGAGCAGAAGACGAGGCTGATTGGGGAACCAGTCACAGCTGGGGCCATGCCCCAATCAGGCCACAGCTGGCCCTATAAAAGGCTGTGGGTCAGGCACTCAGACAGTCTCTCTCTAGTTGTGGAGAGAGATGGGCCTGGCTGCTTGGGAGCTCAGCAGGGTACCTAGAGTGAAGCAGGGCTGGGGAAGGGCCAGGGGAGCTCCAGGCTGGAAAACCCCCAGCCTGCAGGCCTTGCTGAAGGCCTAAAGCAGGTAATGGGATTGCAGAGGTGCAGCCCAGGGGTAGGCAAAGGCAGTAGGTCCAACCCCCCCTTGCTGATGATGAGTGGTATAGACTGCAGTCTGCCCCAGTGAGCGGGGGCTAGATGGTGACTGGCAGTAGCCACTGAAGTGAGGTGGGGGTAGAGGGTTGGGGGTTCCCTGCAGAGGGGAGACCCAGACACTGCGGGGGTACTATGGTGGGCAGAACCCTAATGAAAGGGGCACCGGGGTCTGGGAGGGACATGGGGGGCCAGCGGCAAGTGGGACATTGGCCAGCAGAGGGCGCTCTGGAGCTGGAGAGCTAATTCCCAGGATGACCAGCAGGAGGTGCCGTGCTGGTGAGTCATCGCATTGCTACAGATAACATCTGAGTTGTGCTTGGAACGTTACCAAAAAAATAAGCAGACATCCTGCCCCACCCTCACCACTGGAGGAAATGGGAGTTTTGCCATTTACTTCAGTGCAGCCAGGATTTCACCCATGGTCTCTGTCTAGAACAGCTAATACAGCAAAGACAGGGAGAGTAGGAGTAGGAAAGATATATGAATTTTTATTTGACTCTTTTGTGTTTATGTACACTAGCAAAGAGTAGAAGAGTGCAACCCAGCTAGAAGGGCTCAAACATCCAAAAGTAGGGTGTGGCACTTGATGTGTCCCCTGCCCTTGCCGTGCACCTGGAACTGGGGTACCACTGAGCCTGCTTGGGCTCCCTTTCACACTGTGTTGCTGTGATAAGATGCCAAGCTCTCAAGCTTGCTCTTTCACCAGCATACTCACAGATAGAGACACACCCAGCTGCAGCTTCATACACAGATGCTGAGATCAGCTCTTCATGGGAAAGCTCAGCTAAGGCACCTCCCAGTTGCTAAGGCACGCACCCCTCTCTGGAGAGTGAACCCAAAATTATGCTGTCCTGGGATGTACATGGAATTGTAGAGCATAAGCTCATAAAATTCATCCCATCCCTCAATGTGGAGAGAGAGATATACACAGCTTTCTGCCCCAAGTTAGGATTTCCACACACACTGGTTTAGACAAAACAAGTTTATTAACTACAAATGATAGATTTTAAGGGATTATAAGTGATAGCTAACAGATCAAAGCAGATTACCTAGCAAATAAACAAAACTGCAATCTGAGTTTAACACACTAGATAGGTAGAATATAAATTAGTAAATTCTCACCTGAGTGATAAACAGGCTGGCAGATTCTTAAGGCACAAGTTGCCTTGGCTTTCCCAGGTTTTCATACACAGGCTAAAATCCCACTAGCCTGGGACCATCACTTCCCACAGTTCATTCCTTGCCCCTCAGATGTTTCCAGGTGTGGTGTTGTAGGGAAAGTGAGGTCCCATCATGATGTCATAATCCCTGTTTTATATCTTCTTCCCACTTGCTGGAAAGCTTTTATTGTGACCTGAGTCAAACAGTTCCCATTGTGTAGTGCTATCTCTGAGAGGTTTCTATTGTACACAATTCCTGGGGTAATCCTTGTGCTTCTGTGCATTTCCTCAATAAGCCATTAACATTGTTTGGTCTTTTTACTGTTGTACCTGAAAGGCTGGTTGTGGGTGTTTTTAAAGTCACAACATGTTTCAGTAACATATACATAGCCAAATTTCATAACTTCGCATACGATGATAGCACATACAATCCAGTCAGATATTAATGTTTAGTAGATCAAGACTTTTAGAATGATACCTCACAAGGCATACTTTGTACAAAACATATCCTAATTACATGACAGTGGTGAATATTGGGGTGCCAGGGTGTCATAGCACTTACTAGGCATTCTTAGTAATTGTTCTGATGCTATACAGAAAGCTTTTGTTAAAACAAGCAGTCTTATATGTTCCAATCAGAGCAAGAGGGAGCTTAAAAACATAAGAGTTAAATTTTTAGGCCATGCCTACACTATCACTTATGTCAGCAAAATTTATGTCACTCAGAGGTGTGAAAAAATACACCCTTGAGTGACACAAGTTTTGCCAGCATAAATGGTAGTGTGCACAGGGTTATGTCAGTGGGAATGCTTCTCCTGCTGACATAACTACCACTGCTCATTGGGGCATTTAATTATGTTGATGGGAGAGCTCTCTCCCATTGGCATGGAGTGGCTACACAAGAGATCTTACAGCAGCGCAGCTGCATCGGTACAGCTGTGCCGCTGTAAGGTCTCTAGTGTAGACATAGCCCTAGTAGACTCAGTGGCTGATGGATGCAGGTCAAAGAGATGTGTCTGCTGTCAAAGTTTGTCCCAATACTTGTACTATGTTGGATACAGGTGGGTGTTAAATCGACTTTTACTTATTAGGGAAACCCTCAGAGTTGCCTTTGGTCCATATGGTCCACTGTGGACTATTTTATGGATCTAGAGGGGAAGCTGAGAAGAAAATATTTGTGACCCCTCAGGTTCAGAGTTTACAGAATTTACGTTTAGCTATTAGCTAGATGCTTTAAATTTGAGTACAGAATAGAAGCAGAGCTCAGTGAGGTGAGAGTTTGTAGATTATCTGATTTCTCTGGAATCATGGGGGGAAGAATAGTGCCCTACAGAGAGCCTTATAGAGATCTAGGGAATAGATATTTTGATATGCTGAGCTCAATACCTTTACCACTGTGGATATGGGTTACAGCTATCCTATCTCACCAAGAGACCAATCAGCTAACCCAACCCAAGAACTGGGATTCTGCTAGCTGGAAGGAAGCCTAGACATTTTTTTGCTGACCAGACTGAAGGTTTGGAAAAGAAAGAAGTGATGCTCTAGTTCTTCTCAAGGTCTGAAGAAATGTAAGTGTCACACTCTACATTTTAAGGCCAACCTCTAGAGACTGAGAAATAATCTCTGAAAGTTAAAGGGATAGAATGTGTCCTGTAAATTACAGAAGTATAAATGTTACATTGAAACATATGTAACAGCAGCGAAGTGGTAGAGGTCTAAATAAGGAACTATTTAATAGCTTTTGTTTAAAGTTATTCAAAAGTGTTTAAATAAAGTTTACAATTTTTATTTTTTCTATTAAATGTTTGTAAACTAAGCAATTATGTGATGATCTCTCTTTGAAGCCGTTACTAATAACTGCATTTAGAGTTTTAAATACAATAGCCTGGGGTGGAACTCTGTGTAATGCTTTCTGAAAAAATAGAATTATTGGCCTGTGCTTCAACAAAGAGCTAAATTCAGGTTCAGGAAAGGAGAGTGTGATATTGGTTGTACATAACTTACCCCCTCACCCGGTTACTGAAGGGATACCTAAATAAACATGAAGTGCTGCTGCTACTACTCTCTACTACTAATCAAAGGGATTGATTCTGCCCATGTCAGTAACTTTATTATATATCAGTAACTTTATTCATCTGAGGAACTCCAATAGGACCATTCATTTCAATAAATGTTGACAAGATCAAGGCCTTTATGAAGGCAAGAAATGACAAGATATCTGCTGGATATGATTTGTGAAGGTGTATATATGGAATGATGCATGGCTTTGGTTCCCTTCCACATTAACCCTGCATGTAAAGTTGTGTATGGAATGAGGCAAAGCCTGAAGGAGCTCTTGCTCATTCCATCTATCCACTGTGTGCATTCACTGCTCAGAATTGTGCACTTCAAGAGGCAGGATTCCACAGCAATGGAGTATTGTTGTGGAATCTTTAACAAATGTTTTCTCCCAACTGTTTATCAAACATATTAATTAACAAAAAAATCTAACACTTCAGAGCTTTAATGGACTGTATACAAATAATTTCCCCCTTGATCACTTTTATCTTCCTTGGTATTTGGGATGTCATAATGCATAGGTTTACCTAATGTGAATTTCTATTGTTTTGAGAAAATAATAAAAAACCTTCCTTTCAAGTCTTCTGTATTCATCATAAAGAAAAAAGGGTGACAAATCTGATTTATTTTCTTATATTTGCATCTTCCCTTTAACAACATATTTAATGATCTTTAATAAAGAAGACTTAGTTTGATTCAGGTTCTTATACCTTACAGAAGGCTCCATGATTACTTGAATTTTTTAAGGTTAAAAGAAGTCTTTCAAGAAGTCTTTCATACCTTTATTAATTATAGAGATGGCAAAAAAATGCACAAAATATTTTTTCCTACTTTGCTGGTCACCTTTAACTAAAATAAAATTTAACCCTAGCCTCTTCCCTACTTGATACTTTGCCCACGGGTTTATTGTCATTTAATAATTTCCTGTCCCCCTCACAGTGTGCTTATACAAGCCAAATGACTTAATATTTCAAGTGAGTCTTTGAGACACACAGTATCCATTGCTGTACAGTAACTCTTCACTTAACGTTGTAGTTATGTTCCTGAAAAATGTGACTTTAAGCAAAACAATGTTAAGCAAATCCAATTTCCCCATAAGAATTAATGTAAATGGGGGGGTTAGGTTCCAGGGGGGAAATTTTTTTTGCCAGACAAAAGACTGTATGTGTATATATATATATACACACACACACACACACAAGTTTTAAACAAACAATTTAATACTGTACGCAGCAATGATGATTGTGAAGCTTGGTTGAGGTGGTGAACTCAGAGGGTGGGATATTTTCCAGGGAATGCCTTACTGCTAAATGATGAACTAGCAATTGGCTGAGCCCTCAAAGGTTTACTCATTGTTGTTAATGTAGCCTCACACTCTACAAGGCAGCACGAATGGAGGGAGGGGAGACAGCATGGCAGAGAGAGACAGAGACACACACCGTGTGTGTGTGAGAGAAAGAGATGCACATTTCCCCTTTAAGTATGCTGACCCCACTCTTAAGTACACTGCCTTGTCAAGTTAATCAGCAAGCTGAGACACGGCTGCTGCCAGGAAGCTCCCTCTGTCCTGAGCCCTGTCGTGTGTCCCCCCGCTCTATGCAGATGGGGTAAGCGGGGGGCAGGAGCAGGGAGGAGGGGGACACCCTGACACAGCAAGCATGAGGCTCCTGGGAGCAGCTCCAAGGCAGAGGGCAGGAGCAGCACATGGCAGTGGGAGGAAGGACAGCTGAACTGCCAGCAATTGATAGCCTGCTGGGTGGCTGCTGCACAGGGAACTTAGAGGAGCGGGGAGCTCATAGGGGGGCTGCCGGTACACCCTGGTTCCAAGCCCCCACCAGCTAGCTGCAACGGGCTGCTCTTCCTGCAAGCAGTGGACAAAGCAGGCGGCTGCCAAATGACGTTATAAGGGAACATTGCACAACTTTAAACGAGCATGTTCCCTAATTGATCAGCAATGAAACAACGTTAACTGGGACGACTTTCAGTGAGGAGTTACTGTACTAAACTTCCAATATATTACTTCTGTAGTGCTCCCTTGGAGCCTGCAAACCATACATGGGAAAGGATGAAAATAGGGTTAAGATATATTATGGATAGTTAGTCGTCATCTTAGCGTACGTGCAATGTGCCTCAGGTGGTATGTGACCAGGATTCATCACTGAATGTGGTCCACTGATTGGATCATTAGCTTCCCCAGCCCAGGCCAGGTACTGATGGGGGCATGACATGAATGCTGATCCATGCCCTCCGATAGTCAAAGTATAAGGCATTGGTTTCTGTATAAAACTCTGTGTCATATTCCTCTCTCTTGTCATATGAGCTTATGGGACACATCTGTACCTTGTGCATTCATGCAAATGCAGTTCCAGCCAAGATAGTCCCATGAAACCTATTCTAGGAGTGTTAGATATTTTCAGAAGTTATTAAGCAAAGAAACAAAAACAAGCAAGGAAAGCAAATCATAACTGTTCATTTGTAACTTACGTATAATTCAGCAGTAGAAGAACACTTTCTTTCCTGGCAATGTTACTTGGTACAGTGCCAGCACCCACCCACAGTTATATAACTAAGTCAGTGAAAACCATGCACTTTGCAGTGTCACTGTACACTGCAGTCATTTTTTATTTAACTGATCTATATAATTTTTCTTTAGTCAATCTTTTCACTGCAGCCTTCTTTTAAAAATTAGCCAGGTCATGCATAAGTTTGAAACTATGTCTCTGAACAGAGCTAGCTGGGCACTGGGATAGCGTGCTGTGCTTCTCTCTCAATATCTCCTGCTGAAGCAATTCCAGTGTGTATACATAACTAAATAAGCATTGGACTAAAGACATGAACTTGGAGCTCTCCCTTCCCTACTGAGGGCATTAATCACTAGGCTATAGCATCATGGTCAGGCTCACTTTCTGGCCCAATGACTATTCAATTATTTTTGTAAAAAGTGGAACAGCTTCAACAAGAAAAAGTGACCAAAAAAAGGACCCAAATTAGGCTGACCTATAGCCCGGGGTTGGGGTAGTCTCTGGCAATGTAAGTGATCCAAGTTTAAATCCCTGAGTCAATGACTATTTGTGTAGACAGGGTGAAACAGCTTCAGGAGAAAGGATTGAGATTCCTTCCTCCCTTCCCTCAACATACACACCAGAGTATCCCATAGTGTGGTGGCTACAGCACTTTCCTGCAATTTGTGAGACCCCCATTAAAATCCCTGCTCCACATCAGACAGAACTGAGTCTGGGTCTCCTGCATCTTATGTGAGTTCCCTAACCAGTAGGTTAAAGGTTATAAGGGAGGCTCCTGCTTCTCATTTTGTGAATTGTTCCTAAGTCCTGGTTGTATTTTTAATTTTATTTATTTTACCAAAACTATTTGGTAAATTTATATCAAATTCACAAACAGTTTTGGGTCAACCAAAATTGTATTTTTCAGGGAATAAACTATATGTCTGATTTTTTTTTAACCCAGATCTACTTTTAATAATGTCAAGGAAAGTCAGTGTAAGACAGCTTTGTTAATAAAATCACCATATTCCAGCATATGTTCTGCACAGCTCTGAAATGATTATTTTTTAAAGTACATAAAAATTAAATGCACAACCTTAACTCAGACCTGAAGTACTCAGCTCTTGAAGCATGTAAATCTGGCTTTGAGACATGCCAGTTTAAAATAAATACAGATAATAGATAAGATTAAATGGTGTTTTGAAGAGGTCGCAAATATGTTTGAGGTTTTTTTAAGCAAAAGTAGAAGTTTGTTTCTTGAGAATGTGTGAAATGGTGCAAAAAAGTGTAGTAAACTGTATGGATGTTTAAAGCATATGAAGATACTTCAGAGGCTGAGAAATTGTCAGAATGTATATACTTAGAAAAATAATATAGTGATAATTAAAGTAGTTTATGTTGATTTTGAAAAACTGGAAGCATGGACTGAGTGACATAGGTTTGTACTGGAAGAGAAAAAGTTGTGATTGTGTGTGTGTGTGTTGTGCAATCGCAAAGTTGGCAGTATGTGGATAGGTCGGATTCTTAACATTACCTTAAATAATGACTTCCTAGACTTTTAGGCCCCAGTCCTGCAAACACACATTTGCTTAACTTTGTGCACATGAGTAACCCGTTGACTTCAAAGTTAATCATGTGTTCAAGTGGTTGTAGAATCAGAGCCTTACACCCAGATCCACAAGAGTATTTAGGCTCCAACCTTCAGAGATTTCAATGGAAGTGAGGATCCTAGGCCTTATTGATTATGTGGAATGGAAATATGCTTGAGCAACCTTAATTTTAAATTAACAGCTTCTTTTGTGGGAGCTATATAAAAACTGATTGCCTCTTAGAATATCTAAAATGTATTTTAGAGTGACTGATTTAGTTTTTCTAGGCATTATTAGTCTTATAATTATCATGGGAAAATGCATAAAATTATAGAAAGGATTTTGGTTTTAACTGAAATACCAATTAATTGGCTTCTAGATGATAATGGATGCAGTTAATCTTTTGAATTATGGCTAATGATCTTATTTGGCTTTTTGAAGACAATCTGATGTCTCAATAGGCACATTTAGAGATATTTTTAGTTGCAGTAAATTATTTTTAAAAATAATTAGGCTAGCAACAAGGAAATCTCTAGTCAAATCATGTGAGTCCAAGATGAGAACACGTTTCCTGTCAGTTGCAAGTTGATATTTCTTTCAAGGAAAACAGTCTTCCATCTTCAGCCTAGAATTATCCATCTGATATGAAAAGAAGACGCATCAATAATCAGAGTTCAAGGATAAAATCAAAGAAATTAGAGTTGAGAAAGTCCTAGGCCCTGATCTTGCAAATACTTATGTATGTGCTTAACTTTATACACTGAGTACTCTCACTGAAATCAACGGGACTGCTCAGAGCGCATAAAATTAAGCATATGCATCACTTTTTGCAGAATCAGGGGTCATCTGGGTTAAATGAACAATCCTTCTACTACAAGTGCAGGATTGTTCCCCATATTTCCCACTCCCTGATGACATTAGCAATGAGGCTTCCACTCTGTCACATGAAACTATTCCACTCTTGAATAGTATTCACCATTAGAATTCCCCTTCCCTTTCATTAGTGTTCCCAATTAGAATTGGTTCATTTCACTTTTCCTTCCACTGCTTAATTTCATGGACCTCCCTTCAGCTATTTGTAAACTTTATTGGCTTCTTAGTACTGCCCCCATTTTAATAAGGAAACAACCCTCCAATTCTCTCATTGTTTGAATTTTTTCCTGTACTATCTTTTCTTGGTTATTTTCCAACTTATTAACTGTTCAATTAAACTAACAACTCCAGTTCAAAAAAAGATTCATTTTTAAAGCAAATACCTTTAAAGCAGTCTTCACTTCAATCCTACATTCTATTCTGCCTCGCTTTTGCTAAAAGCTTGCCCTGAGTGAAAATCATGCATTGATTCTAATGAGAGTTTCCAGTGCTAGGCACCTCTGAAAATCAGGCCATCTTCATTTAGTTCACAAATGTGGATTTAGGAGCTTAACTTTAGGCCTGAAGCTTTGCACATTTTGGTGTTCTTGTAGAGACAGAGGCACAAACCTTGTCTTTATCATTTGAAATCTTTCCCTGAAAAAAGAAGACTTCTGTGCCAGAGCTCTGGAATAGTATCTACTCTATAATCAGGTTTGTCTAAGCTATTGCCATTTTTGTCTACTAAGCTCTCCGGACTAGATTTTTAAAGGTGTTTAGGCATTTAGAGATTTACAAGCAGCCTCCAACTAAATTTCAAAGTATTTTTTTAAATCAGCCTTCAAGTGGTAAACCTCATGCTCAATGTGAATTGCTGAGAATAGCTGACTTGTATGGTATACATTTCTACATTTTGTCTTACCTGGTGGATCACAGCTAACCTACCAAGTGTATTTAGCTTGTATTACGTTTTTTTATTTATAATTGAGATATTTCCTTATACTGAATTAGAAAAATCATAAGGACTAAATTCAGCCCAGTGTCTACAAAATCACAGAGGGTTTGAATATAATTGTCAGGTGATCAAACATAAGCTATTGGATTTGTGACTAAATTCTTCTTATATTTAAAAGAGGGTTCCCTCATATGAAATCTTCATTCAGAGCTCCAAGTACTTGATTCAAAAGCCACTGAAGCTCATCGTCTTTCCATTGATTCTCAATGGGCTTTGGATCATTCCCCAAATGAACATGTTATGTACATCTCCATACATAATCCATATATGAATTATGTATGGAGATGTACATGTAATATGTTATAGGCCTAGCGTGGATGAAGTGTGCTTGACGTGAGTTCCGTGTTGACAACCGAAGCAAGAATTTGAGGTTTTAAGCAGTCAAGAGCTGTTTGTGAAAAATAACTTTGTTATGAGAGAGATATAGAAATACCAGATAAGGAAATAACATTGGGGGCATTGCCATGACAATATACCTGTTGCAATGTATCTGCTGCAGTTGTAAACAAGAACTGGGAAAAGAGGAACATCTTGGGCCTGGGATTGTTTCTAAACATCTTGGGTTTTGGCAGTTTGCCCAGACCTGTCTCTTTGAAATTGCCGAGACAATTGATGATGTGACGGAGTGGCTTATAAAACATGTTCAGTACACTCGCACTTCGGAGTCGTTCGTGGATCCAGAGCCCTGTTTGGATTAAGAAGTGGTAATGCTGGCTCCCTGCATCTTGTGATCGGACTGAAAGTCGACTGGTCATCGGGACTTCAATGCTGATCTTTAGACTCTGGTGTAGTATGCTAGGGTTATGAATGTGGAGTGAGTGGTTTAATTTGTAAGCAATAAAGAGTATTTGTGGATTATATACCAACACTGTGTCCGGTATCTGCCTCATCCCCTATCTCGTAGGGAGACTCCTGCTGTGGGTCTAGCAAACAGGGAAGCAATCATTTAAAACTGACCTAGGTAATTATCTTAATCAGTAAGCTGAATTATTTATGGAAGCTGCTTGTGAGACAGATGCAGCTGCAGTTTAAAGAACTCTCATTTAATCTCATCACTATACTGGATATATTGCTGATGCAACGGCAAGCCAGTAAAGACAGCTTTAAGAGACAAACTTGAAACAATATCCAGCAGCACAAAGCTTGTTTAATTGCTCCATCTCTATAATCTCTGAAATGGGAAAATATCTGCTACAAACTGGAAGCATTAGATTTATTCCATTCTTTATACAGCCACAATGCTGTTTACTCACCGGCAAGTAGCTTTCTACTAGTCTAGTTTTGAGCATTTTTGATTATAGAGGTTACTATGTCACTGTCTAGAAGTGGGTAAACTGTTAAATACTGATTTAATCACAGTGCCTTAAGCAATGTGCTTAGAAAAGAGTCACAGATTTTCGTTATACCAAGGACTATATTCATTTCATTGAATCTGATAATTCTAGGCCTTACCAAAGGCAGAAAGATTCATCTGCATAAGGAGTGAAACAAAACCGTGCATAAGGAGTGAAACAATCTCACATTACACGATGTCCACACCCCTGAGTTTCACTACTTTTGAACAAAAGAACTCAAAGTCTGCAAGTAAATGTCAAACTATCCAATGTGTGCACTGCTGAAACCTTAATTTCCTGCCATGGAGGCAGAAGTTTCAATGAACTCAGCCCAGGTTCACAAATCTGGACAGCGTTTACACCAGCTGAGGAGCTACTCCTGAAAGCGTCAGAGGTCCCTTAAAGTCATTAGAGTTATGACAATTTATACCAGTTGAGAATCTGCTCCTCAGGCCTGAAATATAACCTAAAACTAAAGCAGGTAAATTTCACCTGCAGACAATTATCTTTTACATTAGCAAGTTGTGTGCTATATTTGGTTTTAGGTTCACTACATGATTTTCTGTCTATGCTGTATTTGTGCCCCCAGCACCATAGTATCCAAAATGTTTTTAACTCAGAAAATAGATTCTCCACATCAGCGGTCACATTTGTTAACAAAAACAGGAACTGCTAACCAGTCATTTGCATCATCTGTTACTACATAATTTTGCCCTTAAAATTTAGCACAAGACTTTTTTTAATGGAAATTTTGAAAAACCCTGAATGTCATTTGAAGTGTAATGTTTTGCTATTGTATCTACTGTCACATGGTTTGCAGCAGTATGTAAAAGTGGATTCAACTAGATTGCTGGATTTGGCCATTGTATATCTGGATGGATGCAATTTAGACTTGCTGATGCAGGACAAACCTTCTATACAAGACACACACACACACACACACACACCAGAACCATTTCCTCTGAGTTGTGGCAAAAACAGGAAGAGGAAAATCTGAGTTAATAAAAAGCAAAATTAGTTCTGCTTCAGCTATACAATAAGACTACATTCATACTAATCTGAGATATTGATGAACTATTAAACAAACTGAAAAATATGCTAGATTGGTCTAACTGCTATAAATATAAACTGAGCTGTTGCTACTGGAGGTGTGTGAATGGTTCATAAAGAAACTAAAGCCAATTCAAAAGCCCAGAGTTCTGTACATTTGTTACGTGAACCTTAGCCCGCATTCAGACAAACATTCTGGAACTGGGCTGATAGGGTATTAAGGATAGGACAGTGCAGACACTACCACCTGGAAGGGAAGTACCACTCCTACTTTTACTGTTTCCTCTCCCCATCCCGTCCCTGTCCACTAGAGCTTCAAAGGATGCTGAAAGGCTGCTTCCCCTAGCAGGGTCTTCAGGTATGGACCAACATCATCCAGTTCATAATGGGTCCCCTGTGTTGGGGACAGGATTTGATTATCACTGAAGAAGGCATCAGGAACTTGGAAAATATTTCTGCTGCAGCATCTACTAAATTGATACAATGGTACACCATTAGTGTGAGAAGGAAAGTGATGTCTTTGTATTACAGTAGAATTTATATGCCCCAATATAGGGAATATGAGATTGTGCTACATATACACGTAGTAATAGACAGTCCCTGCCCTGAAGAGCTTACAGTCTAAATACACAAGACAGATAAGGGGAAGATTGGTGAGTGATAGAATATAAGAACTGGGTTTGGGGCTCTGAGTTCCTCCATAGCGAGGCATCTGGGTGTTGAATGAAAACAAAACACAATATGGATGATTTGTTCCCTGTCAGGTGCCAGTACAAATTATATAAAAATTAAAGACATCAGATATTCAAAGAACTACTAGGAATTTCTCATTTATTATATTCCAAATAGGAAACAAAACACTGGTGAAGGTTAGACTTGGTATACTCATGTATCATTTCAGGGACCTGGCAAAAGAAGTGAAATTGGGCAACATAGGTGAGCTCAGCTCATCAGTATCAAGTAAAAGTGAAGAAAGCAAAACACTGATACATAGTTCTTCACACATGATGAATTGTACGTGAACTTGAAGCTATTAAGCAAGTCATGCATTTTATTTTAAAAAAATACTGAAGACCAAATAATGCAGGAGCAGCTGATGTAGACAGAAAGGTTTTGGATTGTTTTGTGTGATGAGAACCTATTTGGATTAAATAAATCTCTGCATATACAGAAGAGATACTAACTTCCTGTATACAAAACAAGCAAGATTTTAAATTAAGTCGTAGGAGAGAAGAAAAGAGCTTTTGTTTAATTAAAATAATCAGGTATGTACTTCCAAGGCAATAGAGTTGATCTGAACCAAAAGATGAAAATTAAGAATATCCTTGGGTTATGATACAACAATGAAAAATACAGGGGAAAATAACAATATGCATGTGCTACAGACCAGAAGAGCTGAGAGAAGAGCAAGGGAGGAAAATTACAGAACCACCTCCTAAAGTACCTGGACTTGGAGAATATGTTTAGCTGTATTGTCTGTCCAAAATAGATATTCACTGTAGCTACAGCTTTATGATCCAAAAAAGCCATCTTGGATATACTTATTGACAGAGAATGTGAGAATAATATGGAAGCTTAAAATTAGTGACAATGTCCCACTTTAATTCAGCATAGGAAGGAACCGTATCACAGAATGCAGATGTTCAAGCAGATTTTAGGAAAGCAAGTTGGGGAATTAAGAAATCTAGCAAGTATGGTGTAAAATCTTGTTGCAAATCTTTTTAAATGCAGCAGTAGTTAATCAGAAAGTTTAAGGGAAAAACCTTATTTTTTTAGATTCTTCAATGAAAAATATAAAACCTGTAATGATACGGTATCGCTACCAAATGAAGGAACTAGCTCTTTTGGTTTGAATTTGCTGAAACTCTACCCCTCTGTGAACTAAACTAGGCTCAGGGAGCTTGTGATTTTAAAATTTATTCTTCAAAATAGATAACGCTTCTCTTTATTTCTTCCAATAACTGAATTAAACTCCCCTTATCCCAATAATTCATTGGGGGCTATTTTTGTAGTATTGTCTGTCCCTGCCACATCATG
Organism: Terrapene triunguis; assembly: GCF_002925995.2. Taxonomy (NCBI): domain Eukaryota; kingdom Metazoa; phylum Chordata; order Testudines; family Emydidae; genus Terrapene; species Terrapene triunguis. The sequence goes on from NW_020664417.1 coordinate 77,822,809, forward strand.
CTGTTTTTACAGAAAAACACCACCACATATGTTGTGCTTCTTTAGTGATGACCTGCCGCCATACCACCTTGTGCAATATAAGCCAGAAAGATTTCACAAATTAAGACGGGATGGGTTGGGCCAGGTCAATACTTACAGGGAAGATCTCAAATGAACAACTTGTTGCTGCAGAAAGTGAAGTTGGTTCTTCTGTCCTAGTCATTACTGAACAATGCCTCAGCGTGATGAGAGAGAACACTTTGCTGATGTCTTTTAAAGGAGACAAAACTGAGCTGACCACTTTTAATTGAAAATCCCACTGGGCTTTTCATAATATCTTAACAGCTGATGTTTCAGGTCAAATTCCATTGCAGGCAGTTGCATTCTGCCAGCCTAAAGTCTTGTGTAGTGTTGCTGTGGACTGTCAAACAACCACTGTATTGCTTCTTAGAGGCGGCTGTATTTCAGTGGTGAGTGAAGTGATCTCTCCTTCACAGACGTGCTGTGAGGCCTTCATGTAGTGTTTGGCTTGTCATATAGTGCTCTGTTAATGGAAGATTCCATAAAAATGCAACATAATGTTCTTCTCTGAGTATGTGTCAGTGTGGATTCCACTGCCGATGGACAAGTCCCTCACGCTTGCAAGACTGGATTGATTTTTTTTTTTATTAGCAGTGTCCATCGGGGCCTCACGTTTGCCCTGTGCCCTCTCATGCTCCCATATGAGCACATAAAGGACAGGGCAGACAACCCTCCCTCAATTCTTACTACCTGTGGCAGCAAGTCAGAATTTAGCTGCTGTCCAACCCACTAGATCTTAGCTCAGGTTAAACACCTTCGAAAATCATCAGAACAACCCTTATTCTTTTAATTTAGTCACCTTATTCTGTTCTAGTGCTTTTTGGATCAACTATAGCAGACCAGTCCTCCCTGTACAGACCCACCTGCAGAAAGACTTAGAAATGATGGATTCTGAACCTGCAGGTTTGAAACCTTGTCCTTCCTGTGATAGACTAATTTCTTTAAAAGATGGGCACAGATGATGAGTGTTCTGCTTGGGAGAATCCCATCTCTCATACAGGCTCGATCCACCTCTTCTTCACTGAGAGGACCCACAAGCCAAAGATGAAAGACTGAAGCTCAACCTTCTTGAGCAATCATGAAAGTGGAACTGGATCCAGAAGAACTGAGCTCAAAGATCTTTCTTATAGTCAAGCCCACATCCTCCAGTGCTCCAGCTAGAAGGCAGGTGACTTAAACTCTGTGGAGAAAATGGCACTTGAAAAAATGACACTGTTCCCTGGGGATCCACACTTCTCCACCCTACTGAAAAGTGCACCACTCAAACCATCATATCAGCAGAGGCAGCGTACACTGTCTCACCGTAGACAGACTGAATACCAGAATAAGAAATGCCCAACATACAATAGAGGGTGACAACCTTCCTCAGCTTTGCCCCACAGTCTGTCGTATTGACACATCAGCAGATTTGACAGGATGGTCAAGAGCTGCACTCAAACCAGTCCACAGAGCTTGATATTCAGAAGCAGCCTCACCCCATTTCTCTGGGCATCATGAGTGTCTGAGATCACCGCTCATGCTATCCCATCCAATTCTGCTCTTTACTCCTTAAACACCCCCCTTCCCCATCCCTTTTCAGGGACCCTGCTCACTTGAACCTTTTGCAAACAGAAAAGGCCTCATTACTTGATCTAGGAGCCAAAGAGGAGGTTCTTTGGGAAAACAGAAGATTCTACTCCCCATAATTCCTTATTCCAAAGGAAAAAGGTCTCCATCCTATTCAAGACCTGAGGAGACTCAAATTCATACACCACCTCAGGTGCAGGAAGATAATGCTTGCCTCCATCATTCCAGATCCAGACTGGCTTGCATCTCTTGACTTACAGGATGCATACTTCCACATAGCCATCCACCAGGCTCACAGGAAGTACCTCAGGTTCACAATGGGGCCTGACCATTATCAATTCAGGGTTCTGCTCATCTGACTCTCCATGGCACTAAAAATATTCACCCCATTCCTAGCTGTAGTAGCGGTACATCTGAGGAAACAAGGAATCTACATCTACCCATATGTAGGCAACCGGCTGACCACAGGCAGGTCTCAATGAGACCAAAACAACTTTAGATCATATCCTTTCCCTATTTTCTCATTTGGGACCCTTAGTGAACTCTACTTGACTCCAATTTGCCAAAGGTTTTTCTGCCACAGGACAGATTCCAGTCCCCTCAGTTGGTAGTACATGACATACAGATAAGACTGGCAACAACACTGTGTATGTGTCTGGGGCTCCTAGGCTACCTGCCTGCATATACATATGTGATGCTGCTTGCCAGACTTCACCTGCGGCCCTCTGCAATAATGGCTGAGGACCATCTACTCCCCATCCAGGCATCATATAAAAAAAACAAGTTGCAGTCCTGCTCCAAGTCCTGCAGGAGCTTCAGTGGTGGCTAAACACTCTGAACAAGAGATAGTTCTCTCCCCAATGAGGATGCTGCTCATAGATGTGTCAAAGACAGGCTAGGGCATGCACCTGAACCATCTTATATGCAAGGCTCATGGTCTTGGGATGATCTCAAGTGTTTCATGAATGTCTTGGAATTGAGACCCATCAGGCTAGACTGGATGGATACTTACCTGCCCTTCAGAACTCTACAATGGAGATTCTGATGGACAAAACAGCAGCAACATACTATATAAACAAACAAGGAGGTGTCCGATCATTTGTCTGGAAGCAATCAGGTTCTGGGGATGGTGCCATCAGCACAGCTTAACCCAGTTGGCTCTCCACTTTCTGGGAGCTAGCAATGATCTAACTAACTTTGAGCAGGAATGTGGTAACTAGCTACAAATCCATCCCAGACTCGATATTTCGCCACTCTGGGACACCCACCATAGATCTCTTTGCCATGGTGGACGCCAACTACCAAGGACTTCTGCTCCAAAAGAGCTGTGAGCCCTGGCTCCCTTCTAGGTTTCTGTTTTCAGTGGTCTCAGGCTCCTATATGCCTTCCCACCTATTCTCCTGATCCCCAGGATAATATCCAAGATTATATGGGACAGCTACAGTGCTCAAGATAGCCCATTATTGGCGGAGTCAGTTTTGCTTATCTGATGTCCTGCAAATGTCCAGACAGCCTCCCATACACCTTTCTGACTGTCTGGAGATAATATCGCAGACCCAGGATCAAATACTGCACCCAGACTCACAGTCATAACACCTGACAACCTAAATGTTGGCTGGATGAGCTGGATCAACTGAGACTGCTTCCTGCAGGTTCGGAAGATTATTTTCACAAAGCCAGAAACCTTGCACCAGGAAGACTTATTCCTCCAAGTGAAAAATATTTTCCATATGGGCAGCCCAATATAAAGTGAACCCAAAACATGTCCCAATACCAAAGATTCTGAACTACATACGGCTTCTGAAGCAAACAGGACTTTTAGTATTTAGTTCTTTTAAAGTCCATCTGGCAGCAATATCAGCATGCCATGCTCTGATACAGTCACATCCAGTCTTTTCACATTCTATGATGTTGAGATTCCTCAAGGACCTTCTTTGTACCTGCCCTCCAGTAAGAGACCTGACTCCCATGTGAGATCTCAAGTTTGGCCTTCTACAGCACATGAAGACTCCTTTCAAACCATCAAGATAGTATTTCTCATGGAAAGTCAGTGAGTTGCAGGCCCTTATGAATGAACTGCCACACACATTCTTCCACGAGGTGGTGATGAAACCACACCCAAAATGTATCCCTAAAATGGTCTCAGAATTTCACCTGAACCAGTTTATTACCTTACCTGTCTTCTTCCCAAAGCTGCATTAATTGTTGGGAAAAATGAAGCTTCATACCCTGGACATTTCTAGGGCCCTGCTCTATTACTTCAACAGGACCAAGACTTTCAGATTCTTTCCCTTCCTCTTCATGGCCATTTCTGGTGCATTGAAGGGCCAAGCTGTCTCTTCCCAGAGAATCTCAGCATGATCCCTCAGTGTATTTACACATGTTATCAGCTGGTTGGCAAGACGCTTCATCTGAATATCAAGGCACACTCTACCAGGGCACAGGAAATATCTTAAGCCTGCTTCAGAAATGTGCCAATCTCTGAGATCTGTAAGGCAGTCATGGGGATCAGCCCACTGACCTTTGTTATACACGCGACATAGCTGTCGGAGCAGATGCCATTTTCAGAAGAGCTGTGTTTCAATCTCTGATTAACTGATGAAGCCAAGACTCCCCTCCTGAGAAGGGCACAGCTTGCCAGTCACCTACAATGGGATCCACACACTGACACATACTTGAACAAGAAAGAATGGTTACTTACCCTACAGTAGCTGTTGATCTTCAAGATGTTGTAGTCAGTGTGGATCCCACAACTCATCTTCCATTCCTGCTTTTTCAGAGTCCTCAGCTTCACAGGCTTCCAATTGCAAGGAACTGGGGGATGGTTGCAGGCAGTCTCACATGCATGAGGTACATGCACACTTTGAGGAGGATCCACAGTGACTACATCTCAAAGAATCATAGTTACTGTGGGGTAACTAACCATTCTTTGTAAAGGAACATGAATTATATAGTCAATTCTTCATACATTACAGCACAATTTAGTTGCTAAAGGGGAAAAATCATTGTGAATCAGCCCCTAATATATATTATCTACATTTCTGAATTAAACAATCTAATAGCAGGGCAGTGAGCAGCCATGCTTTGTATCCAAACCATCTCATAGTCACATTTCATCCCAAATTTCTCTACAAGCAGTGAGCACAAGCATCTGGGGCTATCTTGTGACATTGCACCCCATAATTCTTTATGGAAATATGCTTATGAATGTATATATGACATAACTGGAATATGTTTTATGCTACATATGCCATGTAACATCTCTGCAAAGGTTATGATCTACTGAATATATTCATCCTATTTGTATGTATGTGTCATTTTTGTATTTGAAGTTATGAATATTGGCTGTATACTTGTTTGATTTTAAGTAGCCTTAGTAAGGCATTTGGGCAGCTTTTTAGAAAGGAATTTTCAAGTTAAATGCCCAATCAAGAAACCTTAACGGACAATGGATCTTGGAAGGCTCCAATCCACATAAGAACACTTGAGGATGTTCAAGGTAGCATGTAAACAGTGGCTGCTACTGGTAAGTTCTGAGTCATGCATGGACATGTGACTCCAAAACTCCATCTTGTAGCTGGGATTCTACACAGGGGGAGGGAGGGATGTCCACCCACAAGAGAAAGTCTATTTAATCCCCTGGGAGATCCCTCCATTTTGTCTTCAGCTGGCTCAAGAGATAGCCTCTCCTCCCCAAAGGATACCTGAAAGAAACTGGGACAAAGGACAGTAACTACAGGGGGTGTGAGTGATTGCTGGACCCAGACTAAAAGGAGACTAGTCTATAAAAGGAAGCTTACTGGAACACCTCTGAGGGTGAGGTTTTATCTGTATTCAGTTTTCTTACTGTATTAGGCATAGACTTGTGTGTTTTATTTTATTTTGCTTGGTAATTCACTTTGTTCTGTCTGTCATCACTTGGAACCACTTAAATCCTACTTTTTGTATTTAATAAAATCACTTTTTAATTAATTAATACCTGGGGGGGCAAAGAGCTGTGCATCTCTCTCTCAGTGTTATAGAGGGTGAACAATTTATGAGTTTACCCTGTATAAGCTTTATACAGGGTAAAACGGATTTATTTGGGGTTTGGACCCCATTGGGAGTTGGGTATCTGAGTGTTAAAGACAGGAATACTTCTTAAGCTGCTTTCAGTTAAGCCTGCAGTTTGTGGTATGTTGTTCAGACCTGGGTCTGCGTTTGTAGCCGGCAAGTGTGTTTGGGACAACCAGGCAGGGTTCTGTAGTCCCAAGCTGGCAGGGAAGGCAGGGGCAGAAGTAGTCTTGGCACATCAGTTGGCAGCCCCATGGGGTTTTTGTGATTTAACCCATCACATATCTAACCTGTTTTTATTTTAAATAACCTGGAACCAGAGAACCATTTCAAACCCATATTTTTTACCTGAACCATAATTTTGTGCTAACTACTGAACCTGAACTTAACAAAAAAAAGTTGGATTAACAGTTAAAATAAAGTTTCAGCATTTTTAAGCTCAATATTTTAAAAAACGACTAATTTTATTTTCATTATAAAACAAGACAACAAAATAACCTCTGGAGTGGCTCCTCCCTCCAACTGCCCCACTTGAGGCTCCTCCACAGTCATACACTGCTAGAGTATCAGCAAAGTAGTGGCACTGGCAAGGAGTCTGAGAAGTAGAAAAAGAAGTGGTTCACGACTATTTAGAAAAGCTGGACGAGCACAAGTCCATGGGGCTGGATGCACTGCACCCGAGGGTGCTAAAGGAGTTGGCGGATGTGATTGCAGAGCCATTGGCCATTATCTTTGAAAACTCATGGCGATTGGGGGAGGTCCCAGATGACTGGGAAAAGGCTAATGTAGTGCCCATCTTTAAAAAAGAGAAGGAGGAGGATCCAGGCAACTACAAGCCAGTCAGTCTCACCTCAGTCCCTGGAAAAATCATGGAGTAGGTCCTCAAGGAATCAATTCTGAAGCACTTAGAGGAGACGAAAGTCAGCATGGATTCACCAAGGGCAAGTCATGCCTGACTAACCTAATTGCCTTCTATGACAAGATAACTGGCTCTGTGGATGAGCAGAAAGCAGTGGATGTGTTATTCCTTGATTTTAGCAAAGCTTTTGATATGGTCTCCCACTTGCTGGCAAGTTAAAGAAGTATGGGCTGGATGAATGAACTATAAGGTGAATAGAAAGCTGGCTAGATTGTCGGGCTCAACGGGTAGTGATCAATGGCTCCATGTCTAGTTGGCAGCCGCTATCAAGTGGAGTACCCCAAGGGTTGGTCCTGGGGCCGGTTTTGTTCAATATCTTCATTAATGATCTGGAGGATGGCGTGGACTGCACCCTCAGCAAGTTTGCAGATGACACTAAACTAGGAGGCGTGGAAGATACGCTGGAGGGTAGGGATAGGATACAGAGGGACCTAGACAAATTAGAGGATTGGGCCAAAAGAAATCTGATGAGTTTCAACAAGGACAAGTGCAGAGTCCTGCACTTAGGACGGAAGAATCCCATGTACTGTTACAGACTAGGGACCCAATGGCTAGGAAGCAGTTCTGCAGAAGAGGACCTAGGGGTTACAGTGGACAAGAAGCTGGATATGAGTCAACAGTGTGCCCTTGTTGCCAAGAAGGCTAAGGGCATTTTGGGCTGTATAAGTAGGGGCATTGCCAGCAGATTGAGGGACTTGATCATTCCCCTCTATTCCACATCGGTGAGGCCTCATCTGGAGTACTGTGTCCAGTTTTGGGCCCCACACTACAAGAAGGATGTGGAAAAATTGGAAAGAGTCCAGCGGAGGGCAACAAAAATGATTAGGGGGCTGGAGCACATGACTTATGAGGAGGGGCTGAGGGAACTGGGATTGTTTAGTCTGCAGAAGAGAAGAATGAGAGGGGATTTGATAGCTGCTTTCAACTACCTGAAAGGGGGTTCCAAAGAGGATGGATCTAGACTGTTCTCATTAGTGGCAGATGATAGAACAAGGAGTAATGGTCTCAAGTTGCAGTGGGGGAGGTTAGTGTTCATAGCAGCCACCATTCAGGAAGGGATCAAAAAAGAAATCAAGACTAATTTCATCGAAAGAGGATTGTGCCACATGATTTGGCTGATTTCTATAGGGATTAATATTCAGTATATTATTGCAGGACATATTGCTCTTTGGACTCTAGCAAAGAAACACTTTTGAATATTTAAAATCAATTATTCTTAAAGTTGTTGGCATCTAGACAAGCAATCCAAGGCATATATATTGTATCACAATGCATAATGCAGCAAACATAGTGAAAGGAGAGAAGTTAACAGTTGAGGACCAGAAAACTGAAGAAGCAGAACAAAAAAAATTCAGCATGAAGGGGAAAAACACAATTTACTCTGGGAATGGTGATCAAGAAGACTATGTGGACCAAGATCAAAATTATCTGATTCATATGGTTGAAGAAGCTGGATTTAGTATATCTGCTGAGGCCATGGGTGTAATATTAAAGGGAGTTCACTGTTGTGCCCATGCACTGCAGCTTGCAGGTGAAGACTCTACAATCTCTGACATGAAGCTGATATATCTATAAAAAAACTGAGAAACCAAACGATATTGGTAGTCATTAAAAAATTAAAATACCCAATCTTAGATTGTCCTACCAGATGGCATTCAACTTATGACATGCTTGAGCAACTCTTGGAGCTCAGAGATTTCTGCCAGGACATGGCCACCTCAAACCATAAGCTTCAACTAACAACGCAGAATGGAGTGCCATAGAAGGCATCACAATTTCACTGAAGCCTGCTAAAGTGAAACAATATTCTAGCCATGGGTGGTGATTGAGGTGCTTGGTTAAAATGCCCACTGGAAACATCAAAAATCTCTTTTTACTGAATCCTTCAGTCTTCAATGAAAAAGTACGAAAAAAAATCTGTTTGAAAATACCACTATTCTCTCCTGTATATACCTTGATCCTAAATATCAACTCCTACTGTCAGAAGAGCACAAAGTCAAGGCAAAATTTCATTTAACCAAAATGTGGATGAAAATGGAAATGCTTCAGTCAGAAGACAAAAATAATGATGTGATAAAATCAATGTCAGACACGTCTGAAATTGAAAGATCGGATGATGATTTAGAACAACTTCTTAAAGCTTGTGACATGCTCAAAAAGAAAAAGCTGTCTGGATGAAAAAGTCCAAAAAAAGGATTGGGCCACGTCTCACTAAAAACAAATTAAACTACTGGGAACCTCATAAAAATGTCATGCCTGACCTGTCCCAACTAGCAAAAGTTGTACTGACAGCTACAGCAACACAAATGAGTGTTGAAAAAGCATTGTCAGGGCTCAAATTTATCCTTTCACATAGCGGTCTAAATATTAGAAGATGTTATCTTAATTCACTCAGACAAATTGTTCTTTAAAAATGTGTTTATTGGCAACACTAGGAAAATTTACAAGGTTAATGTTAAAAAATAAATGGTCAAAAAATCAAAATAGTTTCAATGTTAATTTTCAATTATCTTTTTTTAATTTACTTCCACTAAGATTGAAATTTGACTTGAATCAATCCTAACTGGTAACTCAACTGTTTGTTTTGTTTTGTTTTTTTGAACCAGAACTGAACCTGAACACAATGAAAGGAACTGAACATAACCCCGTACCAAGCCAATGTAAATATTGGTTCCAGTCCCTGACCTGGTATTCAAGTCTAATAAATAGAGTAAAATTACAATACACTACAACATAAAGTTGAATATGGAATTGGAATGGAGGCAGAATATTTGTTGCACTTAATTTTCAGTGACAGTTCTTCCACAGTGTACTTAAACTGATATGATACAGGGAATATAAAAGCAAACCTAACCCTTGTTGTTACATATTGTTTTAGATGGAGTTGCCATCTAATTACAGTGTACACACTGAAGAATAGAATGTATGGCTGAATCAGTGTGGTGTGGTGGGAAAAAAAACTGAGCATGTTAAATTTAATTTCAAGTGACAATTCCAAAGTGCTTAAATATTTGGTATGATGAATAAGCTAATACAGTACAGTAATGGAATATGAATGATAGTTACAGATCATATGCTCTCTTAAATCATTGGCAGAATTGCAGACTGGCAACTGGTTCAATATCCCTACTCCTGAGCATCACAGGTCACAGATGGTACATTTAATGTATTTTTTTCCCTCTTGGATGGGGACAAAAAGTTCCTGTCAGCTGTACAACTGATTACACTTTTTGGAGAGGAGATACGTGTTAAGACCCTCCTTTGTGTAGAGGAACCAAGGGACTGAAGACCCAATCAGTATCTCAGAAAAAGTACAGGAACCTTGTAGTCAAATCTCTCATACCTTAATGCCCTCACCTGGGGTATAAACAAGTTTGAGCAGGCCTTTAGGTACTAAAGAGCACCTTCTTCAGAGGGTCTCCTTTGTTTAATAGAAAAGGACACTACAAAACATAAGTGTACCCTTCAGTAAGCTATTCCACTGGGAAAACTTCCACCGTGGGCTTAGTCAGTCTGACATTTTGGCCCTTTAGCCACAGAGTGCACTCAGGCTGAATTCCTTGTCTGGAGCTTGGGCCTCTATGGGGTGTCCTGCTGGATTCAACTCCTCTCCAGACAGTGTGTCGCTCTTTGCTGAATATGTTTCTAGTACCTCCCTGGGACATCTCGCACCGAGTTTGGTCTCTTGGGTTGCTCCTATCCCTTCCATGGGAGCACTTTTTCACTGGGACTGCTACTTTGTCAGCCCCTTCTACCTGAGAGTAGCTTCCTGGCAGCCTGGGCTTCCTGCCACAGTTTGGGAGATCCCTTTGTTGAAACCAACCCTTCCTGAATGCCTGCCTTCTGTAGCTATCCCTGAGGGAATCGCCTATGTCTAAGAGCACCTTGTAGGCTCCCTGCTGTGATGAGTTCCCTGTCTCCAGGAGTGCACCATCTAGGCTCCCTGCTCTAGAATTACCCCTTCCAGGTTCCCTGATCTGGTGACCATTCCTGATTAGCCCTGCTGGGAGCTCTTCTCCCCAGAAGCTTCTTGTCTCCATGGGAGTGCCCCCCTTAACTAACCCCAGCTAACTTTTTTATTAGGGCCAGGTGCTATTTTACCAATTAACCATTAAGTGGCCACTCAGGCAGTCAGTTAACCGCAGGTGGACCTTCAGAGCGCAGTCATGAGCAGGCTTGGCCCTGATTCCCCTTAAAGGGCAGTAACATTGTGACAAACCTATCATAACAGCTAATTTGCTAATCAGGAGGAAAAATGCCTTTAAAAGCTAGAATGTCAGGCTTAGTGAACATAGACTGGGATTTACACTGAACACTTACTTCTTCATTTTACCTTTTTTCATTTCTCATGTTGTAAAAGCATTTTCCTGTAAGCAATTCCTCAGGAATAAAACTTTGAGGAAGCGGACCTTGGAGGCACTTTGAATTAATGGATTCATGCTATAAATGCACAGTATAGCTACAGGAAAATTTATCTTAGTATATTTCCACATAAGTTTTCTTCTGTGAACTTTCCCACTAGAGTTATTACAATGGGTCTTTCTTCTGCTTGCAGCTCTTTGGAAACAGAATCAGACCTGTCAGTCATGGCAGACTGGGAGTGGCCACACCCAAAGCCTCACCCAGTTTGGGATACTTCCAAAGCTTTTTTATAAATCCAATTCCTTTAAACTTTAAATTTCTGGTTAAATTCTTCTTACTTTAGACTAACTTCACATTTCACCACAACTACATAAAATTAGTACTTGAAAAGACTATGGAGGAGCGTGACCCTTTAAGCCTCTCTCAGAACTATAATTCTTGTGCCAGGGAGTTGGATCTGTGGAATTTCCAGGTAGAAGAAAGAAATTTTGAGATAAGTGAAGATAAATGTTCCTGTTGTTCACAGGGAAGTCCATAGACCCTTGCAATGCTATGTCCAATTGTAGTGTGTCACTAGGGAAGTGAAACAAAGGATGACTGAGAAGATATAAAAACAAAAAACTACATTATACTATCATTTATTATGATAGGGCCTAAGAACCAACCAAGAATGGGGCTCCATTAATCTAGACACTGTACAACATAGTAGTAAACTGCCCCTGCCCCAAAACAGCTTACAGTCTGTTAGATACTCCTGGATGGATTCTGCGCCAAAAAATTAAAAATTCTGTGCACAATATTTTAAAATTCTGCAAAATTCTGCACATTTGTCAAAACAACACTATATAATCATGCCAGTTTCAATTATTTTGGTAATTTATTTCAAAATACCTTTCAGCAAGTATGTCTAACAATACAGACACACAAATTTCCCTAGGAATAGAGAATTAAAGAAACCCCTACTAAAGCCCAGTTCCTACTTCTCAGCCCCTCCCCCACCCCGAGCCTAGCTGAGGGGATAGACACTCATACCCCTTCCTTCCCAGAGCCCAGCCATGCCCCCCCAGCCCAGACACTCACCCTCCCCTGGTATTACTGTGTCCCATTGATTATCCTCATTCCACCAAGTTTCTGTGATGTCTATTTTATCTATATCCTCATTTAATACAAGGCACTGTAGCTCACCCATCTTATTATTTAAACTTCTAGCATTGGTATATAAGCATTTTAAAAACTTGTCACTTTTTAGCTGTCTTCCATTACATGATGTAATTGAATGGGACTTTTTTTTATTTGACTGTTTCTCATCAGATCCTACCTGTATTTTGTCATCTTCCATCCTCCTCTTCCTAGGACATAGAGAATCTCCATTAATAGATCCTCCCCTAAGGGATGTGTCTGTCCGAAACACGTGCTCCTCTGCACCTGTCGGCTTTCCTCTGGCCCTTAGTTTAAAAACTGCTCTATGACCTTTTTAATATTAAGTGCCAGCAATCTGGTTCCATTTTGGTTTAGGTGGAGCCCATCCTTCCTGTATAGGCTCCCCTTTCCCAAAAGTTTCCTCAGTTCCTAATAAATCTAAATCCCTCCTCCCTACACTATCGTCTCATCCACACATTGAGACCCTGCAGTTCTGCCTGTCTGTCCAGCGTGTGGAACTGGAAGCATTTCAGAGAATGCTACCATGGAGGTCCTGGACTTCAATCTCTTACCTAGCAGCCTTTTGGCTACCAGGACCTCTCTCCTATCCTTCCCTATGTCATTGGTACCTACATATACCACAACAACTGGCTCCTCCCCACCCTGGCTTAACCAGGAGATCTTCGATCTTCAAAAATCAAAAAGGAGTCATACAAAAAATGGAAACTAGGATAAATTACAAATTATGAATATAAACAAATAACACGTTTGTAGGGACAAAATTAGAAAGGCCAAGGCACAAAACAAGATCAATCTAGCTAGAGTCATAAAGGGTAAAAAGAAAACATTCTACAAATACATTAGAAGCAAGCGGAAGACCAAGGACAGGGTAGGCCTGTTACTCACTGAGGGGGGAAAAACAATAACAGAAAATGTGGAAATGGCAGAGGTGCTTAATGAGTTGCTTGTTTTGGTTTTCACCGAGAAGGTTGGTGGTGATTGGATATCTAACATAGTTAATGCCAGTGATAATGAGGTGGGACCCGAGGCTAAAATAGGGAAAGAACAAGTTAAAAAAAATCACTTAGACAAGTTAGATGTCTTCAAGTCACCAGGGTCTGATGAAATGCATCCTAGAATACTCAAGGAGCTGACTGAGGAGATATCTAAGCAAATTATCTTTGAAAAGTCATGGAAGACAGGACAGATTCCAGAAAACTGGAAAATGGCACTATATTTGCCCATCTATAAAAAGGGAAATGACAACCTGGGGAATTACAGACCAATCAGTTTAAGTTCAGTACCCAGAAAGAAAATGGAGCAAATAATTAATCAATCAATTTGCAAACACCTAGAAGATAATAAGATAATGAGTAACAGTCAGCATGGATTTGTCAAGAACACATCATATCAAACCAACCTGATAGCTTTCTTTGAGAGGGTATCAAGCTTTGTAGATAGGGGGAAGTGGTAGACTTGCTATATCTTGACTTTATTAGAGCTTTTGATACTGTCTCGCATGACCTTCTCATAAACAAACTAGGGAAATGCAACCTAGATGGAGCTACTATAAGGTGGGTGCATAACTGGCTGGAAAACCATTCACAGTAATGCTGGAAGTGCATAACAAGTGGGGTCCCACCGGGATCAGTTCTGGGTCTGGTTCTGTTCAATATCTTCAGCAATTGATTAGATAATACCATAGAGAGTACACTGTGACAGACCCAGACCAGTGGGGTACAGGAGTCTGGTAGAGGGCAAATATACTGGTCACTGGATGAGTAGTTTTCTGTTCCCTGAGTGAACAGAGAAGGGGCTGCACTAGAGTAATCAGGAACCTGCTAGAACCAGTTAAGGCAGGCAGGCTAATTAGGACACCTGGAGCCAATTAAGAAGCTGCTAGAATCAATTAAAGCAGGCTAATCAGGGCACCTGGGTTTTAAAAGGAGCTCACTTCAGTTTGTAGTGCGAGAGTGTGAGGAGCTGGGAGCAAGAGGCGCAAGGAGCTGAGAGTGAAAGGGTGTGCTGCTGGAGGACTGAGGAGCACAAGCGTTATCAGACACCAGGAGGAAGGTCCTGTGGTGAGAATAAGGAAGGTGTTTGGAGGAGGCCATGGGGAAGTAGCCCAGGGAGTTGTAGCTGTCATGCAGCTGTTACAGGAGGCACTATAGACAGCTGCAGTCCACAGGGCCCTGGGCTGGAACCCGGAGTAGAGGGCGGGCCCGGGTTCCCCCCAAACCTCCCAATTGACCAGGACTGTGGGTTCTTCCAGAGGGGAAGGTCTCTGGGCTGTTCCCCAACCCACATGGTGAATCTCTGAGGCAAGAAAATCCGCCAATAAGCGCAGGACCCACCAAGATAGAGGAGGAACTTTGTCACAACACTTACAAAGTTTGCGGATGATACCAAGCTGGGAGGGGTTGCAAGTACTTTAGGAGATAGGATTATAATTCAAAATGATCTGGACAAACTGGAGAAGTGGTCTGAAGTAAATAGGATGAAATTCAATAAGGACAAATGCAAAGTACTCCACTTAGGAAGCAACAATCAGAATCACACATACAAAATAGGAAATGACTGTGTAGGAAGGAATACTGCGGAAAGGAATCTGGAGATCATAGTGGACCATAAGCTAAATATGAGTCAACAGTGTAACACAGTTGCAAAAAAAGCAAACATCTTTCTGGGGTGTATTAGCAGGAGTGTTGTAAGCAAGACACGAAGTAATCTTTTTGCTCTACTCCACACTTATTAGGCCTGAACTGGAGTATTTTGTCCAGTTCTGGGCGCCACATTTCAGGAAAGATGTGGACAAAGTGGAGAAAGTCCAGAGAGGAGCAACAAAAATGAATAAAGGTCTAGAAAATAAAACCCATGAGGAAAGATTGATGAATTGGTTTTGTTTAGTCTGGAAAAGAGAAGACTGAGAGGGGACATGATAACAGTTTTCAAGTACATAAAAGACTGTTACAAGGAGGAGGGAGAAAATTGTTCTTCTTAACCTCTGAGGATAGGACAAGAAGCAATTGGCTTAAATTGCAGCAAGGGATGTTTAGGTTGGACATTAGGAACTGTCAGGGTAGTTAAGCACTGGAATAAGTTGCCTAGGGAGGTTATGGAATCTCCATCACTGGAGATTTTTAAGACAGGTTAAACAAACACCTGTCAGGTATGGTCTAGATAATACTTAGTCCTGCCATGCATGCAGGGGATGGGACTCGATGATCTCTTGAGGTCCCTTCCAGTCTTATGACTCTGTGATCCCCTAACCCCCTAGAGCCCAGCTGTGCCCCCCCCAGCCCAGATACTCATGCCCCCACAGAGCCCAGTCATGGGGGTGTCCCCAGCCCAGACATTCACACCTCCTACCCTTCTAGAGCCCAGAGATCCAGAGGGAGAAACAGCCTGATGCTGGGTCCCAGGCTTGCACAGAGTTTCCTGCGCATTGCCTTCTCCTTCCTTCAAGGCGTGCTGAGAACTGCAGCTGCTGGGAACCCTCCAGTTTCTTCCCACTCCCCTTGGCCTTGTCTTCTATTTGCAAGCTGGGCTCTGTTGGGTCCAGCGGCCCCTAGTGGCAGCCATCATCTGTGCAGCCCCATTTCTGTGGGGAAAAAAGGAAATTCTGCATGCCCAACATTAATTTCTGCAAAATTCTGCATTGTGCTGTAGCGCAGAATTCCCCCAGGAGTAGTTAGACAAAACAGTGGGTGGAAAGGCGTAAAACACAAAAGCAGAGTGATCAGTGCAGTGTCAAACAGCATGTTAGTGCCATAAGTTTTATGTTATTTGAGTGGGTTTAGTTAGGAGGGAATGAGCTAAAACTGAAGGAAGAGGGATCTCTAAAGATAAAGGAGCTGAGGGGGACAGAGAAGGGGAGAAGAGGGTAAGAAAGGAAGGTATGGAGTGAAGTTGAAGTGAAGAGACTGAGGGTGGAAGGATTGGAGGAAACAGTGGGCAGAGAAAAATCTTCTCCGAACTGTAGAAAAGTCTGTGTCCCCACTTTAGCTGTTCCTGCCAGCTGGAGTCTCTTGCTGGCTCCTTCCTGAAGTTATTTCCCCCCTTCCCCCCCACACGCACATGAATCCTAGTGCCCCCGCAGGAGGACATCCTCTGCATAGTTCTGGTGTTAGAGAGGGGAGGGAGCCTAAGATATATCCCATTTTACCTCCTCTTGCCTCTCAAAGCAGCAGTCCCTGCTTTGGCTGTCCCTGGGGTCTCTGGCTGACTTCTCCTTGCAGCTTCTGTTTGTTTATTTTACCAACCCCACCTTTCCACCCTGTTGTGTGCTGCTCCTTCCCCTGGGTGAGTTACTCAGAGGTCAAGTTTCCGTCTCTATAACCGTCCTGGGGACATCCTCCTTTGCAAAGGGCCACAGGTCAGTAGTGGGGATAGTTGACCTACAGTGAGTGGGCTCCAGTTAGCCTGGCAGGTCTTCTATTCCTTTGGATAGCAGGTGAGGTGTTCCTTCCAAAGAGGCCTGCAGCCAGCTACCTCAGGATCAGAAGGGGGTTTCCAGAAATCTTGTTGATCAGGCACAGATGTTAAATAACAGCCCACTGCCATTTGGTATCCAATAATGGAAATATTAAGGGGAAAATGGATTCCTTTCTGTTTTGTTGTTTTGCTGCTCTGAGCAGGAGGTCTAGCGAAGCCTTCCTGCAGCTGCTTGAGGTAGACTGAACTGGTGAAGGCTTCAAGGATGTGGCCATTCCCAGCCTGCTGTGATTGACACATCTGGTAGCTATCTCCAAGGAGCTGCAAGCTTGTGTGAGACCCATTGTAATGGATCTGTGGAAGAATTGATCTCCTTTGTGCAAAACTAATGAAGTTTAATATTCAGTGGTTTGAGAGGCTATATGGGATCAATGTTCTGTACCATGAGTACCTTTGTTTGAGAGAAGTGTGCCTAATCTTGACTGAAAAAAATGTGTGTGTTTTTACAATAGTGAGTGTTTAATGGCAAGGCACCCTTTATCTTCTAGAGGATATAGGACAGAGACTAGAAAATAAGTAAATAACAAAGATGGCATCCCCTGTAGAAAATTGTACCTCAGTGTTTTGGCAGGCTGTCCCCAGATGCCTTTTTTAATATGGGGTAGAAGCCTCCTGCATGACATTACACTGATAATGTGTTTCAATTATGCAAAGTTAATTACCTCAGCCTTATTTAACTATACATTCTTTTATAGAAATTTAAAATGGAGATAATTGTTCATATCCAACTATAAAACTCAGCTCATTTTTTAAAGACAATATGCCTAAAACTATATCCAGAAATTGGGACGTATTTATTCTAGAGAACTCTCTTGAGGAACAGGCTATGCGTGACTAAGCTCAGGAACTCCGAGTTTATAGTATATATGTATACATCAAAATCTGCTCTAATATTATTTCCAGTTATTCTTACACTAAATACACAGCCAACACAATGCTGAAAAACAAACTACATGCTTGGAATATTAAGGGGTTTAAGAAAAAGCAGTATGGCTCAGGACTCAAAAGAGTTGTGTCCTATTCCAGCTCTGTTACTGGCCTGCTGCATGGCCTTGGCAAGTCACTTCCCTATCAAGGACACATGAAATTAAAGATTGGGTAAACCAGGTGCTGGCAGAACAGCATGTAACTTGTAGGAAGGATACTTGTCATAATAAACAAGACCTTTTAATGAGGAACTATAAATGTTTGTACAGAGGCAGTGTTCATAGGTGAAGTACAAGGCCAGCTAATTACTCTGTGTGATGGGGTGCGACTCACCACTGCAGCACCTCCTGCTGGCTGTCTTGGGAATTAGCTCTGCACCCTCTTCTGGTGGTGTCTTGCCTGTCATCACCTCTGCTTCTGGACCCGTGTCACCCCAAGGACCATGGCATCCTTTTCAGGGCACAGCTCTCTGGCTGTGTCACACTTGGTTCTCCCCCCTTCCGGGGAAACTGCAGTCAACTGTCCAGCCAATTCCTTCAGTGGCAGCCACAGCCAATTGTCTGGCTACTTCCTCAGTGGTGAGGAAGGGGCGGGACCTGGGCCCACCCACTACTCTGTGTCCCATCCCTGGAACCCTCTACATGGCAGCCACATGCTGCATCCCCTCCAACATCTCTGTACCTTTCCCTGGGCCATTTCCCCATGGCTCCCAGCACCTTCTTTGCCCTTACCTCAGAACTTCAGCCTGCCTTAGCAGCTAGCCAGGAGCTCTCTCTAGCTTCCCTGGTTCCTGCTGGCAGCACTGCTGGCACTCCTTCCTCCTGCCAGGAGTCTGACCTTCCCTCCTCAAGCTCCACACAGCTACTGAACTCTGCTCTGCCCTGCAGCCTTTCTTATATGAGCCTGCCAGGCCATGATTGGCTACTCCTCTCAGCCCCTTTCTAATTGGCTGCCTCTGGCGCAGCCTCCCTACAGCTGCTTTTAACTCCTTTTCTGCCAGTGAGGGGCAGTTGCCCCATCACACTCTGCATTAATACATGTCCCCATGTAAAGATGAAGGCTTCACAAATATAGTAAATATATGTAAGAGTCATATTATATGTGCTGGAGATTTAGTTATCATTTAGCCAATGCAATGAACAGAATCCCATTCAAATAAAGCAAAAGATTTGGAATGGAAAGATCTCTGGAGACATTTGCATCTATTATAAGAGATACACATTTCACTACCACATGTCAAATATTGATTAAAAGTATTTAATTTCCTCCACGCATCTGTGGGTGTCTTTCAAAATGTAGTTCAGCTACTGATAGGAAGTATCACGATTCCAGATCACACTTCAATACATATAGAGGTATCATGGTGTACCTCCTGTGCATGCAACACAGGCATTGCATGCCTGAAAATTCACAAAAAATGTTTTTTTCTACAAAAATAAGAAAGCCCTGCATGTAATGAATCTGTTCACATAAGATGTCTTCTTGTTTTGCTGGCAAAGCATGCAATGCTCCAAGTTGTATCACATTGCCTAGGCAACATGACTCTGCAGGCAGTTGATTTCCTGACTGACTGTGCATTGGAAAAAGTAGCTAAGGCATACAAATGAAGAACTGAATCATCGGTGATAGAACAGAGCTAACGGCATGACCTCTTCATCAGGATGGAATGTTTAGTGCAAATTTGGTCACTAAATCATTTAGTGCAAGAAACTATTCAACAACAAAAAATAAGAAATAAAAGGACAAAACCAAAATTGGAATTAGAGAGTACTTACTGAAAAGCAGGAAAAGAGTTGAAATGGTATTTCAGTGAAGCACTGTGGTGTACCAATGTGAATGGAACTGCGGGTGTGCAGAAACAAACAAGCTATACTGTTAGCCCTGTCTACTTTTTATTAAATGAAAAGAAGATGTGGAATAAGGCAAGATACAGTGACCTAAATAACCTGTACAACGCCTGCAGACATCCTGAAACTAGCTGGCAAAACCTAGCAACCTGTATACAGTTATGAACATTTGGACAAGCTCCCACTGATCTTCAGTTAGATGAGCAATGCAGAATTGCTGTGAGGCAACACAATGAAAAAATTTGTCAGAATCGGGCTATTTTGCAAAGATTAATTCTTATTGTATGTCATCTTGGAGAACAAGAGCTGGGCATAACTCCCTGAATCAGGGCAATTATGGAGAAACCTTAGAATTAGTGAGTTCAATGCTTTATTTAAGCAACATTTGTAAATTTCTAATGCTTTTTCTGCAACATCGAACAGAATTCAGAATGACCTCGTCGAAGCAGTAAGAAATGCCCAACTTAATGCCATTGCCAAATAAATTGAGAAAGTACCATTTGTTGCTATTTTACTGGATAAAACTTCAGCTGTTGCCAATAAGTCTTAGCTTTCGACTGTACTCCATTGTGACCAAGAATGGCGATGCTACAGAATGCTTTGTTGGTTTTACTGAAGTTAGTAACAGTTTAACTACAGCTGACCTTTGCCAGCATGCTGAAATGGTGTGCCAGAAGTTTAAATCTGGTGATAAATTAGTAGCTCAGACATATGATGGTACAGCAATAATGTCAGGTGATGTCAGTAGGCTTCAGAAATGTGTTTGTGAAAAGTTCCTTGTGCAATTTTTGTTCATCGCTGTGCTCATGTTTTAAATCTTGTCCTCAGTTTTGCAGCAAACAGTATCAGAGAATGTAAGATTTTCTTCAAAAATTTAGAAGGAATATCTGCATTTCTCTCTCTATCTCCAAGTGGGCCTAACTTCTTCAAAACATAGTTGTACAGAGACTGCCTTCTGTTTGCACCACAAAGTGGAATTTTCATTCAAGTCTTCTACAAATTGTTAAGCAGAACAGAAAAGCTCTGATCAAACTTTTCAAAAGTGTTGCACAAAATCCAGCAGTCTGGAATGCTGTCTTTTTTCTCAGCCAAGGGTTTTCTGCCCATGCTTGATGATTTTCAGTTTTTGTTTCTCCTTTGCCTCTGCAACAAAATCCTTGAAGTGACAGAAGTGGTGTTTGACATTCTTGAAAGCAGGATGTATGACACTGGGTTTTGTATTCAGCAGATTTTGAGACATTAGAGAAAATTTACCAAAAGCGACAAACTTTTGATGAGTTTTGGAAAGAGGTGTCAGAGCTAGGTACATATGAACCTTGGGAAAAAGAGCAAGGGAAGGCCAAGCAACACATACGTGTCTCTTCTTTGAGGTTATTGACAATATCAGTGAATAGCTATCAGTATGATTTGGGAGTGGAGAAAAACTTAAATTTGTCCATATGCTGAATCCAAAAAGATTCAAGGAGCTCCAGATATATTTTCGGGTTGATATTCTTGAATCTCTGGTAGGATCTTATCTGAATATTTTTTTACATTAGCTGGTTGCGTCCCAAACGGTGTGAGCTCTGTACAGCTCAGAACAGCTGCAAGGGAAAGGTTCATTTGAACAGTATGAAACTATTTATATGCTGGATTTACATACTTGCTTCTCTAAGGTCAACAAGTTGGCTGCGTTAATTCTGACTATTTCCTACTCTTCAGCCACAGTGGCAAGGTCTTTTTCAACTTTAACGTGCATTAAGACATTCACATGAAATGCCCAGGGAGCTGAATACCTGTCCAACTTGGCTTTACTTAATATCAAAAAGGAACTGATTAGGTATCTGCTTAGCTTATCAGATTTCTATGACTTGGTCACCGAGGAGTTTCTCAAAAAAGATAGAAGGATGGATTTTCAATTTCAGTAGAAAGATTAGGTAATCACATATTTGTATATCACTACATTTGACTATTAGTATTTGCCAAAATGAATGCATTACGTTTATTAATTGCTATGTGTGTATTAGAAAAACATCTTTTTATCTCTCAGCTAAAAAGTTTTTGCATGACTTACTAAAAAAAAATATCATGGCACACCATTGGAAGGTATAGACAGGAATTCAGGTCTTCAAACTAGCCAATGGAGATTTAATAATGTGCTTTGCCATCATAAAAGCATGTAACTATTAAAAAGGAAACAGTAAATGTATATTTAGAAACTAAATACAGAGATTCAATCCCCCCAGTCAGTGCTTTGGAAGACAATGAAACTAGTGCTTCAGGGATATGTAGTTTCCTATTTAGCTTAGCATGAGAAAAAGAAAAGATCAAAACAAACTGATTTAGATATTTTGTACACACAGAGAAACAGAAAATGGTATTTTTTTAAAAATTAAGCAAAATATTTTGAGTGGGGAAATAAACTGAGGGAAATGTTGGCTACATTTATTTAAAGAGATCTAAATCTACAACATATATTAAAAGCTTAACGATATCCATGACAGTCAATTAATTATGAAATATATAGGCATAGAAGAAAAATTCCAAGCATATTATGAAGAACCTTTTACTAGTGAAAATAGATTAAAGTGACCCACAAGCTGATTAGTCAATCACCCAAACTACCTAAAGTTACAAAATAAATTAGGGTTTTTAAGGAAATTCTATTAGAAAGGTATAGAACATGAAATAGAAAAGTTATTAAATAACGAAGGGAGGAAACCAGATGGCCTGACCAAGAAGTTATGTAGGAGCTCCAAGAAAGGAACTCATTTATTAAATATAATTGTTTTTAAAATTACCTCTTTTCTTAAAATGAATGTAAAATGATAAGTACACCAAATCTAAAGAAATATTCACAACTATGTTTTTTATCAATAGCAGTTGTCACAGGGAGATTAACTACTTTAAAGGAAATGAACCACTGTGACAGAGTAGGGCCTCCCAGCTGGGCTTGATGAGGGACACCTGATACTAATGAAAGGAAGGAAAAGAAGCTACTGGGTGGGGGGGACTGGAGAAGGGAAAATCTCTCTGCAGGCCCTGGCTCTGGGAGCAGAGAGGCACAGGCAGGAGCACAGGATGGGCTGGAGAAGAAGACTGTAGACTCCTGAATGGGCCCCTGGGTCTAGGGATGAAATGTGAATGGAAGTGACTTGATATAATTGGGAGAAGGCCCAACTATAAATGAGAGAAACAACCTGTAAACCAAGGGAGTCTTAGCAGATTGATTATAGCTAAGGCTAAGATTTTGTCATGGTTATTTTTAGTAAAAGTCACAGACAGGTCACAGGCAATAAACAAAAATTCACAGAAGCCATGACCAGTTTATGACTTTTGCTGCTGCGGCTCCATTGTTTCCCTTGCCACCATGGTGACTGGGAGCTGTAGGGTTTCCCCTCCTCCCCCCTGCAAGGCTGTCCCCAGTTGCTGGAACCCTGAGGAGGCTGTTGCCTGTAGCTGGAAACCTGCAGGGGGACTCTTAGCAAGCTGTCACCTGTCGCTGGAACCCTGCAAGGGCCCCATTGGCTGCCAGCTCCAGTCCTGCAGACCCAGGGGCTGAAGCAGAAAATGTCACTGAGGTCTCAGGAAGTCACAGCTTCTGTGACCTAATATATGGAGATATACCTATCTCAGAGAACTGGAAGGGACCCTTAAAGGTCATCAAGTCCAGCCCCCTGCCTTCACTAGGAGGACCAAATACTGATTTTGCCCCAAATCCCTAAGTGGCCCTCTCAAGGATTGAGCTCACAATCGTGGGTTTAGGAGGCCAATGCTCAAACCACTGAGCTATCCCTCCCCCACCTCTGTGATATAAACGTAGCTTTAATTATAGCACAACCCTTGAACGAAGACGGGAACTTTGGGGTGAAAAGCAGGTAAAGGACTACCTGATGTAGCTGAACTTGCTTTCTTTTACCATTGGACAATAAAGTGACAGCCTGAGGAAAAGTCATCCAGCAGGACTTAAGGTGTGGTGTCTGTTCTACTGGGGTGGGAGGCAGGATGGACTGGTAACAAGAGGGGGAACTGAGATCCAGAACACTTGAAGTGTTGTGACCGGCCAGGAGGAGACATTCAGTGATAGCGAACCTGTGACAGCAAATTTTTTAATAATGTAGAATCAAAAATACTGAGAGTTTGACCAGAGGATTCAAAAGCATATTATCTACTGTAATGAACAAAGATCAGGTTGGGAGATTGTTTAATAGAATCAAATCTCTAATAAAAATAGATTAGTATTATAGTCTTCATAGCTATAGAAAAAAGCATTTGATTGTGTAGAGTGGCATATTTCATCATATGCACAGTAGTATTTTCAAGGGATTATATGATGTCAATAAGGAGAAGTCACTATTTCCTAGACACAAATCAAACACTCCACACTAGTTTGATGTTGAAGTAGACAGACCACAGTACAAAAGTCTCACTGATACCAACAGTACAGAGTCACCATGCCTCCACAAGAGGTAATAAATTACTCATCCATGGCACCTGTAATTTCCCCAAATACAGCCAACGATTATAGTAACCTGTTGTCAATTATTACCATGAAGAACATCACAGGAATAACAATGAAAATAGAAATCCTATTCCACGCAAATTTGAGTATGTCTGGCTACTTAATAATCACAGTTTACTAGTCTGTTCTTGTAATGGTTGTGACTTTGCACTCCATATGATTTTATGAAAATATGCTAATATGTGTGAATATAATGTAACTGGAATATGCTTCGTTGTAAGGTATCATTACAAAGCTTATAATCTACTGAGTGTGGGCCATAATGGTGGTTTGGAATCTTGATGGCTCCCATCAACTAGTGTACGGGGAGATTTTGGCAAAGCAGTAAAGTGCCTGAAACCACTACTGCTTATTGCTAAAAGCAGCCAAGTTATCAGGCCGTAAAGTGGCCATGCAGCAGGCTTAGCTTAAGCAAGGCAGGAGGGGAGGGGGTTTTGGGTGCCATAGAAAGGGCAGCTTGACCCCACGTCCTTCCTGATAAGAATTGTGTTGAAGTTGCTGATACATGCATTTTAGAAGAGCAGGATGTTCCCTCAGGAATGTCTGTTAGAACCTCAAGGCTGCAAACTCTGGGAAAAATCCACACCTGGTTAATCAATAATCAGAAGGAAACCTCTTGCTAGACCATTGAAACTGCTTGCTTAACAGGTTTTCTTTAAGGGAAATGTCATTGTATTATAAATAAGGGGAAAAAGTTTGAGGTGGGGGGACTCTTCAAGTCTGGACTCTCTCCCTCTGGATGCATCTTGTGTTCCCCACTGGCAGCCGCTGTGCCACTCAAGAGCAGCACTCAGCTTTGGTAATTATCGAGGGTTGGGGGAATTTTACTAACCTGTTGTGGACATGTGTAAGTGCTTGAGACTAAGTAAAGTTTAGCTTTAAGTGAAAGCACTCTTGTGTTGTCCTGTTTGTGCCAGCCATCTATCGGTTGGACGGCCATGTCTCCCCTGATTTATTTCCTGACACCACCTCGCACAGAGTAAAAGTTACCAAGAGCTCTGGGTTGAAAGAATCCTGGGTAACACTAGGACAATTGACTATAGATGGCTCTGTTTACTTGCAAGCCTTCCTGTGAGTCAGGCTGGGAAGAATGAAGGCTTGGGGGTCTCACAGGACATGTGACCATGTCACCTAGTGCTGGAATCCATCTTAAACCTGGGATTTTTCCATTTAGAAGGAGTGGTGGGAACCCAAAGAGACAAAAGATTCCTGCCTTATGCCAAAGCTATATAAGGGGGCAGTCATGAGAAATTCCCTAGCTACCACCTGAGCTGGAACAAGGACTGTACGAGGGGAAAGGATTGGGCCCAGACTAGGAAGGCGTCCAGTCTGTGAAAGAAGTTTATTGAAACATCTCTGAGGGTGAGATTTTATCTGGATTCAGCTTCTTACTGTATTAGGCTTAGATTTGTGTGTTTTATTTTATTTTGCTTGGTAATTCACTTTGCTCTGTCTGTTATTACTTGGAACCACTTACATCCTACTTTTTATATTTAATAAAATCACTTTTTACTTATTAATTAACCCAGCATAAGTATTAATACCGGGGGGGGGCAAACAGCTGTGCATATCTCTCTATCAGTGTTATGGATGGCGAACAATTTGAGTTTACCCTGTATAAGCTTTATACAGGGTAAAACGGATTTATTTGGGGTTTGGACCCCATTGGGAGCTGGGTATCTGAGTGCTGGAGACAGAACCACTTCTTGAGCTGTTTTCAGTTAAGCCTGCAGCTTGTGGGGGACAAGGTTCAGACTTGGATCTGTGTTTGCAGCAGGCAAGCGTGTCTGGCTCAAACAAGGCAAGGTACTGAAGTCCCAAGCTGGCAGGGAAAATGGGCTCAGAGGTAGTCTAGGCACATCAGGTGGCAGTCCCAAAGGGGTTTCTGTGATTCAACCCGTCACAATGGTGTCTATATAAAACTTACAGTCCTTGGCTTTGGATCTTTCTAGATGGACTGCTCTAGCAAAAACCAGAAGAGTACTTATATAGCCAGGAGCCTCTGCCACATTTTGGCTGTAGAGTCCACCAAGGAAACATCCAAGATGACAACCATGACCTACTATCTGTTACTTCAGGCATTTGTTTGGTTGTCATTTTTTTCTTTTCTCTGAACCCATCAGCCCTTGTGCAAGTCATCACTGCTAAGGAATCATATAGGTGTGCTGAGCACACAATCATGTAAATGTGGTAGCATATTTCTGTGCAGATGCCCTGTGAAAAGTGCTCATTATTCCATAAGTCATCATTGGAAAGTGTGTAAAACAAGTTCCCTCTTAAGTTTGCTCCCTGACCAGAGACCACTAATGAGATGGAATGATACAAGATCACTCTGAAGGTCATAATGCTCTTAGTTTCTCTTGCACAATGACCGTCTTCCTACTAATATGGAATAAAATGAGCAATGAACATGATAATATATCACTGCCTCTGAAATTATTAGGATATTTATATTCTTCTTTGAGTAATTGTTCCTATAGATGTTCCAAGTGTGTGAACACCCCTTGCTCCTCTGATTGCAGATTTTTGGTAGCAGTGTGCACATAGTTTGCATCTGGGCTCTGAATACACTCTTTTAATTTGAGGCTTTCTTGATTTACTCACAATTTTGTGTATTTTGGGGGCGCTCCCCCCCTCCCATCCTTTCACAGTCAAGGCTCACCACCCCCCCCACACTGTTTTTAATTTTTGTACAGTATGCCCAAACCTCCAAGTTTTAAACTCTGCCATACCTTCACAGGATCTGTTTCCCTAAGTGATGGTCATTCCAGATTTCTCCATCCACTGTGTGGAGGACACACATATCCTGTTAAAGTACAAGATCTGCATCAGATTCAGAAGCAGACAGAGGAAACTGAGGGAAGATAAGGGTAAGTTTCTCCTGATGGTTTGTTTGATGAGTCCTTTCTTCAACTCAGGGCTTGACTAGCTGTCCTGTACAATAGGGTCAGTCAGCCCGTCATCTTCAACTTCCATGACTCTAACTCCATCAGATAAGAACTACAGGGCAGCTCCAGAGACTAGCTTAAGACCTCAAAAAAGAAGAGACCTAAGTCTCCAGTTAAGAAGGTGTCACTGTGCCTCTGGGTCACAGCTGAGGATACCAGTTTCAGGACAAACTGCTGAGAAATAGGGTGGCTCACTCCAAACTGGTGGTTATTCTATTATTAGATATACCAAGCCAGAAACAAAAATAAACTTCTGTCTCATCACACTGGTTAACATGAAGTACAAACTGCAATCTCCTTAGGCATCCCAGCCCTTGTTTCACCACCCAGACACTAGACTTTATGGTGAGTGATTATTTAAAACCAATTTCATCAAACAAAGGGTCCCTCTAATCCCAAGAGATCAGCCACATAGCAAGCTCAATATATTACCCAGGTATTACCCAGTAATCACGCTGTTGCCAATCCTTTAGAATCTAATACCTAAAGATTTATTTATAAGAGAAAAGGAGAGAGTTAAAATGGCCAAAGAAATCATATACTGTCGCGAGGTAGATACACCCCATCAAGGGGTGTCTGGTCACATACGGTCAGCAGGGAGTTTATGCCCCAACTGCTCAAGTCTATGATGGCCTAACCCACAAATGAGAGAGTGTGACCTATTGGTCAGAATCCTTGGGCTACCCTTCCTCTCAGGAAAGAGTGACCTAGTAGTCACGGTAGATTGGGCCACCACCCGGGGTCTCAGGCCCTCAAACAGGGTAGAGCAACAAACAAACAGTTGGGAGGATGAGAGAAGGCTCAGGCCCTCAGGCAGGGCGGAGGAGCAAACAAACAGTCTGGGTAATCTAGCATTCTGACTCTGGTACACTGTAGACAACCACAAGCCTCTAGACCTAAGGGGGGAAGCTGCCACCCTGGTGTGGGGATTGCCAGTAGGGGTTAGGGGGACCTAGGCCCACCCGCACCACTGGGTCCCAGCCCAGGGCTCTAGCAGTGGCAGGGGGGTCCCGCCACTGGGTCAGCAGGGATCCCACCAAAACAGGCTGATGGGTCTCTTGGTGCTACAACTGGACCAGTACCTACTTCCCCTGGGCCACTTCGTACCCGGTCTCCCAGTACAGCAGTCATGGGTCTCTGGGTTTGTCTGCTGGTGAGATCTGCAGTGACTCAGTCCCTTCCCAGGTCTCTGCTGGCCATCCAGTGTCCACCTGGGATTTGGCATGCTTGGCCTCTGTGAACTGGGGCTTCGCAGCTCTGTGGAGGGGGCTCGCAATACGCGTCCACCCTCTTCGGCGGTCCAGCCCACCTGAGCTGGGCTGCTTCCCTTTATACCCTGTCTCCAGGGTGAGCATGCCCAGCAGGGATGGAGAGGCATTGCTTCCCCAGTCTGCAGTGCACACTTAATCTTTGAAAGGCCAGTGAGAGGTTGATACACCCTGTCACATATACATACAATCATTTCAAAGTTCTTGGATCAGGTTTGTAGCAGTTATGGAATAAACTGCTGGCCCGTAAAGTCTCTGGTAACTTCCAAAAGACTAGAAGGTCCTCACTCCATTGGTTTGAATGCCCCCTTCAGTGTAAGTCCATAGTCCAGAGATCAGAGCAGCAAAGAGGCAAAATGGAGATGCTTCCAGGGTCTTTTATACCTTTTCCCATGTTGCGGGACTATTCTCAGTCCTAGTTTGTGGAAAATTACATGCACAAGATGGAGTCCAGGGTCACATGAGTAAATCACATGTCCTTGCATGCTTTGATGACTCATAGGAGCAGCCATTACCCATATTTTGGCTAAGGCATCCACAGGAAGGCTCAGTGGGTGGGAAACAAGCTTCTTCTATGGCCTGTTGTGACAGTTAAGTGTTCTTTGATGGGCCATCAACTTGAATGGTCCATTCACAATGTGCTGGGCAGACTGGATGTAAATTACCTTGTGGGTGTTACACCTGGGAGCAAACACATTTGAAATACCGGTACATAGTAAATATTCATAACTTTAGATACAAATATGATACATGCATACAAATATGATAATCATATTCAGCAAATCATAACATTTCCATTAATACTTTACATTACATACTTTGCATAAGATTTATTGCAGTTGTCTAACAGTGGCAATATTAATGATATAAATGGTCAAGGGGGGGAGAGCTAGCTCAGTGGTTTGAGCATTGGCCTGATAAATCCAGGGTTGTGAGTTCAATCCTTGAGGGGGGAACAATTAGGGGCAAATATCTGTCTGGGGATTAGTCCTGCTTTGAGCAGGGGGTTGGACTAGATAACTTCCTGAGGTCCCTTCTAACCCTGATATTCTATGTTTCAATCAGGGGAAAATCACCTCAGATGCCTTCCACTAAGAAGACCTCACTTTTTGGAGTGGGTACAGTCAAGACTCTTAGACCCACCAGTACTGAGTTTCCTGTGCTGACCAAGAAAACTTACTATGCTTCCTGCACCAGAAAATCTCTTGACATGCATTCCCATCCAGCACCAATAGCATCACCCAGTTCAAAACCAGCCAGTCACTACCATCTCAAAGAGGTCAGTGCCAGCACCAGATCCCCTGGTACCCACTCCACTCCACCAGCAGAACACAACCCTCTAATTCTTCCCATGCATATGCAGAATGAATTTTGTTACGTGCACCAATATTGAGGTAATGTGTGGTGGGGGTGGTGCTGAGGGGTTCGGAGTGTGGGAGGGGGCTCAGGGCTGGGGCAGAGGCTTGGGGTGCTGGGGGAGAGGGGGCTCCAGCTGGGGGTGCGGGCTCTGGAGTGGGGCCAGGGATGAGGGGTTTGAGGTTCAGGCTGTCCCGGGTCCACGGCAGGAAGAGAGGACTCCCCCCAGCTCTCTCTCCCGCAGCAATACCTGGGCTGGAGGGAGAGGCGCCTCTCCCCACCATGGCAGCTCCAGGGCTGGGGCCATGGGAGAGGCGCCTCTCACCAGCCACAGCAGCTCCGGGGCTGAGGGAGAGCATCTCTCCCTGCTTCCCCCTGGCCGCAGCAGCTCTGGGGCTGGGGCTGGGAAGAGGCACCTCTCCCTGCCGCAGCCCTGAGCACCTGCATGGCCCTTGATAGGCTGCTGCGCGGCCATGACCCTGTGAAGCTTAGAGGGAACTTAGATAGGGGACATTCTGGTGAGCCTGGCTTGCCATCCTTGCACCACTGACTATAACATCTGAATCAGTTCTCCAGCATCCGACATCCGAACAGATGGCACCAGGTTCCTGTTATCAAGGGACCTCCGGTCTCCAAGGAACCTGAATCCCCCTGTTAATGGGTACCAAAATAAATCTCTTCACTGGCCAATGCACTCACCAGTACTGGAAAGATCAACTCCCTCTTGGATACAGGTGTAACATCTCTTCAGACTTGAACAGCTCCACTCAGAGGTCTACTTCCTATCCCCTCATACCCTCAACACCTGAGATCTACTCAGAAAGAGGGTCTTTAGGAACCAAACACATGGGTCCTTCGGCAGATTCATATTCTATGTATCCTTGGGGTTCAATGCCCTTCCCCTATGCCCCACCTCAACTGCCCTTTTGGAACCCCTGGGCCACATATGGGGACCAGTGCAACAGGGCACCTTCACACAGGAGAGACTATCAGGAGAGGTAGCCATCTATTTCTCAGGACCCTCCCTCCCTCTCCACCTCATCAGGAACCTGCTCAGAGACAAGAAGTGAGGACTGACAAAGAGGCAACACCATCCACTAACAAGTCCTCTTCCTCATAGTGTAGCCATTTATTTATTTAAAGTGAATTTTATAATGTTGTATTACACCACTAGGGGTTCAGCTCTGGTGGCTACAGTTTCAAGCTTAACAGAGTGAAAGTCACCTCTGCTACTTGCTTCAGATTTAGAGTCTCTAAGAACACATAAAGACCAAGGGTAGTGACCACACATACATTCACAAGTACAAGGTCTTGTCATTTTACAAGTTTTATTAAAGTTACAATTAGCAAAGGCAGGAAGAGGAAGAGGGGCACCCCCTGCAGCAAAAAACAATGCAAATGATGAGCCTCCAAAGGGAGGTGACCCGCATCCGGCATTTGATCCCGGCATGGCCAGCCTTTTTTTTCTGATGATTTGGGCAAATTATTTTGGGGAGGCTTAGCCTCCCTAAGCTTCTTATACACGCTTCCCATGCTGGTGATGGACTTTCCTACTTCACCATTGGAAAAGCCTCCAAAGAGGGGTGTTTGTGTTGGGTGTGCTCCTACACACTGAGGTGCATTTTGAACCACATATCCACAGAGGAATTTTGCAAGTGACTGCTTGTTGGATGCCATATTTAGAAACTTTTTCCATGGATACACAGGGAAATCACCAATCAAGTGGTATTTCTTGCACCCAACCTTATATCCTGCCTGGTGTTGTCTTTAAGCAGTTTAACAGTGTTGTCATATTTGTCAAAGACATCAATTACAGAATTAGCTTGGTCAAATCCTTTGAGGACCTGTCTCAAGTACTCAGCAGTCAATTCAAAGAATGTGTGGAATTTGTCTCTAGACATCATTTCCATGACAGCCAAGGCATCTCTGATGTACACTATGGCTTCTTTGTTGCATGCTCTTAGCTCATAGATTCTTTTAGCTTGATCTTCCATCTGATGCCCTACTTCAGTGTTGTCTGTTCTTCTCATTGTTCAACCAGCATAGAAATGGGGGGGACACAGGCACAGGTCCTATTGGGTCACTAAAAAGAGTTGCCATTGAAACTTCATCTCTGCATCTTGCAAAGGACAGGAAAAGAATCGGTGGGAAAGAATTTCTGGGATGATAGCTGCTGTTATTGCCCTTTCCTTGCCAAACTTAAATTTGGTCTTCTTCGCCATGTCAGTAAATGCTTTGATGCCAGATTTCTTGACTGGACTAAAGACGTGACATGTCTCATCAGAATGAAGTGCACCTCTTAAAAATCTTTCTGTTTGTTCTTCACCAACATCTGCTACCTTCAGTAGAGACTCTTGTATTTCTGATGATGTTACATGTATTCCAGTAAATAAGCTGATAAGCAGCTCTCAGGGCTGGCTCCAGGTTTTTTGCCACCCCAAGCAAAAAAAAAAAAAAAGCCGGAGGGTTGCTGCCTAAGCAAAAAAAAAACAAAAATGGAGTGCCACCGCCGAAGCAAAAAAAAACAAACAAAAAAAACGCCCCTTGAAAAGAGCCGCACCCAAAGAGCCAGAATGCCGCCCCTTGAGAAGTGCCGCCCCAAGCACATGCTTGGAACGCTGGTGCCTAGAGCAGGCCCTGGCAGCTCTGGATGTGATTCAAAGTCAAATGAGCTTGTCATATTGTTGATGCCATGGTTGGTAAGAACTGTAACATGCTCTTCATCACTTTTCAGTGAAGAAGCAAAGACTTGTTTGTGGACTTTGTCTTCAGTACTTCTTGTTAGGACACTTCTTTCTTTCATAGCTTTTGCACATTCACTCAGGACATGTCTTGTGACGCTCCATCTGACAAGGGCAGGCTTCTTTCTGGTCAGTCCTACAATCCCACTGCTGCCCTTTGAGTCCTTGATGACAGTTTTCTTGTTCCCATGTCACTCCAAATTTCCCTGAAAGAACCAGGATTCTGATGCACAACAAATTCCTCAGATTCAAATGCACTGTGTACTTCTTCAGGGAAATTTAACATAGAATGTAGATTGGCATCCACCTGGCATAACTGGGCCTGTTTGCAGTAAAGAAGCATAGAACCATGGCATGCTATGAATGTAAGTGAAGTTTCCAATTACCCTCTCATTCTGCATGGACATTTAGAAGTAGTAGCTGCATAACCTGGAGAAAATGACCCCAGAACTTGAATGCAGGAGACTGAGTGTCACGGTGTCTGGCATAGTTCACAACTGAAAGAGCCAATCTCAGAAAACAGGGCAGACACCCCCTACTGGTGATATATTCTATAACTAGACTTCAAACCAACAACAATTGTGCACATTAGTCTTACCATGGAGCCACAGACAGTCTCCTTAAGTTATCCAGCACATCTTGCCATCCAGAAAAGCTGGACTAAGTGATGAAAGGTTAGTAAAACCAAAAATCACCACTCTTGCTCTCATACCAAAGACAACACTGAAGCCAATTGATCTAGTAAACTAGCTAAAGATTTATTAGCAAAGAAAAAGAAATGAGAGTTACTGAGAGGTTAAAGCAGGTAAAATACATTACAAGTGAATCAGAATTTGTAAATCCAAATGATTAGCAGAGGTGTAGTAATCTGCTGGTTTTCCGTAAGTCTCTCAGGGTTACCACAAATAGTTTTGGGGAATCTCTGTCTTACATCTGGAAGACCCCCTGAAAGTGTCCATACAGCTCAGAGATACAGAATCGCTCCCAGGGTTAATTTTTATAGCTGGTTTTCCTGGAAAGCAATCTGTCAAGTGCTCCCATCACAGCACGAGCTCTCCCATTGTTGACTAAACGCAGACAAAAGTTTGTGGATTTTCCATTGTTGAACACAATGTTTGAAGTTAACACTTACATATATAAAACATATATAACATTTACAGTTCCAAGGCTGTGATCCCATTTGATAGGCAATTATACATAATGCCTTTAGTTATAGCCAATCTTTCATTAGTTTCATGAGCAATATGATAGCCAGAAACAATCCTCAATTAGTTTTCATGCAGTTTACACATTGAACATCTCCTCATCTTAGCACTAATTAGGGCTGTCAAGTGATTAAAAAAATTAATCACGATTAATCACGCTGTTAAACAACAATAGAATACCATTGATTTTAAATATTTGTGGATGTTTATTATATTTTCAAATATATTAATTTCAACTACAACACAGAATACAAAGTGTACAGTGCTCGCTTTATATTTAGTTTTGATTACAAATATTTGCACTGTAAAAAACAAAAACATTGTATTTTTCAATTCACCTCATGCAAGTACTGTAGTGCAATCTCTTTATCATGAAAGTTGAACTTACAAATGTAGAATTATGTAAAAAAAACTGCATTCAAAAATAAAACAATGTAAAACTTTAGAGCCTACAAGTCCACTCTGTCCTACTTCTTGGTCAGCCAATTGCTCAGACAAACAAGGTTGGTTACAATTTGCAGGAAATAATGCTGCCTGCTTCTTGTTTACAATGTCACCTGAAAGTGAGAACAGGCATTCGCATGGCACTGTTGTAGCTGGTGTTGCAAGATATTTATGTGCCAGATGCACTAAAGATGCACATGTCCCTTCATGCTTCAACCACCATTCCAGAGGACATGCTTCCATGCTGATGATGGGTTTTGCTTGATAACAATCCAAAGCAGTGTGGACCGATGTGTTCATTTTCATCATCTGAGTCAGATGCCACCAGCAGAAGGTTCATATTCTTTTTTGGTGGTTTGGGTTCTGTAGTTTCGCACCAGAGTGTTGCTCTTTTAAGACTTCTAAATGCATGCTCCACACCTCGTCCCTCTCAGATTTTGGAAGGCACTTCAGATTCTTAAACCTTGGGTCGAGTGCTGTAGCTATTTTTAGAAATCTCACATTGGTACCTTCTTTGCATTTTGTCAAATCTGCTGTGAAAGTGTTCTTAAAACGAACGTGTGCTGGATCATCATCCGAGACTGCTATAACATGAAATATATGCAGAATGAGGGTAAAACAGAGCAGGAGACATACAATTCTCTCCCCAAGGAGTACAGTCACAAATTTAATTGACACATTATTTTTTTTAACGAGCATCAACAGCATGGAAGCATGTAATCTGGAATGGTGACGGAAGCATGGAAGGGGCATACGAATGTTTAGCATATATGGCATGTAAATATCTTGCAACGCTGGCTACAAAAGTGCCAGGCAAACAGTATCTCCCGTCAATGTAAACAAACTTGTTTGTCCTAGCGATTGGCAGAATAAGAAGTAGGATTGAGTGGACTTGTAGGCTCTAAAGTTTTACCCTGTTTTGTTTTTGAGTGCAGTTATGTAACCAGAAAAATCTGCATTTGTAAATTACACTTTCATGATAAAGAGATTGCACTTCAGCACTTCTATGAGATGAATTGAAAAATACTATTTCTTTTGTTTATCATTTTTACAGTGCATATATTTGTAATAAATAATAATAATATAAAGTGAGCACTGTGCACTTTGTATTCTGTGTTGTAATTGAAATCTATATTGAAAATGTAGAAAAACATCCAAAAATATTTAATAAATTTCAATTGGTATTCTATTGTTATAAGTGTTAATAGTCAAGATTAATTTTTTTCAACCACGATTAATTTTTTTGAGTTAATCGCGTGAGTTAACTGCAATTAATTGACAGCCCTAGCACTAATACATACTATTGATCTAAGGCTAACTAAGTACAAGGATAGCAATCACAGGAAATGGATAGGCAAATCAGTACCATTACATTGCTTTGAACTATTCTAACATACAAGTGAATTGGTACATGTAGCGAGGCGGTCACCCCGCTCCGGCCCTGAAGGGGTTAAAAACAGCCCTGGGAAAGGGCTGCCCCAGGGAGCCAATAGGAAAAGGCTGGGAGGCAGCCAATCAGGGCCAGGCTAGGCCCTATAAAAGAACTGCAGGGCCAGAAGGCAGGGGAGTCTCACTCTAGCCCTGGAGTGGGAAGGGCTAGCTGCCTGAAGGAGCAAGGATACCTGAGGCTGAGCAGTGCTGGGGAACGGCAAAGGAGCTGGAGGGCTCCAGCCTGGCAATTCCTTGGTTAAGGCCTAAGATGGTACTGGGGCTGTAGAGGGGCAGCCCGGGGTAGGCAGAGGCAGCTGGTCCAACCCCCTTGCCAATGATGAGGGGCCATTACAGACTGCAGTTTGCCCCAGTGAGAGGGGGCTAGAGGACGACTGGCAGTAGCCACTGAGGCAAGGTGGGTGTAGAAGGTTGGGGGTTCCCCTGGGAGGGGAGACCCAGAACGTGGGTACTGCTGGGGTAGAACACCAGGGTCTGGGAGGGACACGGGGCCTAAGGCAGGTGAGACACCAGCCAGCAGAGGGCGCTCCAGGCTGGACAAGAGCTAATTCCTGAGGCAACCAGCAGGAGGTGCTGCGCCGGTGAGTCGTCACTTCACTACAGTACACTTAACATGTCTTTGAGATTCACAACGAAATGAATTGTTCTGAGACTCTGACCTGAGCTGGCCTGTCAGCATGACATTTAGTATACCCTCCCCCATGTCTGAAATGTCTCCAGTAGTGGTAGCATATGCTGAGTTACAGCATCAACAAGCTCTTTAATGACATGTTGTAAGGAGTTGATGTCCTCAGACTCAAACACTTTTTGCATGTCAGTCAACATTTGCCAGACAAATGCTGGAACTACAAGAGTACCTCCTCCTTGCTTAGGCCATTTAACAAATAAATAACAGAGCACTCAGGTCCTCAAATGAAGCCACACAGAGCATGGGTGAATTGCTTACTAGCAAGCATTTGATCTGGAGTACAAGCTGCATGACCATCAAAATAAACAAGAAGGTCTAGCAATCCTGTGTCTCCCCAAAATTTCCCAATATATGAAACAAAACAGCACAGGGTGTAGAAACCATCCCAGAGAATCACATTGCTACTAAGTTCATTTGGGAGAGTCCATTTCACTTGCTGGGAAACAGCATAGAGAGGCTGCTACATGGTCTGAATAGCATGCTTCTGCCCTAGAGTTGCTGACATTTCAGCACAGCAGTACAGAGCAGAGCACAGTAGACTGTGGCCATTTCAGCTGGTTTGGCATCCACAATAGGTGCATATGCAACTGCTGTGTAGGTGCTCTTCTTTGTCACAAGCTTGTGATTGAAACCAGTCCAAAATGGAGTCATCTGCATGTGAACAATAGCAAGATCATGTGATATTAGTAGGTAGTGGTCCTAAAAAAACCCAGGAGAGATCTCAGACAGTGTTCATTTGTAGATGCCAAGTGTTTATTTTCTCAAGTACGTTTTCATATCAAGTTGGTTCTGGATGTGTTTTAGGTTTTTCAAACACTTCACGCTGCTTAAGAGACTGATTGCGTGAGTAGAGTAAGTGACTTTTCTTTCCCATGCTTCAGTGATATTTCCTGTGATGCTGGACTATCTGCAGATTGTTCTTGAAATACCACTGTGACGGGTTCGGTCACAGAGATCCCCTTGGGACTGTCACCTGACGTGCTGAAATTATCTTTGAGCCCTGCCAGCTTGGGACTTCCAGAACCCTGCCTTGTTGAGCCAGACATGCTAGCCTACTGCAACACAGATCCAGGGTCCGGACCATGCCCCCAAAGCTGCAGGCTTTAAGTGAAAACAGCTTAGCGGGTTACCTAACTCCTGCATCCAGACACCCAGCTCCCAATGGGATCCAAACCCCAAATAAATCTGTTTTACTCTGTATAAAGCTTATACAGGGTAAACTCATAAATTGTCCACCCTCTATAACACTGATAGAGAGATATGCACAGCTGTCTGCTCCCCAGGCATTAATCACTTATTCTGGGTTCATTAATAAACAAAAGTCATTTTATTAAGTATAAAAAGTAGGATTTAAGTGGTTTCAAGTAATAACAGACAGAACAAAGTATGTTACCAAGCAAAATAAAGCAAAAACACACAAGTCTAAGCCTAATACATTAAGAAACTGATTACAGGTAATATCTCACCCTCAGAGATGTTCCAATAAGCTTCTTTCACAGACTAGACTTCTTCCTAGTCTGGGCCCAGTCCTTTCCCCGGTACAGTCCTTGTTAGTTCCAGCAAACATCTTAGGTGGTAACTAGGGGTTTTCTCATGACTGGCCGCCCCTTTATTCTGCTCCACCCCCTTTTACAGCTTTGGCACAAGGCGGGAATCTTTTGTCTCTCTGGGTCCCCACCCCTCCTTCTAAATGGAAAAGTACCAGATTTAAGATGGATTTTCCAGTATCAGGTGACATGATCACATGTCCTGTGAGACCCCAGCCTCCATTCTTCCTGGGCTGGCCCACATGTGCACAGGAAGGTTTTCAAGTAAACAGAGCCATTTACAGTTCACTGATTCTGAAGCACCCTTAATGGCTTCCCCTTAATATGTTTACATCACTAATACAAGTTTATATCTTATTCTCCTAACTACAGGCATAGAAATAATACATGCAAACAAATAGGATGAACACACTCAGTACATTATAAGCTTTGTAATGATACCTTACAGGAGACCTTTTTCATAAAGCATATTCCAGTTATATCATATTCACATTCATAAGCATATTTTCATAAAGCATATGGAGTGCAATGTCACAACCACTCTAGCCAGAAAGGTTTTCTTTCCATCAGTGGTCTCTGTGTTGATGTCTACATTATCCTCTCCTTCGTGGATGAGATTTCCACCAGCACAAAGTGGTATAATTCCATTCGGAATGAACACACCTCCCTGGAGTCATCTAATTCACTTTTTGCAGCAGTAGTGCTGAACCGCCTCAGTTCATCATAATTGATGCAGAATCAATGAAGGTGTTTGTATGCCAATTAAACTGTGGGACCCAAATTCATGGTGTAGCTGTGCAGCAAGGTTCATGTGCACTGGTGTGAAAATTTTGGAATTTTTAAATACTATGCACTCTGCAGCTGAGAGGCACCTTCTAGGAATATCTTCTGAAGGATGATAACTCATTGCTGGTTGAATTATATGCCTCTTTCAACCAAAGGACAAACTCCAGCACCAACTGGGGCACAAAAGTAGCTGACCTCTGTAAACTACAATCACCTGGCTTGGGGTCATATTCTGAGGCTTTCTTTTTTGACTATTTCAGACTGAAGGATTGAAGCGACATTATAAAAGACCATTTGTTTATTTGAAAGCTGTTCACCAGGGTCAGTTGCCTGAAGAACGTCCACATAACATGTGCATGACTTAAGATCCTGCTTCAGATTACTAGCAGCTTGGATAACATCAGCTAATGTTATTGTGCTGCATAGAATAATGGTAGACTTGCCTTGTCCACGCTGTGCATGGAATGAAATTGCAGAACCATAGTGTTTTTCTAATCTTGCCTGCAATTTGCTCCTGGAATAGCTTGCAGTTTCTATATCTGAAGTAGGGCTTTGTATCTTGGACAGGATAAAATCCTTCTTGTTGTACATAAGATCACAGTCTAACTTTTCAATCAGCTGATAAAATGCAATATCATAATGTGTCTGTATTGTTGTAGTATAACTAGATGGTTTTGTTTTAAGATTTGTTTTATTCAAGTAGGAAAAAAGATACTTTGAGTGACAAACTGCATTCTTAGAAATTAAGTCTTTTACAGATAATATGCGCAACATGTCATCATCTCCTCTGTGAAGTGACTTCTCCCTTAGATTGGTTGCTCTCTCAAATGTTTCTAATTTATGAAGTCTCGTGCCTTTGTGTGTTTTTCTCAAGCAAACAATGCAACAGGACCAATCACTGTAGGTGGCTATAGAAGCAGGTGAACATGATGCTTTCTGAGATTCAGCATCTGTTTTCTTTCCTGAGTTCAATACAAATCTGACATATGCCAAATTAGACTTTGTTGTGTATTTCTGAAAGCAACCCCTGTGATAGCATATTGGTTGCACATCATCAAAACTAGAAAACTCATCCAGTAGCTGCCAATAGAATTCATCTCTCCTGCCTTCTGCTGCCAGCATTACCAAATTCTATCCAGCACTGGTGGCTTTTGACAGTTTTGCATTCTTTAGATTTTCGTGACAAATAACACATTTTTCAAAGTTTATGGAGAGTCTCTTTTCTCTTTGGTGTAGCTTTTGGAGGCTTGTATCCTCCATGTCTTCATGTGCTAGAACTTCCCTGTAGAGGTTGTCAGGTTCTGGGCTGCAATCCAGACCAGTGAGGAGTTGTGTTACTACATGCCCTGTAATCCTAAATGCTTCAAAAGGCTCTGCTGCAGTAGTTCTCTTGTCTGGACACTCCCTGCCAGCATACAAGCCTGCATGGATTGTCTGTGGGTTAAGCAGCTCTGATTCAGCAATTCTGATTCCAGCAGCCTCCACAAACTACAAGTGCACTCATTTTATTGAATATTTGCCTCAGGAACAAAGGGATCAGATGGTCCAGGAACTCATCACTAAAAACCAACTAGTTGCTAAGGCCTCATTACAGGCTTCTGGGACGCAGCAGACCTGGCCTCCTGATTTATTGCAGCAGCCATAGTGATGGATCACAAGTCCTAGTAACAGTCCTCTGGAATTCATAGATCCTCCACTGCATTCTGGACTATCTTCTGCTTGAGGGCCACAAGCTCTTCACCACCACCATGGATGAATCCCTCCACTCCTGAAAGGCTTCCAGAGTGACTTTTCAATCTTTCGAAATCTGTACTCCTGCAACTAAAAGAAGTTACAGCAGATCACAAACAGCCCACAGTTCCCACCCAGTCCAGTTCCCAACATATCACAGGGCTGAAGAACCACATAAGAAAAGACCTAGATTCCAAAGGAAGAGACCATCAACTTCTACATCTGTGACTACCCAGCCATCAACCTCCACTAAGTGGCCATTTTAATATGTCAGATGAGAGCTACAAATCACTCTGCCACTTGAATCTTATGCTGTTTCACCTTTCTACTTCCCACCACCTGGGGACTGTCTTTCCTCAAACACTCATGGTAATGATTGCTACAGATGGATGGGTGCTAGAAGTCATCAAATCAGACTACACCATTCATTTCAGTTCCATCCCTCTCCATCACCCATCTCTCTTCAGGGACCCATTTCACGAAGATCTCTTAGGTCAAGAAGGAGAATCTCTCCTGCAACTGAGTGCTGTGGAAGCAGTTCCTTCTTACATAGGGCAAGGGCTCCACTCCAGATACTTTCTAGTATCCAAGAAGAAAAGGGGGATTGTGATGGGATGTACCAGGCCCTTTGAGGCCCTCTGGAAGGCCCAACTGTCCTACTATACCCTGCCCCAGAAAAAAGGGCAGTAGAGCTGGGTCCTCCAAACTGCCTAGAAAGGCTGCAGGGTAGGCAGCCAATCAGAGCCCTGCAGGCACTTTTAAAAGGAGTTGCAGGGCCTGGACAGCTCAGATGCTGGCTGAAGTCAGAGGAAGAAGTATGGTGTTCCTGGCTGGTTGAGGAAGCTTCAGCAGCTGGACAGGGAACAGGCCAAAGACCCAAGAAGCTGATGAGACAGAGTGGGAAGCTTCCCAGGGAATGCAACAAATAGACATTAGTGAAGGAAGCAGCATGTGGCTGCTAGTTGTAGATTTCCTGGGTTGGGACCCGGAGTAGTGGGGGGGCCTGGGTCCCCCCACCAGTCACAGGCAGAGTGGCCAAAGGCCAAGGAGGTGACAAGTTTTGTTTGGAACCCAAGAAGAAGGAGACAAGTTTCATTTGGAACTTGAGAAAGGGACTAGTGCTTAAACAGGCCCAGAGACGAGACTGAGGACATTGGGGAGGGCCGACGGTTTGTTGGACTGTGTTACCTCAGAAGGGGTTGTTTTGTTGTTTCACATACAGACTATGAGTGACTCGGTTGGAGGGCTGAGTCACTGAAGACCTACTGCAAAGCAGAGAGTGCAGGCATGCACCCAGCCAGCAGGAGATGCTCATGAGAGGCAAGTGGCCACACCATTACAGGGATGGAGACCAATCTTGGACCTCAAAACACTGAACACATTTATTCAGACACAGAGGTTCAGGATGGTAACCTAAGCAGCAATAATACCATCTCTAGATCCAGAGAACTGGTTTGTGGCCCTCAACCTCCATAATGCATACTTTCATGTAGCAATTTATCAGCTCACAAATGCTTTCTACAGTTTGTGATCAGCCACGAACATTATCAGTATTGGATACTTCAGCCCTTTGACTGCTGCACAAAGGTTCTGTTGGTGGTGGTGTCGCAATTCCATAACGAGCAGGTCATTTTTCTACCTGTCTTCTTCCCAAAACCCCGCAAGACCTCCGAGGAACATCAGCTTCATATGTTGGATGTTAGGTGGGCCCTCGCCTTTTATAGTGAAAGAACTAAGCCCTTTCACAAGTCCACACAACTCTTTATAGCAGTAGCAGAAAGATTGAGAGGGCTTCCTGTGCCACCCCAAAGAATCTCATTCTGGATAACCACCTGTATCTGAGCTTGCTACAAGCAGGTGAATGTTCCACCTCCCAGCCATCATGACCGCTCATTCCACAGGAGCCCAGGCTTCATCAGCAGTATTCCTTGAGCAGGTACCGATTCAGGATATCTGCAGGGCTGCAACCTGGTCGTCAGTGCATACCTTCACATCCCACTACACCATCATCCAACAGGCCCAAGATGACACCAGTTTCGGAAGAGCAGTGTTATAGTCAGCACTTCCATGAACTCCAAGTCCTCCTCCGAGAGTACTGCTTGTGAGTCACCTAGCATGGAATGGACATGAGCAAGCACTCAAAGAAGAAAAAAGGATTACTAACTTTTCGTAACTATTGTTCTTCGAGATGTGTTGCTCATGTCCATTCCATGACCCATCCTCCTACCCCTCTATTGGCGTTACCGGCAAGAAGGAACTGAGAGGGTGCGGGGCCATCAGCACCCCTTATACTAATATATATGTGCACGACTCCAGAGGGCAGTAGAGTTGGCCCTACAGATACCACTAAGGGAAAAATCTCTGGCAACAGTGCACACGGCATGTACACAGCTAACATGGAATGGACTTGAGCAACACATCTCAAAGAACAACAGTTACAAAAGGTTAATAACCATTTTTTAAGATTGTTGTCAGTGTTCTGACCACCATGTGCAGTGTCCTATCACTTACGCCATTCCAACTGTATGACATTACGGTATTGGGTACTTTGACTTGTATGCCTATGCCAAGGGAT
This sequence comes from Terrapene triunguis, assembly GCF_002925995.2. Lineage (NCBI taxonomy): Eukaryota > Metazoa > Chordata > Testudines > Emydidae > Terrapene > Terrapene triunguis. The sequence continues at coordinate 77,865,416 of NW_020664417.1, forward strand.
TTATGTTTATGTTTTAATTTAAGTTTAGATTAATTGTATTAGAAACGATTGGTTACACTAAATAAAGAAAATACTTTGTTTTGGAAAAGTACTGCCTGGGTGTCAATCCTTTGAGCGGAAGGCTATATCCATGTTCTCCCAGGGGTGAACAGTTCTAGTCTGTTCTGAAGAGTTTCATGAAGGAAGATCCTTGGTAAATACTGGCGATTTCTCTAAGGCAGGCCCCCTCCTTTCATCTTGTAGGAATAGATTAATAGATAACAATCTGGGAACCCAGAAGTAAGCAACAGAAAACCTACTCTGGGACCCCAGAGTCTTGTTCTTGGGGTAACTGTACCATCTTTGGGGAGTGTGTTTATATCACAACTTGTGTTGGGATGTTCTGGTACTGCTCCTCTGGAATGTGTTTACATGAATACCTAGTACTTCTTAGGAATGTCTGTGTTTTAGCAACGCCAGCTATATTCTTGCCAAGTTCATGTACCGGACAGTTAACTTGTAAGCAGGCTTTTGTTTTATAGCAGAACCTGACTTTTGCTCATGGCCTGATGTTTGCTGACTTTAGTTCAGGCTTTAGGCCTTTTACCAGGCTCCATGCTTCAGGCTCTCTCTTTCTACTGCATTACCCAAAAAGAGTATTTAGAATATAATCTTGAAAATGCTGGAATCATACCAAGTTCAAGACATTTATGGAAACTCTATTTGCCAAGAGTATATGAAAATCATGTAAACAAAATTAAAGAACAGCTGAAGTCTTGTAACAGGATTAGCATTGACACTGGAGAGATCTTATGATTTGTGTCAATCTCCAGAAGTCCTTGAACAGCTAAACATCTTAAAGAAATATGCACCTCCTATCATGCATGCCTTGACAAAATATGATGAATCTGTGTACTTTAACATAGTGTGACCACTGACATGTCTGATCTCATAATGTGGGCAAATAACAGTGTTGGCGAATGTGCGTATGCGATGAGCAGAGAAGCACACCTTAACCACACTGAAAAAAATGAAACATACACGCAGTGCAACTCGGCTTCCAGATTTGTCAACTTGCAGTAGCATTTTTCAATTTGACCCAAATCAAGTGGGTATTTAACCCAAATCCAGCAAAATATGTCATCATATCTGAGAAAGAAGTGTACTAGGCCAGTGGGATCCAAAGTGGGTGCGCAAGAGGCTCTTTGGGGGTGCACGGCAGGAGGAGCACTTTTTTTTGCTTCGTCAGGCGGCTTTTTTTTTTTTTTTTTGCCGGTGCGGCAGGGGGTGCGTGCTCAAAAAATTTTTACTGATAGGGGTGCGCAATCAAAAAGGTTTGGAGACCACTGTACTAGGCTATTCCACTTTTTGAAGATAACAATGTAGCACAGTGTGAATACCATGCTTGTGTCAAAACAATTTATGAAATGCAATGTGACAAAGTTTACCAGTGTTGGAGAAACCTGAAAACAAGATTCCCACCATTTGTTGTAACTGTTGTCTGATGCTTGACAGTGCCAGTAAATAGTATTGATGCAAAAGATCATTTTCTGAATCCAAAAATGTACTTTGGGATGACTGGTTCTCCATCAAGGCATCAAACCTTTCTTGCTACAACATTTTGTGCCATTGTAAACTTAATAATAATAATTGTTCTGCACCAGAGGCCTGTCATTTTCTCTGATTCTGTATTTGAAAATGTGTCACTTCATTTCACACCATTATTGTTCAGTTCACATTGTCATTGTTAAGACTATAATAATAATAATAATAATAATAAAGATGCATTTGCCCTTTTTCTGCATTTGTCGACAGACGAATGAGAAGGGATTTGTGTATATTGTATTTAAAGAGATATAGTTGAATTTTCATACCCATGACTGTACATACCATTTCCCTCTAAATCCGTGACTTTTACTAAATTTGCTGTGACTGCTCTGTGATCTTTGATAAAAAAATGCTATGATTAATCTGCAAATCTAGTTATAATACTAAACTGCAGGCAATATTCTTGTGATATGTTCCAAGAATGGCACTATGCTCCAAGCACTGAAATTATTGATGTGGACACTGTGGCAAAATGAGGACAGACACGTGCATGAAGTTAAGCAGCAGGCCACAACTTTTATTAAACTTTAACAGAGGGGAGGGACACTATCCATGCCTCACCTATACTCTCCTATACCAGGCATTTAATTGGTTACAGTGTGAGGGTCACTTTACCATAAAGCCTGTAACTAGTGCCGGGGTTACAGGGCTCCTTACCATATAACCCATAGTGTTGGGTGGCTCTCCTCAGCTTACCTGCCAGGACTCAGCTGTCTCTGAATCCTAGCACCCCAACCCTCACTGAGGGTGAAGAAAAGTGGGGACCTCAGTTTGACCTCGGCCCGGGAAGGTCACAAGGTCTCACCCCATCACTTGAGCCTAAGGCTCATCACCAAATTCACAGATCTTTTATTTCTGAGAACTGTTCATTTTATTCTCTTAACCGTACTGGAAACTGCACACAGGGGGTGCCAGCAACTAGCTTTGTTGGTCCCCCACAAAACCACGCTGCCTAATATCACAATTCCTGCCCAATCCATTGCCTCATATTCTGTAGCCGTATGTCAGCAGCTCCGTCTGACAAATATATGCCATCATCCCTGAAAACTTCTGGGCGATTGTAACAGATGTCTCTAAGTTGTATCACTGAACCCCCTTGTCCAGGAATATCTTTGTGACTTCTCTATTCACTTGCTTTCTAGCCTTGTCCATGCCTGGGTCTGCAGCTCCCGGCCAAACCCACCTTACGAGCATTACCAACCATACTAATGTCACTTCCAGCCATGGACGCTAACATCCTAATCAAGCTAACATCCCTGCGGATTCTGTCCCTTAAGTTAATTCCACTGGATGCAAACAGCTTCGGCCCTGAAGTCCAGGTGAGATCCAACTGCTGTCCTGCCTGGCCTCAGTGGGCCCTATGCACTACAAACAGCCTGCAAATCCACATATTGCATGTGTTCTGTGTAGTTTCTGAAACAAACAAGCACATTGGGCTAGTTACATTTTGCTGTTGCCCGCCATTTTTTCCTTGGTGCTGATGTAAGTCCTGTAACACCTTGATTTCCAGCCCCCTATTGCCTGCACCTGCTGTGGACCAAAACCCCCTGCAGGTGCTGATGTCACTGCCCAGACCCTGAAAAAATGAGTACCAAACTTTTTGGTGTTGAGACTGCAGAAGCACAGGGTTTTTCCCAATACCGTGCCAAACTGGTACCTTGTCAGGCAGCTGCCATCACCGTGTACAAACAGTGGTCCCAGCTGCAGGTCTCAGATTTTTAGTGATGCTCTTATTGACTTTACAGGGCACAAGAGCCTACCTGCACATTCCTTTAACACTACATAAACTCCCCCTTGGTTGAGATGCTGAAGTCAGAGGGTAGGATATTTCCCAGGGAATGCCTTACTTAAATGATGAACAAGCACTTGGCTGAGCCCTCAAGGGTTAACATGTTGTTAATGTAGCCTCACACTCTAGAAGGAGCACAAATGGAGGGAGGGGAGACAGCATGGCAGATAGAGACACACACCCTGTGTGTGAGAGAGAGAAATGCACATTGCCCCTTTAAGTACGCTGACCCCACTCTAAGTACATTGCTTTTTAAGTAAATCAGCAAGTTGAGACAGCAGCTGCTGCTAGCAAGCTCCCTCCGTCCTGAGCCCTGTCGTATGTCCCCCCCCTCCCCCAGCTCTATGGAGATGGGGTAAGCAGGGGGAAGGAGTGGGGTGCGGGGGACACCCTGATATTAGCCACCCTCTTCCCCTTCCCACCCCCGCACAGCAAGCAGGAGGCTCCAGGGAGCAGCTGCAAGGCAGAGGGCAGGAGCAGCACATGGCAGTGGGAGGAGGGACAGCTGAACTGCCGCCAATTGATAGCCTGCTGGGCGGCTGCTGCACAGGGAACTTAGGGGAGCTGATAGGGGGGCTGCCAGTCCACCCTGGTTCCAAGCCCCCACCAGCTAGCTCCAACGGGCTGCTCTTTCTGCAAGCAGTGGACAAAGTAGGTGGTTGCCAAACGACATTATAAGGAAGCATTGCACAACTTTAAACGAGCATGCTCTCTAATTGATCAGCAACTTAACAATGTAACAATGAAACAACGTTAACCAGGATGACTTTAAGTGAGGAGTTACTGTACTTTTTTATTTTAACAACCTAGCCGTTGAAGTGAATTCCCTTACATTTAGTATGCATTTCTTTAAAAACTGTTCAACTGCCTAGAATAATTTTCCTGCAGTGCAAAGCATGTCAATGAGTTGAAATTGTTCTTTGAATTTCTGGATATGGGATATTATAAACTTCTGTGCCACATACCTACTAGATAGTTAACATTATTCACAGCTGTAGACAGCCTTCTAAAGAACTGTTGTACTTCATTCAACAGGGGGAAGAAAGCAATCCGGCACTTAGCTGGGATTTTGTGAAATCTCAAGAAGATGGGTTAAATCTGAACACAAATCTGTGTGTTCATGAGTGTGTGTGCGCGCGCGCAGAGCTAAATGAATGTATTTCAACTTGCAATCCTGAAACTGGAGAGTGACAACACACAGTCCATCGAGATCTTCAGTGTACTAAACAAAGTGCCACACAATCTAAAGTCTAACATTTCAGAAAAGTTTTTTGGCTTCAGAGTTAACCAAGCACTGAAGAATCTGCTCCAAGCAATCAAAAGGCTTTCAGATGAAATGCTTTAGATGTCCACCAAAGAAGCGCAGAGTATTTGGAGAAGCGGTTTAATTTCGGACCAGAGTCATATCTACAGAAAATTGCCATTCTCAGCTTGAAGTCTAAATCCACATTCACATTTGAGAATCTATGTGAGATTCCAAGAATTTTGGATATACACATAGATGGTGAACAATTTTTCAGAGAATCCTGCATCTTGAAAGAAGCACTCCCAAAACTTGATCCCAGTGATGAACTCTCAGTGGACCAGAAATGGGTGAATTTTTTTGACAAATGTGATGCACCAAACCTTTTGAAAATTGTAGAATGTGCTTTTGCAATTCCAGTCATCAATGCATTTGTGGAGCGAGTGTTCAGCATTATGAAAAACCTTTGGAGCAATGAAAGAAATCGGATGTCTTCACACCTGGTCAAGTTTGAAATTTGCATCAAGTTCAACTTCAGTGTGTCTTGCGGGGAATTTTATGACTTTGTACTAAAAAACAAAGAACTCCTGAAAGATCAAATAGAAAGTACACATGGAAGAAATACTGGGTAAGTTAATATTTTTATCTTGTCACTATGTTTTAAAAAAATATCGTATTTTTTAATTACAAAATACAACTATATCTGCATAAGTAAAATATGTATAATCATATTGTAATTATATCTCATTATTGATTTGTACTGAGATTTGGTAGTTTATATCTGGTTTTGATCTGTGGAAAAGGTGGCATCCCTACATGGCCCCCTGTGAGGGGGCATCTGCCCCACACTGGCCTTGATAGGGTTAAAACTCAGCCTGAAGGTCTGCAAGGAAACAGCCAATTAGGGCAGTGGCTGCAGCCAATTAGGGCAGCGGCTGGACCAGCGAATCAGGGCCCAGCCAGCCCATATAAAAGGCAGCTGCAGGCCAGAGCAAGGGAGTCTGCTGCAGGAAGCCCAAGGGAGAGGACTGGCTTCCTAAAGGGCTGCAGATCTAGCATTGTGAACAGGACTCCTAAGACTTGCATGCCCAAGGCCCTGGGAAGAGGGTGAAAGAGCCAAGGGCAGGAGCCGAAGGTGCTGGGGCTGTGGGGAAGTGGCCCAGAGGATTGAGACAGACTGGTGGAGAAAGAAAGGAAGGGCAGCGGGAAGCTGTCGTTTACATGGTCCCTGAGCTGGGACCCAAAGTCATGGGCGGGCCTGGATCTCCCCTCCACACACACTCACCGCTGAAGAGGCGGCCAGGCTATGGACTGCCAAGCCGCTGCGAGGAGTGGCTAGACTGTTGTGGAAGGAGTCTCCCGGAAGGGATGAACCCAGATTGTGACACGGTCAGAGGGCTGTGCCACAAAGCAGAGGCAGTGAGACTGGAACTGCAGTGGGTCTGCAGGCAGAGACAAGGACGGGAGAGCCACCACCACCAGAGAGCACACCCACTGACCAGAGCTAATTCCCGAAACAGCCAGCAGGAGGCGCCAGTGTGGTGAGAGACCCCATGACACCCCCACACCAAGTTTAATCCTGGGAGCTGGGAAATCAGCACCCCTCTTCCCCAGCTGGCCAATGGGTGCCAGAGACTCCTGGGGCGGGGAGCTACCTATTATCTCTTGGTGAATGTCTCCTTCCCTTGCCACTGGGACTGTCCCCCTTTTTCCACCGGCCCCATCAAGTTCCCCAACCTGTTGATGCTGGTGGATGGTATTTGGTTCCACAATTGTTACCAATATTTGTTTTAAATGGCAAACTCCGGAGGCCTTCAGAGATTGAGCAAATTATGAAAGACAAAATGTAAGGTAAACTCTAAGAAGATTCAATAGGCATCATGTGTGCAGGCAGAGGATGAAGGAGTCTAAGACAACGATAACTGCAAAGGATATAGATTTAGTACAAGACAGTATCACACCATATTCCAATGGAGTCAAATGGAAACCTAGAATAAGCAGCCACACTCAGCTCCCAAATATTTTCAAGCTAAAAGGGCCTTCTCTGCACAAAAAATGAATGGAAACCATGTAATGTATGAAGGAGGCAATGTCTACTACTAGGTCAGTGGTGCTGACACAAACTGCCTGTTTAGTCGGATTTTCTTTCTTAGGGTTTAGTTATCAGAGGCAATATAGTGTCCTATTTGCTTCCTTTTCCCAAAGAAGATACCGATCTCACACATAACAGTCTCAAAGGATAGTCAGACAGCCCATGAAGAGAGGGGGACATGAAATATTTTCATCCAGAGGTGAGTCCCAGTCATACCAGGCCCATCGTCAGATTTGATGGGCATATTTAAAGTCCAGAACCAATTTTCTATTGCTTTCCACCTGGATCCTTATCTGCCCTTTGGGAACCACCTGGCTCTCCTTCTTATCAGCCAGGTAACAGACAACATTAGACAAGTGGGTCCTGGATTTCATTAAAAAACAACTGCATCCAGCTGCACACCAGGGTGCCTCTAAACCCCACTTTCCCATCGCTCTGGGAAGATTCTTCTCATGAGCTGCTACTGTTGAAGCCATCAAAGGTTCCAAAGTCAGCACTAAGGAAAGGGGATTTTTACTCCAGGCACTCTCTCATCCCAAAGAAGCTGGAGGGTCTCTGCCCCATCAGGGACCTGGGTAGTTAAACAGTTTCATTTTAAGATTCATGCTGACATTGGGAAACATCTTCATTCTCTCTCCTTGAGATTGCCTCAGTGCTCTGGTTTCAAAAGGAATCAACTTCCACACAGCAATTTAGACTATCACACCACAAGAACCTCAGCTTTTCTGTGGGCAGCAGGCACAGCTGGTACGTGGTCCTGCCTTTAGACCAGTCAGTGACACCCAGAGTGTTCACCAAGTGCCTTGGCATAGCTGAAGGCCACTTGAGAAGACAGGATACCCATGTCTACCCTTACATGGATGACTGGTTAATCAAGGATAGGTTCAGTCAGATGCTGAAGATATCTGTATGGACAACATGCAACCCTCTTCAGCACTCTGGGGTTGCTGATCAACCAGGAAAACTCCACTCTGGTACCTCCCAGAAGATATTCATAGGGGCAATTCTGGACTCCATGCAGAGCTGAACCTTTCTTCTAGAAGACAGATTTGCAGCAATCTCCTGGATGATTCCAACCTTACTCCAAAGTTGTCACAGATTAGTAAAATAATTACTAAGAGTAAGGGGTCTGATAGCCCTGACATATGTGGATGAGGTCTACTCCTGCTCAGGATGAGACCCCTACAAAACTGGGTTGCTTAAAATTACAGGCCCAATGTGGATGACCTTAGTCTTATATTTGGTGTCCCTGTGCATGTCCTCTGGCACCTCAACTGAGAGGCCTCCATAGAAAATACCTTGTGAGGAGTCTCCTTCATCTTACCTGCACCTTCAGCAATAGTGATCACAGATGCATCCAAACTGGACAGAGGACTTTGCAACTGCCAGGAGTCCAGACTATACATAAATCTGGTGGGACTGAAAGTCACTCAGTGGGCTCTAAAATTCATCTTGCCACCAGTAAAGGGAAAAGTAGTACAGGTACTAATTGACAACCCCACTGTGATATACGATATAAGCAAGCAAGGAGGGGCTCACTTCCACACCCTACACAGAGGGACAACCACCGTGTTGACTGGGTGCATAGAGCACTACACCTCTCCAGTAGCTCTGCATCTCATGGAAGACAATATACAAGCAAACAGCCCACCCAGAAATGGTTCCTGAGGCAGTGTGCAGTGGATTTCACAGTCAACAAATGAAATCATCTGCCCCTTCCCCTCAGTAGATCTGTTCACCACCAAAACCAACACCAAATAAATTAGTTCTAGAGCAGGGACCATCTGAACTGGAGCACAGGGCTCCTTTATACCATTTTTCCTATTGCATTAATCCTTTGCATGCTCAGAAAGATTAGACAGGACAAAGCTTAGGTGATTCATGGTAGCCCAATAGGCCAGACAGTTCTGGTACAGAGAGTTGCTGATGCTGACTAGTCAGTTTATGTTATGCCATCCAGCATTAAAAGATGGCCTCTCACAGAAGGAAGGGAAGATATTGCAATTTGATCCACAGTCCTTGTGTCTGGCTGTCTGGGTTTTTGGACTCCCGCCACGAATGTCTTGTACTGCTCTCCTGAGATGCAGAATGTCCTCATACACTTGAGAAAAGACACCACTTTTAAATATATAGCTAACAAAAAGTAGTCACTAGGGTTTGCTTTAATCACATCTACACTGGATTATTTATTACACCTTAAAAACCCAGAACTTTCCATGGCATCTATCACAGAGCACTTGTGTGTAACTTGGTCTATCACGCTCCTGCGGAAAAGGAAGTCGCCATCTTTGGTGATCTGATGGTGTCCAGATTCCTGAATGGACTGACCAGTTGGTATCCACCAGTCAGTGCTAACATGAAACCAACTTAGTTTTGACCAGGTTGATGGGGAAACGCCTTTAAACCTTTGGTAGAGTGTTCACCATGTCCCTTATCTATGAAAACAACCCTGTGTGGTGGCTTTTTCATCAGCAGTGGCTTGGCTGCAGTTCAGGTTCAACTCTAAGTGTCCAGCCACTAGTGGGGCGCAAACACAAACTTGGTCAATGCATTAAGCACGGACACACAAACACACACAGATCTTTAATTTTTCAGATTGTTAGATCTTTCATATTGGTCAGTACCAAGATATATGGAGATATACCTATCTCATAGAGCTGGAAGGGACCTTGAAAGGTCACTGAGTCCAGTCCCCTGCCTTCACTAGCAGGACCAATTTTTGCCCCAGATCCCTAAATGGCCCCCTCAAGGATTGAGCTCACAACCCTGGGTTTAGTAGGCCAATGCTCAAACCACTGAGCTATCCCTGATACATTTCCCAACAGTCATATGTTCTTTGCATTATTCTTACATGTAGAACTATGAAGTCAGGACATGGCTAAGAAAGGTTAAAAGACTGGAGAAAACTGTAAATGTGAAATATGTCAAAGTTCTCAAAAAAGTTCTGATTTAGACCGTACACTCTTCAATGCAGGCAATCTTCACTTTGTGTGTCTTGCATGCCACTGATCTTAGTGTCGGTATTTAATTAATAACTAGATATCCATCAGTGTGTATTATCCTAAAAATGAGACGAATGAGACTGAGAAACAGTCATGCTTTCTAGGACAGCAGCCAGTGAAGAAAACAGTCACAGATCTAGTCAAGCAATAAGTAATATTATACTGATATATTAGAAATCAGAGCACTACACATTGATAGAATGATATGCACTCTGATTCATAAAAATGACAAATATTAAATATGCAGTGGCTTCCACTTACTGCATTTGAATTCCTCTCCATATCCACATGTGATGGCTGTATACACACCTATTACTAACATTCATATTGGTGACAAACAAAGCATGTGGAAGTAGTATTTTGTACAATTTGTTTAATTTTCATCAAACCAAGTGTTTTAGTATGTACACTGGTGAGGAACTGGTCCAGTGAAAACAGTTCTTGAGATCCACTGGAACATGAAAGTGGTGTTGCGAAATCACACTCTTTCATTTCAATTTGTGACGGTAAACTAAGAACTGCATCTCCGTCTGTTGTGAGCATGATAAGAACAGGAGCAAACATTCAATGCATGCCTTGTATTAGATTGTCAGCATTTTAGTACGGTGTGACAGGCCAAATGTTGCAATCAGGATGAAAACAGATGGTGGCAATGTTAATGCTTTCCTAGATTGTAGAGTACAACTGGATATTGTACTCCAATTGTCACCGAGGAATACCATGTGTGTATATATCACACCATATTTCAATTGATTTACATGCAGTTGAAAAGAAAGATTTTACAAGTTGAGTTAAACCACTTCGTAGCTTTAATTGCAGATGGGACCACTATTTCTCTCCTAAGGGTCAGATAACATAAGCTTCTGGATATGAGTAGAGTGAGAACAGTGGTCAGGAAACATGGAAGGATTTCACTGAATTTAGAGGCATTTGAATGATGGGTCTTTTTATGGAACATTCAGATGAAAGCCTGAGGGAACAAGGGCATGATCAAAGCAGCATTATGAGTGCAAATTCAGTGAGGGCAAAGACTCTTATGCTAAAGATTATTCCTGATGTCTGAATATAGTTTGCAAAGCACAGCCTCACAGTTTTTCCACTTGTACTAATAAGGTAGTTACTAACATGTTTGATACAACCCTGTCAAAGGGTGACTGGCCCTTTTAAACGAAGTGGGACCACCCTCCTGATGACTAGGCAGTTGTGCCCAGTTGGGGCCTGATGAGGCGTGCAACACCACCTGGCTTTGAGCAAAAGCAGGGACTTGCAGAGAGGAAAGAGAAGGTTACAGCATGACCGCTTACAGTGGGCTGGGAAGGGAACCTAGAGAAAGGCTCTGTCCTGAGAAGCTGCATGAAAAACCTTCCAGGAGAAGATAGGATGCGGAGGGCAGAAGTCTTGAATTATGTCCAGCTGTAGAAAGCTGCATGAAGACCTTACAGGGAGAAGGTAGGTCTGGGAAGGACAATAATAAAAATAGTTATCAGCTGTAAGAAGTAGCATAAATCTCCAAGGAGAAGGTAGGCCCAGGAATGACAGAGACTTGCACTCTAAACAGCAGTGAGCCCCAAGAGGAGGCCAGGTAAAGAGCAATGGGAACATCATAAAAACCTTTCAGGAGAAGGTGGGCCAGGGAGGGCATATATATGAACTCTAAAAGGCTATGATTATCACAGAATCAGAGGACATTAATTTGGGTTGTCTAGATGAGAGGAAATTGAGGACTGCACCCCAAGAAAAGACCATCAAAGGTCTACAGAGCCTAGTGCAGGAGAATGGGATTGATAAAATAAATAAAAAAATCAGCAACTGAGTTATTTAACATGCTACAAGGTGTCTGTTAGTTATTAAGGAACCAGCAGAGAAGGTAATCCCAGTGTGGGCAGAGGGACCATACAATACCTTGGCCAGCAGAGGGTGTACCAGGATGGCCATGGCCCCTTAAAAACCCTAAATACTGTATCAACCTTAAAATCTATAGTAAAATATGACAAGGTTTTTCACTGTTATTTGTTAAACATCAACAATGAGTTTGGCTCTATACAAGATTTAAAAAAAAACCAGACTAACGCTTTTCGAAAAGATCTTACAGTCTGAATGATAGATACAGGGAGAATCAAAGGAGCAAGTCAAGCTCCATTTGGATCTTTTTATGAAATGCGGAGCAGGGAAGGTCATTCAGTGTGAATTAGTGCCCATGGGCTTTCTAGAAATACTCAGTCTTTAAAAGGGACTTGAGTGAGCAGATGGAGAGGTTCTGGCATACTCAGATTGGAAAGCCATACTATGTATATAAGGACAGCATGGAAAAAGATGTACAGGTGGAAACGGAAGAAACAGGTGGAAACAGGTGGGCAACAAGTCTGGCATCATTAGTGAAGCAAGGTGGTTGTTGCCCTAACCATCAAAAATACTTTGCAAAATTGGCAGTGGAAACATATAAAATAGTGTGACGAGCATAATCGCATAAATAGCATGATGAGTGTAGCGTGTGAGTTTATGTAAAGGAATAAAACTGGAAAATTGGTTCTAAAAAGTATCTAAAATGTTTATCACTATTGATATTAATTATTTATAAATTATTATTTTATTATTTATTATTAAATGCAGAGTCTGGATGGATGCCAGGTCACAGCAGGGCAGATAAGCCAGAAGTTACATATCATGGACAAGGGGGCATCAGTGGACAGACTCAATAGAAGAGAGATGTGATGAGGAAGATCTCATCTCATTTTTGTCCCATTCATCCAAAATGCAACTCTTTTAGGAAATCAGTTGGCTGCAGAGAAGGAAGTTTCAGCAATTTAGGAAGGAGACAAGCATGAGGGCAAGTGTTTTACCCATCAGGACAGAGTGAAATACTGATTTTGATCCTTGGGAGAGAAGATGCAAGAAGATTTAGTCAGCGCCTAGATAAGGTGTGAAGGCTGACTGACTGTGATCCTGAGTGACAAGGTGGTAGTGTTGTGAACGGTCACGGAGAAAGGCAGCAGTGGAGAGGATTAAGGAGGAAAAATAAAAAGCTCAGCTTGTACTGCTGGTGAGTCATCCACCAAGGCATATCAGTGAAGGTCTGAAATGCAGGACTGGACAAAGGCCGGAAGGTATGGATTTGTGAGTCATCAGCATAGAGATAATACCTGAAACCCTGTGAGTGGATGAGACTACCCAGAGATTAAGATGCAGAGGGAGAAAAGATCAAGCACAAATCCACAAGCACAAATCCACATACATCGTCTCTCTCAGCTCTATTCTCCAGCACACATTTTCAGACGCTGGGACGATTTGACAATTTTCCACTGTGGGCTAGGAGGGTGCAGTGTCACAAAAGAAATCCTACTGCACACAAGCAAGTTACACTTCCCTGTGCTTCACATGAAATAGGAGCTTTCTGCAGTATGTGCCAGCCAGTACTTTTGCACATGTGGTTTGTGGTGCAGAGAACAGAGAGAGGAACAAAGCACAATAGCGACTCTTGTGAGCAGCCAGAAAGGAACTTAAAGGAGAAGGCAAAGAGGAAATGTGTACAAATGCAATTGAATTACTTGCGCATTGAGCAACAGAAACATGGCAGCAGAAACCCTGTTGGTTATTCTATTTGAATTATGCTTCCTGGGCAGTTGGACTCCTTTATTTCTTTCAGAGATTTCAACTATCAATCAAGCCCCTCCACCTCTTCTGCCAGAGCAAAAATGAACTTTTACTTGATGCATGTGTCACAGGCTCACTGGGCCCTTTAAGGTTCAGCTTTTGATGGATCAGCTTTTGACTCCCACCTCTCCCAACAACTGATTCTGATCACCTTCAGATCATGTGGCTCAACTTAGTTATCAGATCCAGCTAGAGGAGAGCTGGAGATTTCCATAAAGAGCTGGGTGAGCCCATTCGGAGATGAGACCCAGAGAACAAGAGGTAGGAAGAGCCCTTTCCCTGGGAAGAAGCCTGAAAGAAGGCTGAGAAGCAGACAGGGGAAAGGAGCAGACAGACTGATCCCAGTAGGGTGACCAGATGTCCCGATAAAATCGGGACTGTCCCGATATTTAGGCGTTTGTCCCACGTCCCAACCGATGTTTGTCCCGATATTTCGAATTCTTTTTTTTGCTCCATCGGCTGGACTCCCCCTCCCCCCCATGTGTCCCGATATTTTCTTCATCCCATCTGGTCACCCTAACTCCCAGGGTGAGCTGGAAGCGTGGCTGCAGACAGGAAACCTGATGAGCTGCAGCCAGCCTGAACCCCAGGGGAGAAATGTGCCAGCCCTGGGCCAGTAGGGTTGTTGGAGGCACAGGTGCCTGGGATTAGGGACTGGGAAACATTATAGCAGTTGGGGTGTACCCGTGAGGAAGAGTCAGCCTGCTGAGCCTGGCTGGGCTGAGGATTTGATTGGTTTCATATTTTTGGTTGGATTTTTGACAAAAGACCCTGAGGCCACTGAAGGGGTTGAACTTGGTAAAGTTGTCTGGCCAGAAGACCAGGTCGCTCCTACAGCTGGGGTAGGCCAAAGGACAGTGGAGAAAAACTAAGGCAAGTTGCTGAAGCAGTATATCCAGACACAAGGGTGTGTGCTGGAGCAGCAACTTTGCCACAGTATGCATTTATCTTTATGTCTTCAGTAATAAATAGGAAAAAGTCTAACGTGGGGCATGTACCAATCTTAGATCTCAGACTTAGCTTCTTAAGTCTTTAGAGAAAATCCTGCAGCTTCTTAGAACTTCAGTATCTCTGATCAACCACATTTCTTTTTTTCTTACATTAGCTTCCTTCCATAAAATTTGCAGAAATGAATTTTGTGTGTGTTCAGCCTTTACTTCTCTAACTTTGACTTTCATACACATAGAATTTAAACTTTATAAAATCGTTGCCCTTAAAATCACGCCTTTTCTCCTTGCTGTGTAAAGAAATGGGAGAGAGCACCGGAGTTTAGTTTTGCACACTGAAGTACACTGGCTTTCCCGTGGAAAAGTTCTCTTATGTTTGTATGAGCTGAGAGAGATCAAAATGTTCCTAACTTCGGAGAAATCAATGTACATGGACTTGATCGCTGATGTAGCATGGTGCACAAAGCTTGCCTACCTGGCTGATATATTCTGTCACCTCAGTGAACTGAACTAGAAAATGCAAGGTAAAAATGAGCATCTTCTCTGCAACACAGATAAACTGCACGAGTTTAGGTCTAAATTAGCCCTCAGGTGTGAAAAGGTAGCAAAAGGAACAACAGAGATGTTCCCCTTGGCAAATGCAGCAAATCCTGCTGCCAGTATTTTGGTCAACGTCCTATCTGAGCATTTGGAAAGTCTGGAAGAAAATTTCAGTTCATATTTTTCTTCAACTAATAATGAAGATTTCGACTGGGTCTGAGAGCTTTGGAGTTTCCCTGCATTGCAAAATGCTAAGAATAATGGCTCAAGGTCAGCTTGCTGAATTAAGGATGGACTGCACTTTGAAAATAAAGTTTGGTAATACATCGTTGGACTCTTTCTGGTTGAAGGTGGGAGGCGAATATCCTGTAATCTCTGACCATGCTATCTCCATTCTGTTGCCCTTTTCAACAACATACCTGTGCAAGTTAAGTTTTCCAAGCTTGACTTACATCAAGAACAAACTAAGAGAGCATCTGAGTTGGAGCAAGAGCTCAGAGTGGCACTGTCAACATTTCCTCCCAAGATTAAATTACTCTGCGCATCAAAACAAGCTCAGATGTCTCATTAAAAGTTTTTTGTTATTTATTTATAATTTTTTTATATAATTTGTGGTCATTCATCACAGACTGTGAATCACAGCATGCAGCACCACTCTATTCATCGAGTTCAGGGCAGCATTTCGGAGTTCCATTCCGTGTCAGATAATGCTAGGCTTGGATCTCTGACTTGGAGTTTGGCATTTGATGTTGTTCACTTCCAAAGCCATATAAAAGGGGAAGGGCCTCAAAGATGAAAAGTTAATCCCATAAATCTTGATACATAATAATATTGTTAGTTGATGTTTCTTGATTGGTACAACTTTTGTATTATTTGCTGTTCATCATGTAAAACAATTAATTTTTTTATTTGGAGTCTTGTTCTTGTGAATGTGTGAGTTGACTGAAAATACTTGTCACCGTCTGTACAATAAAGTTACACAGAGACTGTGAATGGCAATGGTGGGAACAGCTTAAACAGAGTTCATTTGGAGAAAATATGGTGATTTGCCTCAAAATAATTAAAGGTCTCAAGGTGTGTCGCAGCAGAGAAAAGGTTGGGAATCACTGCCCTAGAGCAGTGGTTCCCAAAGTGGGGTTACCAGACCCTTGGGGTCCACTGTGGGATATGCAGGGGTCCATCCTTTGAGCCAGATTACTGGAGTGGGGCCAGAATGTGATGGGATAGCATTCCAGCATTTTCGCTGCATGAAGTATGTCATTTTGTTCTCAAATTGCCTCCTTCACACACTGTGACCTCACACGCACCATGCATGAGAGGTCATGCTGGCAGGGCATTCCCATGCTGGCAAGGGTGGGAGAACCAGTATTTGAGTATTCAGTACTACACCACAAAATAATATTAGTTAATATAAAAATAAAGATAATCTGACAAAAAAGGATAAGTAGTTAAAAAGTGGAAGCATTAAGAATACAAATTTATCTACTATTGAAACAGAACGTGAAATCAATGAGGATCAAAGTGACAACAAAAGTGGTGAAACATAAATATACAGAATATGACAAAGCACAAAGAAGAACAGGAAGTATGATGAACTTTACATTAAATTTGGATTTCCCTGTGTCATACAGTTGCTACACTGTGGTTTATGTTACAATGTGCTTTCTAATGTGTTCAAAAAACCAGCCAAACTCCTCCACCATTTAGCTACAAAAGACGATGTGCAGAATTTTTTTAAACAAAAACTGTGTGAATTGAAGACTGGAAAACAGTTAGTTACAAAATTGCTAAGGCTGGAAAATCGCACACAATTGCTGAAAAACGGATTCTTCCCGCAACCAAGTTTATGGCAAACATAACTAGGAGAGAAGCAAGGAAAGCCATTAGAAATTATTCCCCTGGAGAACAACATGGTATCTAGCAGAATACCTGACATTGAGCAATAATGTGGAAAAACACCTGGTGTCTCTCGCTTGCAATTGAGTCGTATATTTGCCTTGCAGGTCAATTAAGCGACTGATGTTGATGGTGTGGCTAATCTTTTTTCATGTGTTTGGTATATTTTTGATGATTAGGTGGTTGAAGACTTGGTGAATTGTCATTGTTTGCCCACACAACAACAAAAGATATTTTTCGAATTTTGAATAAATTTTTTTTTTTTTTTTTTTTACAGAAAACAATGTTCAGTTGGGAGCTTTGTGTTGGTCTGTATATTGATGGAACTTGAGCATTGGGTCGCGGTTTTCTAGCCCAATCGGGCTATTTATAACTGACAGTTGCAGGGTTTTTTTTAGCAGTTGTGGGTTGAGATATTTGGGGCTATTTTGCTGCCCTGCTGCCGCTGGCCGCACTGCTAGGGAGTCAGGAGGGAGCCTCCTGATCCGCCCCACCCCCTGCTGAGACGCCCCATGCTGCTTGTCTCACATGATGTCATCCCTCTCCCCGAGAGATGTTTGCAGCATGTATGGAAGATGCTGCTGCTGCTGTGCTGCCCTTTAGTCCCTCACCCCCACTGCCCTGCTCCATTCTGCTGCCATCTGCTCTGCAGCTGTTGTGCTGCCCTTCCCCCACCCATGGAGCAGCAGTGGGAACTTCCTAATCTGCACAGAGCCTGGCGGGGATAGATGTCAGGGTCTCCCTCGCCCCCCACCCATCGTGTGCCTAGATGGGAAGAATGCCCCCCTAAGAATGTCTGGGGTGCAGGTCAGGACAAGGCTTTGGGGCTGCTCAAGCTGGGTAGCACGTGCACCCCCCATTCAGGGAGGCTTGCCTCCTGTTCCACCCCTTCCACCCGAGGCCCCACCCCCCACCCTTTCCACCTGAGGGCCTGCCCCCACTCCACCCCTTCCATCTCCCCCCAACTCTCACCAGCCAGCCCGCTGGCACAGCCCCAAAGCCCAGAGCAGCCCCCAACCCCAGCCAGCCCCTTAGCCCGGGCTGCCCAAAGGAGCTCTGAGCCCTGCTGCAGCCCAGCCCTGGGGCTGTGGTTGGGAGCATTAGCAGAGGTTTGGAAAGGCTTCGCCTCCCCCAGCCTCCATTACCCGCTGCCCATGCTGGGAAGGGGGCTACTGCCCCCAGCACATTCAAGACAGGGATAATTATCCTGACAGCCAGCCCAGCTGGAAGTTTCAGGATGCAAGATCAGTGCTGCAGAATGACCACCTGTAATTTTTCCCTGCTGTGAAGAAACAAGCATGTGCTGTCATACCACAAATATTGTTTAAATTACACTTAAAACTTTCCCAATTTTTTTTCCAACTCCCTAATTTTGTAGTGAATGGCAGTATCCCAGTGTGCCCATTTATTCTGCCATTTTGTCCCACTTGTCTGTGAGAGTCTTTCCTTTTGCAGACAATGGGTTTTGGGTCAGGTTACCAGGTAGATCCATATAAGCTGTTACAGACAAACACTCATTCCTCTGTGAATGCCTTAATCTTACCAAAATCTCCCAAGGGTCAGCACTGTATTATTGCCGAGGCCAACAAGGCCTAGGCCTAGGGCGGCAAATTTTCAGGGGCGGAAGCTCCCCTCCGCGCCCCGCCCCCCTGCTCCAGCTCACCTCCGCCTCCTCTGCAAGCTTGCTGCGGCGTCCTGTTTCTCTCCCCTCCCAGCGCTTGCACCGCGAAACAGTTGTTTCGCGGGGCAGGGAGGGGGAACGCCACGCGCTGGGGGAAGAGGCGGGGCTGGAGGCGGGGATTTGGGGAAGGGATCCAATAGGGGAAGAGAGGGGGCGGAGACTTTGGGGAGGGGGTTGGAATGGGGGCGGGAAAGGGCAGAGTCGGGGCGGGGCCAGGGCGGCAATTATTTCCCGGCCTAGGGGCAGCAAAATTATTAATCCGCCACTGCCAAGGGTTGCACTTTTCTAAGACCTTTTCCCCAGTATACCTTTTGGGGAGCTGCTGGTCCTTTATATGTGCAGATACAAGCAACTGCCACCCTCAAGCAGCCATTTTGCAGCTGTGTGTCTGCTGTGCTGTATGTCCTTCTCTTCCAGCTGGTAAGTAATCTTAGCTCCTGTTGTACTTACTCTTTAATATTTCTGAGGGTGGCAGAGTCTCACAAACTTGAGTACCATCTGTGAATTTCACTAAGGTGATGGTTACTCTATCAAATCCTTACAGCAACACACTAGAAACCTTCTTCCAACTTAATCCTTTGTATTTATCATAACTATTTGTATAAACCTTCAGTGCACAGAAACCCAAGCCAATCTTAACAATTTGCAAGATTTGGCTGCCAACATTTGTTCATTATAGATCCATGCTGCCACATGGTGCTGCTATCCATGGTGCCCCAGCACCCCTACTTCCAGCACCTATGATTTTTTTTTATACAAAATTATAAAACCATAGACTACTAAAAAGGTTCCAAACCCTTTTTTAAAAGGCTACATATCCGACTGAAAATAGTCCTTAGATAAAGATTCCTGTGCACGGGGTGAAAGTAACACGTAAGATTTACTGGTATGGGGCCCAGCTCTGGCCCCTGGAAGGGACAGGGCCTTGGGCAGAAGGGGGGGGGGGTCAGTGGCCAGGAGCCCCAGGCCCTTTTAAATCGCCGGGCCCTGGGACAGCTGCCCCTTTTACCCCCCCACCCCATCGGTGGCGGGGGTGGAAAAGGGGCAGCGACGTTAAAGCGCTGCCACAGCAGCGAAGTACGGAAAGAAATACAACGAAGACTGGGAATGAGATAATCTCTTAAAACAATGGATAAGGAGTGTACCTGGGGACGAATCAAAAGCCATGTGTAAATACGGGAAATGTGAATTACAAACACATCATAGCTATCTTGTTTGCACATAAGGAATATTGCTCCATTTTTGAATTCAAGAACCCTGTTTGACTCCAGAATCAAGTCAGTACATGTTGATAATTCATTGAAAACTGGCAAGCTTAAACTAGCCACTTACATGGCTTGTCACTCAAGTATTCTCTCCATAGACCAACTTGAACCTATAGTAGCTGAGCTGTCTAAGAAGGACATACGTTTGCACTGAACAAAATGCACAGAACTGGTAAAAAGTGTTCTTGGCCCTACGATGCAGTGCAAACTTATGACAGACATAAAAGATTCATCATATTTGCTTTTGATTGACAAAATAACCGATACAACAACCAGCAAACAGTTGTGTGTGGTTCTGAGGTACTACAGTAAGACACAAAAGCAAATTTTGTCAACGTTTGGTGGCATGGTCACTTTACTGGGCAGAGATGCTGAATGCATCACACAGTGACATTTCTTAAAGAGAACAATAAGCAGATTCATAATTCCATCGGTCTAGCTACTGATGGCTGCAACACAATGTGTGG
This sequence comes from Terrapene triunguis, assembly GCF_002925995.2. Taxonomy (NCBI): domain Eukaryota; kingdom Metazoa; phylum Chordata; order Testudines; family Emydidae; genus Terrapene; species Terrapene triunguis. The sequence continues at coordinate 77,885,576 of NW_020664417.1, forward strand.
CAAAAAACCTCTTTGGTATCCAGGTTCTGCGATCATCATCCAAACATTGTGTTTATTAAATGTGTGTGTCATTCTTTGCAACTTCGTTCATTGAAAGCAATTACACTGTTTCCTCGAAATATTGATTATACGGTTTCACAAACATACAATTGATTTTCTCACAGCACTCTGCGCCAGAAATCATACCATCACCTCTATGCTACTATTAATGTCGCCGAAGCACTACTGAAGATACTGCAGCTTTTCTGGCTTTCCATTTGTCTCTGTGTGAACAGGGTTCTTGATCAGTTCAACGAACTTTCAGATAGCCAAAGACAAAGAAAGAAACTGCAATGCCAAACTCGTTTATCATATATACAGTGATCCAGTGAACAAAATTTCCCTGATTTTTCTACATTCAATCCTTCAGGAAGCCTATAGGATAAACCAAATCTTTCATTTGGAAAGTGTTAATACAGGAAAGCTGCTACAGGAATTGATGACATTCCACCACAGCCTGTTGGTGAGAGTTGTAAAACCGTGTGTTTTTGAGAACTGGACTGCTTGATAAACTATGACATCACCTTTGAGTCAAATTACTTACCGCTTTGCGCAGTTGATTTTGGAGTTGCTTTTCAGCTGGAACTTTCAAAATACTCACCTGAATGCACCTCTGAACTCTGGGTTTTTGCTGACCAAGGACAGCAGCTGTGTGTGTGGGGGGGTGCACTGGAGAAAGAGGGGAGTCACATGTCTGTCAGACTGAGGCAAAGGACAAGGTGAGAAACTGAGGCAAAGGACACTGCCCAACATACTCTGGAGTGGGTGTTTTCATATGGTTTCGAATCATGGTTGTGGTGTTTTCCCAAATTAAGCTGGGTTCCATTTCACTTTTTATTGAAAAAGCAACAGACACAAACAATGATTGGATAAAGGGGCAGTTGGAGATAAACATGGAGCTAACAAAACACATACCAATCATCATTCTGAACATTCTGACGGTTGGAGCAGGCACTGTGTATTGCTGTCTGCCTAAGACATTGTGGATGCTACTGTAATATGACTAAATCATAGCGGCATGATGGAATCCATGTCATTGTGGCATGGTAACCTCCACGTGGCTATGACCATCTTTCGGTCTGTTTGATCAGCGCCTAGCACAGTGGGGTGCTGGACCATGACTTGGGCTTCTAGGCACTACAGTAACACAAATAATGAAATGATAATACTAGTAACGGTTGCTACCTAAGCTCCATTATCCTGCACAGGAATATGTTTTAAGGCCCTTGATGTATTCCCTGGTAGTGACAGGAAGTGAGGTCTACATAAAGTAGGTTTATCTGGGAAGAGCTGAGGGGCCACATCCTGGTTAGAATTGTCTCAGTATGGTCTGCGGCTTAGTCTATACATAAACAACATAACAGGATGGTTTTGAGCTTGCCATTTGAGCTCTAAACACCAGATGTCGCTGTTGTTGCACATTCCTATAGGACAATTTCACTAACTTAATCCTACCAGGACTAGGGCCCTTCATTTTCAGTTTTTATTTTAATTTTTCCCAGGAATTTATAAGTGTTTATTACTACAACAACAAAAACAGGCGAAAATCGGTGGGAAAACTATTCATAATTTTTCTGGATAAATATTGGGGTTTATTTTGGTGGACGGAAGGACGGGGAAGAGTATTCAGTAGATTAATGCTTTGATGAATGGAATTCAATGTGGTTTGCTGCAGAAGTAAAACAGAATTTAACACACAATGCCACCTCTGAATTTTAAGAAACCAATATATCTCTAATCCCCAAATAAAATTTTTCATTTGAATAAACAGTTTACTGTTGTAGACTTAGAACTATTAGCCTATAAATGTTTACATTTAATAGCTGGGCCACACCATTTGCAGCAGATACCCTCAACTTCATCCTTTTCTCCTGTTTTTGTTTGTTTAAAGCTTTTGAATACTTCCTTGTGTTTTGAAACATATTCTGCTACAGATTTTTGTTTTCTGCCCATTTTAGTGTGTCAGATCTTTAAACCATTATCTACTAACAGCTTGAACTGTGTACGTGATGGGCGTGAGAGTCATCATTACGTTCAGATGTGCACACACTTCAGAGTTTGCATGCATGCCTGTTTGTTTATTGTGTGTATCTTCTAAACTAATACATAGCCTTACTTCAGCAGGGAGCTTTGCATATACACAGACTAATGTATTTTCATAATACATATATCTCAGGCAATGTATTATATTTTTCTAATAAAACAAATTTTTATACATTTGAATGATACAAAAATATAGTGGAAATCAGAAAAAAAACAAATACTTTTTGTAACACACGGGATTTTTTCAGTAAAAATCAGTTTAAACTGAAAACGAAGGGGCTTACACATGACAAATGGGCCTTATTGGGAGTGGTCAGTTATTTGGGGGAGTTAAAAGAATCCTGTGGGCTCCCCAGGAGATCCCATTGTTAAGTTGCCTGACAATATTTATATATGCCATTTTTCTTGTTGCAAGTCCAGACTAGCTCTTTTATGGAGCCTGCATTTAATACTACTGCTTAAGATTTGACTTGGTGTATTCTGGGGGTATCTGAGACCTAGAAAGGGGTTTATTGACAAGGGATAGAGATTGCCCCTGCTACTGGGAACTATCCAAGCCCTTTGGAGGGTCCCCAATCCCTGGCATGGATGACGTACCTACACAATCTTGGATCATGTGTACATATGTATATATGCAGCTTGCTAGCAACAGGCTGGGACAACCTCACAGTGCTAAATTTTTCCACTTCCTGTTGCTCAGGGGCCACTGGGCTGCACCTTGTACCCAAATGGGTTAGGCAGAATCCCAGTTAGCATTGACCAGGCCTTGTGCTTCTCTTTGGGGGTAGAGAAGCACTTTTTCAGACATCTGGAGTTTCACCGATTCCTGTTCAGCCCAGTGTACAAGGCAGTAGAATTCATGTCTCTTGTTACAGTGGGAAGAAAACTCTCCACACACACATTAGCTCAGCTATAGCCAGGCACACTGGAGTAAACTAAAACTAGCCTGGACCAAACCAAATGCTAGCACACGTAATGTAGGGAACAATCCTACATTTATAGGGAGATGAAGTGGACGATCCAGGAACATAGGAATTGTTATACTGGATCAGACCAGTCGTCTATCTAGTCCAGTATCACATCACCAGCAGTGACCAGTATCAGATGCTTCATAGGGAAGTGCAAGAAATCCTGCAGTGGCAGTTATGGAAAAACCTGCATCCAGGAAATGGTACCTTTGAAACCACAAAAAGAGTTTGGACTATGGCCTGAAAATACATATATTTAGCTCTGGATATTCTTGTTATTCACAATAATGTCTAATCCTTACTTTGTATGCTTTTGCGGTTATTAAAAAAATTGAAACCCAAGCTTTGACTAGTTACATTTTTGTACATTGCAAAGCAGTGAGACCTGCCCTGCAATCCTGATGTGGAACTCCCCTTTGAAGAATGTTGTAGCAGCCAGACTTTCCAGGAAAGCGTCTGAACAAAAAAAGAGATTTAAGAACAAGCCCAATATGAAACCTTCCAAACTTTACCATCCTACTTATGCCCACTTCACTTTATTTTTGTTCATATTCAAGCCATATGGTACATATTCCTAAGAAAGTCCTGCGTTGCTAATCTTCTAAGATTTCTGCTTAAAAGAGCTAATTTTGTAGAGTGAAAATCCACTTTCAGAAAAAATTTCCCCCTGAAAAGTAATTTCCTCTATTCCTTCCCACTTCCTTGTGATGTTGAATATACACAACAAATATACGTAAGTTGCAATGCAGTTTTAGAATGTTATTTCTATTCCAATAAAGCCTAGAGGTCATGCTCATATTAATAGACAATTCTGAAAAAAAATGTTATATAAGTAATCTTGTTATATACATTACTAAAATACAAAGTTTTAAAACTATTCTTCAGAGTCTCTGTAGCTTATATAGGTCACTGTATTTTGGTGTTCATGTACTGAATTAGCACTATGATATAAGAAGTCAGAGTGTAGTTTGACATTTCGTTGTCATATGTTTGAAGTTTATCTTCATACACTCGGTCATTTAAAGATATACTGAAGAATCTTCAGAGTTGGCAATTTGGGTGCGTTTCTGGCTATTTACTAGACTGTGGTCTGAATTCAAATCCTAACTGTGCCACAAACTATTTGTGTGGCTGTGGGCAAATCTATTAATCTCTGTGCAGGGCCGTCGGGGGGGGGGGGGGGGG
>NW_020664417.1:77889910-77934667 GCF_002925995.2 Terrapene triunguis
CGGGGTCCTTCACTCGCTCCGGGGGCCCCGGAAAACTCTCGTGGGGCTCGGGCCCCTGGAGCTTCTTCCACGCCGGGTCTTCGGCGGCAAGGGGTCCTTCCGCCCCGGGACCCGCTGCCGAAGTGCCGAAGACCCCAGGCCCCCTGAATCCTCTGGGCGGCCCTGTCTCTGTGCCTCAGTCCTGCCCTGTAAAACAGGAATACTACTCTTATTTTTACTCACCCCATATTTGTCTTTTTAGACTGTACATTCTTTGGGGCACCAGAACTGCCGCTCACTATTTAGCTGTACCACATTTAGCACAATGGAATCCTGATCTCAGTTGGGACTTCTAGGCACTATTGTAATACAGATAAATAAATATCATCATTTGGGCACTTAGTTAAAACCCTAGAAAACACAGAGATTTTTCAAAAGGTGAGGGAGAACAGTGCTGGAGTTTTGAAAATGTAGCCCTTGCTCTAGGAGCCTGAGCAGCCACTGGGATTTTCACAAGTCATCTCTCACATGAGGGTTTCCCAGCTTTTGCTGTGCCTACTTGTAACAAAATCCCACATCATTCATAATCTACAGGGCCGGCTCCAGGCACCAGCCGAGCAAGCTTGGGCGGCAGCTTGTGGGAGGCTTGTAGGAGGCGGCATTCCGCCCAATCCTAGGGCGGCACGGCTGCTTTTTTTGTTGTTGTTGTTGTTGTTCCGCTCCGGCCGCCCTGTAGGGGGCAGCAGCGTGGAGGACGGGAGCGCCCTGCAGCAAGCCTGGCAGGGCAGCCCGCGTCCTTCCCTCCCAGACGACCGGAGTGTTGCGGAGCCCTCCCGGCAGGGGGCACGGCGGGAGGGGCCGTGTGGCAGCGCCCCACTGAAGCCCTGGCCGCCCTCCCTCTCTCCCCCCGCTCCTTCCCCTCCCCCCACTAGCCGGGACGGCCAGAAAATCAGAGCCGGACCTGATCATCTATCAATCTTATCTCCATTTTCAAAGGCAATGTGCAAATATCAAGCATGGATTTTTCAATTGCAATAGTGGATATATACTAATTTCCTCCTTTTAATTGGTTACTTAAAAAAAAAACTGACATCTCCATTATGCTTGTGCTAATTTAAAAAAAAAAAAAGTTAATTCTTTCCTCAATTTGTTAATGTTCTCTTGTCCACACTCAGTGCTGACAGAGCAGTCTGTTGGAACTATTTTGGCTACATGTCAAATTAGATCTTTAGTTATTTCTGGCATATTATTAATCTCCAAGTTTACTGCTTGAATCCTCATGTACATTTTTCTGAAATGAAATGGATCCTAAAAGGGAAGTAAAATCTCCTTAATTTTCTCCCTGTGGTGATTATACTGGTGATATCCACATCTGACTAAAGGAGGCAAAGTTTGTTCTATTAGCATTAATTCTGACAAATCCGAAACACTAGTAGTCTTATACATCCTCTGTTCATTTTGTAATGCAGAGTACGTCTCCGTCCCCTAATCAGTTTTGGAACCTGCACTCCTGCAACTTTTAACTATCTTTAAAAAAAAAAAAAAATCTAAGGACCTGTCAAGGTGCCTGTCTCTTTAATAGAAACAATTATCTAATGGAAATGATTAATTTCCCTAAAATCTATCTATGCTTATTATGACAGCTTCCCTTGTTCCTAACCAAGAGTTAGTAAGCACATTAGAGGGCTTGTTCTCCAACTTCGTCTGGCAAGGCATATGCCTGGGTATGCATCATAAGCAGTCCAATAAAGTAGTACGTTGGCTTGCATTTTCTTGTGTCAGTCTTTGCAATATTGCATGCAATCTTATGTTTATAAGAGACTAAATGAGGCAGGAAAATACATATCTACTCTCTTATGTACTGATGGGAGCTAGCTTCCTCAGATCTGGCCGATTCATGCTTTCCAAACAATTCACTCAAACCTTTCCTCTGGGTCCAGGCATGCTTATGCAAAATGATGGGTGAATCCTCAAAACCTTCCCACCCTTCAGACTCATATACAACTCCCTTCTGAGCCAGGGATTAGACATATGGCTATTGTCTGAGCAAAAAAAAACTCCATTTACTTTTAAACTGCAGCATACCTTCAACCTATCATGTACTAATTCTATATGTATTGGCATTCGCAAAACTAAAATGGAGTTACTCAAATTCCCTGTGGAAATATCAGCTACACTAGGGAGGTAATTTCCCATTAAGAATTCAGCATATCCTGTTATCTCTGATAAAAGAGCTAGTAAGGCTTCTGAAGCAAGCTGTCTTGGAGAGTCCAAATCAAGGGTCAGAAGTCATACCTCCCCTCCTGTTTGACTTGTCAGTAGTTCCTCTCCCTCTGCGTGAAGATACTATCTCTTTCTTGAACGTGGGACTTTGTATCAGTGTTCAACATAGCAGGGGTAACATATTTGGTAAGACTTGTGTAACTGTCAGCAGCAAAGACTACATAAATATTTGTTAAATATACACAGAAGCGTATATGTTGATCTGTTTTAGTGACTTCAGCATAGAATGAGAATTTCACAGCAGGAGTGTACTTTTTATAAGCTTCCCTTTCCTGGAGTTTATCCAGCCCTCTATGGAGACTCAGCCACTCTGTTGTTTTTCTTCCTTCAGGGAAGTGTTGTTCTAGCTAAGTAAAAGCTGCTTAAGTTTTGATATAAAAAAAATTATTTCAGAGGACTAAGACACTGGAGTGATACCCTGTGTTCTAAGTATATTTACGGTTGCCAACCCTCCGATTGGCCACGAGTCTCCGGGAATTGGCCTCAATCTCCTAGTTGCTATTGAAAGCAATTAGCGGGATTTTAAAAGGCCAAAAGTCCGGTCCGCTGCGCAGCGGGGCTAAGGCAGGTTCCCTACCTGCCCTTGCTCCACGCGGCTCCCGGAAGCGTCCGGCATGTCCCTGTGGCCCCTAGGCACAGGGGCAATCAGGGAGGCTCTGCGCACTGCCCCCGTCCCAAGCGCTGGCTCTGCAGCTCCCATTGGCTAGGAACTGCAGCCAATGGGAGCTGCGGGGGCAGTGCCTGCAGGCAGGGGCAGTGCATAGAGACACCTGGCTGCCCCTAAGCCTAGGAGCCGCATGGACATGCCGGTCACTTCAGGGAGTCACCTGAGATAAGCACCGCTCGGCTAGAGCCCGCACCCCCTCCCACACCCCAGCCCTGAGCCTCCTCCTGCACCCAAACTCCTTCCCAGAGCCTGCACCCCACACCCCCTTAGCAACCCTAAGTATATTGTTTCTTATGTGGGGAGAGAGAACAGTTTTGAGTATTAAAGCAACTATATAGTTGAATCACAGCTTCAGTGACTTTACAAGCCCTGAAAGAACCCACATGCCTACATTTAGTGATGAAATCATGTTACCTGGCTCTCCCTGCTCCAGCAAAAGACATATTACGGAGTCCCAGGAAAGAATTCATATACACCCAAGGTACTAACAGACCAGAACACAGTGCTTCACCATGAGGCATAAAAAGCATAAGGCATAAAAGAACATACCACCACATACATTAAAAATAAATAAAGCTTTAACAAACAAAACTATACCAGGAAAGAAGGAAAAAACAGACCCAGCTATTTAAAAGTATGCATGTGGGTATCATTGTGTATATTTATGCCCAAAATAGTTTTAGAAGTCCCCCCAAATAACCCAAGTGTTTTTACAAGCATTAACTAAGTGTGGATGGCAAATACTTAATAAGATTAACTCTGGATAGAACTGAACATTGTGACTTTGTCCTCACCCATAACTATTTCAGATTTGGGGACAATTTATACCTTCAAGTCAGTGGCAATGCTATGGGTACCCGCATGGCCCCACAGTATGCCAACATTTTTATGGCTAACTTAGAACAACGCTTCCTCTGCTCTTGTCCCCTAGCGCCCCTACTCTACTTGCGCTACATTGATGACATAGTCATCATCTGGACCCATAGGAAGAAGGCCCTTGAGGAATTGCACCATGATTTTAACAATTTCCACCCCACCATCAACCTCAGCCTGGACCAGTCCACACAAGAGATCCACTTCCTGGACATTACAGTGCTAATAAGCGATGGTCACATAAACACCACCCTATACCGGAAACCTACTGACCGCTATACTTACCTACATGCCTCCAGCTTGCATCCAGACCACATCACACGATCCATTGTCTACAGCCAAGCTCTAAGATACATCCACATTTGCTCCGATCCCTCAGACAGAGACAAACACCTACAGGATCTCTATCAAGCGTTCTTAAAACTACAATACCCACCTGCTGAAGTGAAGAAACAGATTGACAGAGCCAGAAGGGTTCCCAGAAGTCACCTACTACAGGACTGGCCCAACAAAGAAAGTAAGAGAACACCACTAGCCGTCACCTACAGCTGATAGCAAACCACTGTTGCTACCACTGCTATATAATTGCAGCAAATCTTATATAAAATATAACTCATGGCCAGAAAGGGTTAAACAGCTTGCAGGCTGAATGACCCAAAGCTGACCTTAAAAGACATGTTAGAAATGTTAATTAGGGCCATTGCATGCTAAGTAGGCTGGAATTTTGAAATGCAAACCTATGTTGGAAGTTAGAGGTAATATTAATTGTGTGTATCTTAGATGCTACCCATGTAATTGGACAGTTCCTGTCTGTCACTAACTATTAATTCAGAGATCAAGATGGAATATTAGCATTTAGATGAATCTTTGGTAAAATAATGTCATTGTCTATATGTCTCTTTGAAGTCTGTGATAGACTGCCTAATGGATAAATTGCCCTATGTTAATTTGTGTAACTAATTACTGGTGATGTTTAAGCAAAAGGTTACATCAAAAGCCATTGTTTACTAACCAGGACTGCATGGTCAAGTGGATGCTAGAACACTGTATAAAAAGACCCTTGGGTCCTGATTCTGCCATCTCAGATCTGCTTAAGCTTCATCAGGGGAAGTCTGAGTCGCAAGACTGAGGTCCCAGTTATACTGGTACGCCCTGAATATGATATTTGGACACTGAACTATGACCTATTAACTGAATACTAAAGAACTCTTTGCAACTACAAAGCTCACGATCTCTGCTATGAATCTGAACCTCAATGGATTGAACTCATGTCTGTATGTATATTGATCTTTTAACCATATTCTCTTTCTCTGTTGTTTTTTAAAATAAATTTTAGTTTAGTTAATAAGAATTGGCTGTAGCGTGTATTTGGGTAAGATCTGAAACATTCATTAACCTGGGAGGTAATGTGTTCGATCCTTTGGGATTGGTAGAACCTTTTCTTTTATATGATGAAATAAGATTTTCAGAAATCATCATATTTGCCTTAGGTACCTGGATGGAGGCCTGAGGCTGGATCACTTTAAGGGAACTGTGTTGTTTGGACTTCTGAGTAACCAGTAAGGTAATAAAGAAGCTGTTTTATGCTGGGTTGGTAAATCTAAGTATTGGAATATCCACCAGCTTTTGGGGGATTGTCTGCCACATTCTTTGCAGTTCACCCTAATTGAGTGACCACAGCTGCCCCCCACTGGGACACCGGTCACAGCGTGTATTATTAAAATCAGCAGAATTTGTGCAACTGCACTGAGTATGCACAGCAATTAGTTCTGATACATGGAAGACACACTGTAATAACAAAGGCTGTAAGCATAAACATCTACTATCATCACTGATTTCCTGCTTCTTCAACTGCTGTGAACAAAATATTAAAAATAGTCTGGCTAAAAACCATTAGGACGTCCTTTCAAATTACTATAAGATGTCTGCATGAAAATGACACACATGTAAAATAGGAAAACAAAAGAAGAATCAACAAATCTCAGGAATATGGGAAGACAAAAGCCCACTCACGCATTAACTAATGTCTTTTGTGTAGATCTGAATCTCTCTTTGCTTCCTACAGCCCCAGGAGGTCCTGAGGTCATTGATGGCTGGGCAGCTGCTCCATATTCCAGATTTTCTTACAAGAATGTATTTGATTTTGTTTAATTGTGTGCCCTTCAAAATTAATGTCACACACATACCTCAGTCTTTCCAAGGATGCTGCACCACCTGAGTTCCTACTACAGCTGAAGAAATTTTTGCCAGCACTCCTAGCTCTCTTTTGATTCATTTGTCGCCGGTGCAAGAGGATGAAGAGGAAAGTAGTATGAGTAGCTGCATGTCAGCATGAGGACGGCAAAACGAGAGTGGGGAAAGAGACATTCTTCTAGGGCCCAATCCAACTCCCATCAAAGTCAGCTGGAAGACCCATTGTTAATTTCAAGAGCAGGTGGAACAGTCCCTTAAGGAGGAAAAAACAGTTCTTAGAAACCTGGTTCCTGTTTTCAAAGACAATGCCTACATTGCATCTGGGAGTGAGCTTCCCAGTCAGAGACCACAGACCTGTGCTCGAGGGGCTTGGGCTAGCGCACTAAAAATATCTGTGTAGACATTGTGGCTTAGGAGCTGAAGTCTGGAGGGAGGGAGTGGGCTTCAGAGCCCAAGCTCCAGCCCAAGTCACAAGGTCAAAGCATCATCTACACAGCTATTTTTAACATGCTAGTGCAAGCCCCTCTACTCTATGGATCCATGCTGGAGGTGGCGGGCTGGAGGGAGGGGAAGAGGTTGCTCCCAGATGCAGTGTAGACATATCCAAACTGACTCAGTCATCTGATGCCCCACAGCATCCAGAGAAGAAAGGCTAGCAGAGTGATGGGTGACAGAACCTGCCTCTCTACAGGCATTTATAAAGCACTTACCACTGTATAGTATAAGGGTCAGTTTGTGCCCCAAGGACACAACCCATAGGGATGATGTGTACCTGTGCAATCCCAGGAGTTTCCAAGCAAGCAATTGTGGTTCAGAGAGCCACAATTCCCACCTTGCTCTTCCTTGCTTCAGAGAGGTAGTAACTTGCTGCTGGCCTGAGTCAAAATTTAGCCCTAAGTTGTCAGCAACTGCTGATCTGTTTGCAAACCTTAGAATCCGCTCAACAGAAACTTGTGCCAGTGGGTTAGCAAAGCCTGTGCCTGGGAAGATCCATTGTCACCAGACAAACTTCCTTAAGATAAGTGGAATTACTTTACTAGCAATGTGCCTTTCTCTGCCATACCAAAATCTGCCACTGGCCAGTAACTGTCCTGAGAACCTGAGTAGGCCTCCACTAGAGAGGGACTCCACATTCAGGTAGTTCTGGTAGGTATGGTACATGTCAAGACTGCAAGAAATCTGATTTTGGACTCTGAGGTCGAGTGATTATCTGAATTGGTAGTGAGTGGGCACTGCCACTTCCCTCCCTTCAGGGGGACCAAAAGTTCTAAAAAGGAATCCTGGGCATTGATGTCCATATCTGAAAGCAAATCATGCCCATTTGCTGATCAAAACTTATGTCATTGTCCTGCATGGAGGAGCTTTGTACGTCAGTTGACCAGGCTTAGAATGACTTCCAATTTTGCCTATTAGAATGTACTTAACCAGTAAAATCTCATTGTTTCCACATAGTAACATTCAATGACATTTTTAAAGGCTTCCTGCATATAGTGTACTGTGTTAATTTGGGACTGATAAAATTAATGATTTATCATAGAGATGTTTCAATTTAGTATTGAGATACTCTAGATGATGGAGCTACTTCAAGCCTGTTTCTGGAATGTCTGTATGCTGAATGTACTGTTTGTCATACGGTTCAATGTTGAGCTTGTGAGGTCAATAGGTCTATGTGCAATTCCTATGATTTTAATAACATTCATTAACATTTTTAAAGGGCAGTGAGTATTTTAAAACACAAACTTAGAAGTTGGAGATTTTCATTTGACTTACTCCTAAATGGGTTCCAGAATATTTTCTTTAGACTCATCACAATTCCTTTGTATAAGTGACAGGATTTTATCCTATTTTCATATAGGAGACTATTTGAACAGCACAGTATATTTTCTAACAAAAATAAGGCACAGAAACTTACTCCAACTGCCCTAAATAATAGAATCAAAGGACTGGAAGGGACCTCAAGAGGCCATCTAGTCCAGTTCTCTGCATTCATGGCAGGACTAAGTATTATCTAGACCACTGGTTCTTAACCTCTACTGCAGCCTGCACCCCTTTGGTTCTCAAAATATGTTCTCGCACCCCTTAAACCTAAAAAATATGTTCTCGCACCCCTTCAACCTAGATGTTTGTATATTACAGTAATCGCTAAAAAATGTAAAGTAGTTGTACTTATGTGCCTGTGCTTAATTTGTGTTTTCGATGATTTACCTTCTAAAATAATCTGGCATGTCTCACACCCCCAGAAAGGGCATCTTGCACCCCTAGGGGGTGCGTGCACCCCAGGTAAAGAACCACTGATCTAGACATCCCTGACAGGTGTTTGTCTAACCTGCTCTTAAAAATCTCCAATGATGGAGATTCCACAACCTCCCTAGGCAATTTATTCCAGTGCTTAGCCACCCTGACAGTTAAGAAGTTTTTCCTAATGTCCAACCAAAACCTCCTTTGCTGCAATTTAAACCCATTGCTTCTTGTCCTGTCCTCAGAGATTAAGGAGAACAATTCTTCTCCCTTTTCCTTGTAACAACCTTTTATGTACTTGAAAACTGTTATCATGTCCCCTCTCAGTCTTCTCTTCTCCAGACTAAACAAAACCAATTATTTCAATCTTCCCTCATAGGTCATTCTTTCTAGACCTTTAATCATTTTTGTTGCTCTTGTCTGGACTTTCTCCAATTTTTTCACATCTTTCCTGAAATGTAGCACCCAGAACTGGATACAATACTCCAGTTCAGGCCTAATCAGCGTGGAGTAGAGCAGAAGAATTACTTGTGTCTTGCTTACAACACTCCTGCTAATATATCGCAGAATGATGTTTGCTTTTTTTTTTTTTCCCCAGCAGTGTTACACTGTTGACTCTCATTTAGCTTGTGGTCCACTGTGACCCCCAGATCCCTTTCTGCAGTACTCCTTCCTTCCTGGCAGTCATTTCCCATTTTGTATGTGTGCAACTGATTGTTCCTTCGTAAGTGGAGCACTTTGCATTTGTCCTTATTGAATTTCATCCTATTTACTTCAGACCATTTCTCCAGTTTGTCCAGATCATTTTGAATTTTAATCCTATCCTCCAAAGCACTTGCAACCCCTCCCAGCTTGGTATTGTCTGCAAACTTTAAGTGTACGCTCTATGCCATTATCTAAAACATTGATGAAGATATTGAACAGAACCGGACCCAGAACTGATCCCTGTGGGACCCCAAGAGTTCCCAACTACTCTTTGGGAACCGTTTTCCAACCAGTTTTGCATCCATCTTATAGTAGCTCCATCTAGGTTGCATTTCCCTAGTTTGTTTATGAGAAGGTCAAGCAAGACCATATGAAAAAATTTACTAAAGTCAAGATATACCACATCTACCACTTCCCCCCCATCCACAAGGCTTGTTACCCTGTCAAAGAAAACGATCAGGTTGGTTTGACATAATTTGTTCTTGACAAATCCATGCTGACTGTCACTTATCACCTTATTATCTTCCAAATGTTTGTAAATTGACTGCTTAATTATTTGCTCCATTATCTTTCTGGGTACAGAAGTTAAGCTGACTGGTCTGTAATTCCCTGGGTTGTCCTTATTTCCCTTTTTATAGATTGGCACTATATTTGCTCTTTTCCAGTCTTCCAGAATCTCTCCCGTCTTCCATGACTTTTCAAAGATAATCGCTAATGGCTCAGATATCTCCTCAGTCAGCTCCTTGAGTACTCTAGGATGTATTTCATCAGGCTCTGGTGACTTGAAGACATCTAATTTGTCTAAGTAATTTTTAACTTGTTCTTTCCCTATTTTAGCCTCTGATCCTACTTCATTTGCACTGGCATTAACTATGTTAGACGTCCAATCACCACCAACCTTCTTGGTGAAAACCGAAACAAGGAAGTCATTAAACACCTCTGCCATTTCCACATTTTCTGTTATTATTCACCCCCACCCCCACCCATTGAGTAATGGGCCTACCCTGTCCTTAGTCTTCCTCTTGCTTCTAATATATTTGTAGAATGTTTTCTTGTTACCCTTTATGTCCAAGTTTGATCTATTTTATGCCTTGGCCTTTCTAATTTTCTCCCTACATGCTTGTGTTATTTGTTTATATTCATCCTTTGTAATTTGACCTAGTTTCCACTTTTTGTAGGATTCTTTTATTTTTAGATAATTGAAGATCTCCTGGTTAAGCCAGGGTGGTCTCTTGCCATACTTCCTATCTTTCCTACTCAATGTGATAGTTTGCTCTTGTGCCCTTAATAATGTCTCTTTTAAAAACTGCAAACTGTCTTCAACTGTTTTTCCCCTGAGACTTGCTTCCAATGGGATCTTACCTACCAACTCCCTGAGTTTGCTAAACTCTGCCTTCTTGAAATCCATTGTCTTTATTTTGCTGTTCTCCCTCCTACCATTCCTTAGGATCATGAACTCCTCATTTCATGATCACTTTCACCCAAGCTGTCTTTCAGATTCTCAACCAGTTCCTCCCTATTTGTCAAAATCAAATCTAGAACAGCCTCTCCCCTAGTAGCTTTCTCCACCTTCTGAAATAAAAAATTGTCTCCAATACATTCCATGAACTTGTTGGATAATCTGTGCCCTGCTGTATTATTTTCCAAACGGATGTCTGAGTAGTTGAAGTCCCCCATCACCACCAAGTCCTGTGCTTTGGATGATTTTGTTAGTTGTTTAAAAAAAGCCTCATCCACCTCTTCTTCCTGATTAGGTGGTCTGTAGTAGACCCCCTACCATGACATCACCCTTGTTTTTTACCCCTTTTATCCTTACCCAGAGACTTTCAAAAAGTCTGTGTCCTATTTCCATCTCAGCCTCAGTCCAAGTGTATACATTTTTAATATATAAGGCAACATCTCCCCCCTTTTCCCCTGCCTGTCCTTCCTAAGCAAGCTGTACCCTTCTATATTTCAGTCATGTGTATTATCCCAGCAAGTCTCTGTGATGCCAACTGAGTCATAGTTGTGTTTATTTACTAGCATTTTGAGTTCTTCCTGCTTATTCCCCATACTTCTTGACATCTAAGATACTAATTTGATTCCCCCCCCCCCCAGAAGTTTTGTCTTGTGGTTCACCCTCACAAAGACAATTTATGTATTCCAACAAAATTCTGGTGATCCAAAAGAGAGGCTGCATCCCCAGTAAGAGGACATACAAACATTAAAAAAGAAACATCATCCCATGACAGTTTAGATAATTTCTCTAATACTGTTAAGGTTCAGTGACAATCTTTTATATTTATAATACAACTTTGATCATTTGTAATAATGGACTGGGATTTCGATGGCAGATAATTCAGTGTTGTAAACTACCTCAGTAAGTGACAAACCATGAGTTTAATGTCACATCACAAATTTACTTTATTTTATGCTGACACATGTAGTTTTAACTTTAACTATTAAAAGATACATAATATAATAAGGAGGGGATTGTAAATGACTTATAAAAGGTCCCAGTACCATAGGATCTCACAGCACTCTGCTTCTAAATCTTCGCTGAAAAGTAAAATGAGTTTCAGATTTTTTTTTTTGAAAAAGCATTGGATTTGCAGATAATCAAAGTGAGAAATGGTGAGATACACTATACTCCTGGTAACAAGTGCTTACATTTAAAAAAAATTGTTTTTAAGTGTTAAAAACAACTTCAATTATTACCATACATGTATGTGAATCAGAACTATGCGGGCCTATCCTCTTGTGTTAACAAAAATATAATAATTCTAAAGTACTCTAGATTAAAAGCTACAAAGTCTGCATTATGCAGATACACTATCCTCTACATAGTTAAGGTTGCAACCAGGTTCTATGATAAAGCGCTGCATAATCTTCCTATAACTTTGGTTTGATAAACTGATTTGGCCTGAAAATTGCAAGATTAAATCTGAATGTGAAAAAGAATATTTCTGAAAAGTCTGCAACAAAAAATTTGCATCAAAAGTCATTAAAAACATAACCTTGATTTGATATTTTGACCAAATTTCAATATAGTTAAATCTCCTTGAAATATTTTTACATAGGTTGTAATCAAGCATATTAACTTTTTTTTTTTGTGTGTGTGGATCATAGGAGTCTATCCTGCTCCCATTATGTTAATTGACTTTGATAGGAACAGAATTGGGGAATATACACATATAATGTGTGTGTGAATATGTTGTCTTCTATTGCCTGGTTGCACCATAGGTAGAAGGGTCCCTTTATAGCTGACAGCTAAGAGTTCTTCCTTTAGCTCAAGTGATAGAGGCCTACATTTTTGGCTCCACAGGACCAGGATTTCAGTCTTGGCTCTGCAGCTATGGTTTTTTGTGTTGATGAAGAGGATATAGACTCTCTACAGGTAACAATAGCCCCACTGAAAGGCTGTTCTTGCAAAATCTCTAGTGCTGCAAAGGGTAAGACACAGCAAAACAATTAAATTTTCTAGGCATCCATTCCATAACTGTCTTTTTTGTTACATCAGCAAGTGGGATTCTGAGCTGTCTCCTTATGGCCCTGATCCAAAGCCCATTGCAGTCTATTTTTCACCTCTTCCAGCTACTGTGGGAAGAATCTGATTCCATGTCTATTTTATGTGCAGTAGTGCGACACATATATTCACTTGCCCCTTGCACTGAATACAGATGTCCTCATGGATATGAAGAATATGAAAGATATCTGTAACAGTTTTGTGACTGTGTGTGTGTGTGTGTGTGTGTGTGTGGTTGTATGTGGCTTGCTAAAGGATAACCAAGGGTTAAGTCAGTTGTATGAAGTTTGGCATGTCTGCAGGAACCAATGTCAATGACTTTTAGATAGCCCAATTACACGTGCTTAACTGATGTACAGTCATCAAGGCCAGGGCCGGCTCTGGCTTTGTTGCCGCCCCAGGCAAAAGAGCCTCCCGCCGCCTCCCCCCCCCCCCGCGGGGAGTGCGGCAGGGGAGGGCGCCAAGCCCGGCCGCGGGCCCGCTCTCCCCGACCGGCCGGAGCGCCAGGGGGAGGGCGTCGAGCCCGCCGCGGCTCCACTGGCGGCCTGAGCGCCGGGAGGAGGGCGGAGACAGGGCCGGCTCCAGGCACCAGCCCACCAAACATGTGCTTGGGGCGTTACCTGGAGGGGGGCGGCGCGGTGCGGCTCTTCCCCCGGCGCTCCGGCCGCCGGGGAGAGCGGAGCTGCGGCGCGCTCGCCGCCCTCCCCCCAGCGCTCTGGCCACCGGGGAGAACGGAGCCCCGGCCGGACTCGCCGCCCTCCCCCCGGCACTCTGGCCGCTGGGGAGAGCAGAGCCCTGGCCGGGCTCTCCGCCCTCCCCACGGCGCTCTGGCCGGTCGGGGAGAGCGGGCCCACAGCCGGGCTCGGCGCCCTCCCCTGCTGCACTCCCCGCGAGGGGGGGGCAGCAGGAGGCTTTTTTGCCTGGGGCGGCAACAAAGCCAGAGCCGGCCCTGGGCGGAGAGCCCGGCTGGGGCCCCGCTCTCCCCGACCAGCCGGAGTGCCGGAAGGAGGGCGGAGAGCCCGGCCGGGGCTCTGCTCTCCCCGGCGGCCAGAGCGCCGGGAGGAGGGCGGAGAGCCTGGCCGGGGCTCTGCTCTCCCCGGCGGCCAGAGCGCCGGGAGGAGGGTGGCGAACCGGCTGCGGCTCCGCTCTCCCTGGTGGCCAGAGCGCCGTGGGGAGGGCGGCGAGCCCACCGCGGCTCCGCTCTCCCCGGCGGCCAGAGGGCCGGGGGGAGGGCGGCGAGCCCGCCGCGGCTCCGCTCTCCCCGACGGCCGGAGCGCAGCGGGGAGGGCGGCGAGCCCAGTCGCGGCTCCGCTCTCGGGCCGGAGCGCCGCACTGCGCCGCCCCCCTCCAGGTGCCGCTCCAAGCACATGCTTGGTGGGCTGGTGCCTGGAGCCGGCCCTGATCAAGGCCTTTGAAGGTTTGTCTGTCAAAGCTGGCCACAACACCCCCGAGCTTGGGAGAGGAGAGGGGCCCTTCAGGTGAGGGACCCTAAACAAAGCCCTCTAGAACTGGTAAAAGGGCCCTGATGAGGAGAGGCAGGGTCTGCAGAGAAGCAGCCTTTTAATCCAGTCCCAAAAAGCAGGGGTACCTAGGATAAGAAGTTAGTCCTCGCTGAAACAAACAAAATAATTAATTTTCTTTAAATGGGTGCTAAGCTGCTCCAGCTTTCATTCCCACCAGGCTAATACTCTTGTTGCTATGAAGCTCCAGTGTCACTTAATTCCTCTGGATAATACCAGACTCACTGATATTTAACCAACAGGCCTTCAGTGTTAGTCCTTTGTTCAAATAAGTAGAGTAGGACTGGTACCTCACTCCCCTACGCACTTCTGAAGATTCCACTATGGTCATTACTGTGATTCTAAAAGCAACAAAGCATGCAGCAGTTTCCTGTAGCAAGGGACCTTATTCACTCCCTCCTGGCTGCCTCCTAGGTTCTAGCTAATAAGTCTCCATGAAAGCCACCACCTGTTGAGCTTTCTATATGCCATCTGTAGCAGAACACTTCAGAATCTTCTTGGGCAGCACCAGCAGGAAGGTATATATTCCCAAACTGTTGCCTTAAGGCTCCTAGTTACAGCTTCCTTCACTTCAGTCTGGTCTGATAGTCCAAATGATTGAGTTTCTTACTTCTCAGTTTCCAACTATTATAGTACAGAACTTTCCAGAACCTTCCCTGTCTTGTAACATTATCTTTAATGGGATTTTAATTAAAAAAATGTAATTTCAGAAGAAGATAGTATTTAATAGCCACTCTTTCCCCTCTATTGGAGCACAACGCTACCTTTTTTTCTAGAAGGGGATATGTGGGCCCATTAGCAGAAAGGATGGTCTTGTACTTAAAATTCTAATCTAAGACTCCACCGATCTGATTTCAGTTCCCAGCTGTGCTACAGACTTCCTGTCTGATGGTGGGGAAGCCAATTAATCTTCCTGTGCCTCAGTTCTCCATATTTTTTTTAAAGGATATAATGATTCTGTAACTCACGTGGTGTTTTGAAGATAAATCCATAAACATCTGTCAGGCACTCAGACATTACTATGATGGGGCCACAAAACCTCACTAGATAGATCAGCCCATGCTCTCTAACCACATAATTTATTGGTGGACAGAGCTCAATTCTTTCCTCCGCACTCTTACTGACTCGCATTGTGATCTTGCGCAAAATTACTTAAACTCTGTCTCCCATTTCCGCATTTGTAAAATGGGGGTTGTAGCTTACATCACTAAAGTTGTCATGAGGTTTAGTTAATATTTGTGAATGGAGCTGAGATATCAATATATTATAACATGCTATAGAATCAGTAGACTAATGTATTCATCCCACAGTAACTCAAAGTTTAACTAAATTTGAGAGAATTACGTACAAGATGATAGGTTGGAGTAGGTGTACTTAGCCTCATTAATTCCTGTGTTCAGAACAGCTGTGATCATGAATAACTTCCCAATAAAAGTGCAGATAATTTCTTCAGGAGAAAAAAGGGTCATTGGTAGACATTTACATTTAAATGCCTAATGTGGCATAGCATACATCATTATTTTCTGTATCATACTCTGTATCTGCTAAGGGCCTGATCAAACGCCTATTGAAGTCAATGGGAATCTTTCCATTGACTTCAGTGGGTTTTGGATCAGGTCCTAAATGTTAATGAAGCAACATTTTTGTAGCATATCTGATGAAAAGTAGGGAGGACCAGTTCACAAACCTTTCTGAGATGATTGGGCACTGCTAGTTACTGTATCAAGTAGGTCATTTCAAAACCAGCTACTCTAGTTTAAATGAAGCAACTAATAGTCAAGCGCTCAAGACTATTCTTCTACCTGAAATATTCATATGTCTACCCACGTTGACTTTTTGACCACTCAGGGTTTGTTAAAAAAGAACAGTTATGTCTGTTTCTCTTCAGTTTCTTTACAAATATTTAAATGGGGATGGTATCCCACTTGCCGTTAGCAATTAAAGGCTAAAAACAAAGTCTCTTCAGGACACTCTTGATTCCATCCCCCTCCCGCCCCAAACATTCATAAGTCTCAGGATGTCATCCCTCAGTTAAAGTAAAACCTCTTACAAGAGAGTTATCTTTTGTTTTAATTTTAAAAGCCTGGGCAGAAATGCAAAAAGAAATTGTGTCTAAAGGCATATAAATAAATTATAAATCAGATTGCAATATCAACCTAAAAATGCTCTTTTGTAGACAAGATGCACCTGTTATGAATTTTGGAGAAAATTACAAACTAGCTTTTGGCACAAAAATACGGGATTTAGTAGGGAATACCACAATAAATAGTGAACTCACAATTAAAGTAAATTAAGTAGGATTTTCAAAGGCACTCAGCATTAACCTAAATCTCTTCCTAAACTCCCACGGAGTTTGAAAACACATTTAATATAATGCTGAGCTCTTTTGAAAACAGCATCCTAAATTTGTCCAGAATTAAATATATTAAATTAGAACTATGGAGCCAGAATCTTGGCTCTGTAAACTGGCATAGCTTCATTGTAGCCCATAATGATCTTTAGATCAACAAAGTAAAAATGTATTAAATAAGAAGATTAGCAGGGAGGCGGCCAATGCCATCCTAAAAAAATGGGAAAATAACTGTAGGAGCGCTCTCCTGCCGACAAAGCTGCTGCCGCTCGTGGGGGGTGGAAATTTTTTATCGGCAGGAGAGCTTTCTCCTGCCAACAAACAGCAGCTACACTGTGTGCCTTTTAGCGGCACAGCTGTAGCAGCACAGCCGTGTCGCTAAAACCTCGTAGTGTAGCCATAGCCTAAGCCTCTGTATAAGCTTGAAAGCTTGTGTCTCTCACCAGCATAAGTTGGTCCAATAAAAGATATTGCCTCTCCTACCTTGTCTGTGAATTAGCATTTAGTCTTTTGGACCCCTTCTGTTAACATTGACAAGCTTTAAAAAATGTGACGTTCAAATTTGAGTGAGCATATGAAAATGTTTGGTGCTGATGTGTGAATTTGTGAAGGAAAAATGAATTACTTTATGAATATGTTGAATTCATAAGGAAACACACTGGTGCACTGTGGCCTCTTTCTATAAAGCAAATTTATCTGACCTTGGGGGAAATATCCCCAGTACAAGGGAAAATCCTCCAGTAGCTCAGACGTTCCAAAGAGGCTCCTATGTCACCTCTTTTACTAATGCCAATATGGCAGATGAGGCAATCGCTGGCTGTGATTTTGATTCTGCAGGGCTGAAAGTGGCCAGCATAAGTTAGAGCAGCCATCAGGTCAGACATTGTTATTTATTTGTTAATCTCATGTATTTAAAAAAATGCAAGAAGCATATTCTCAAAAAGAGAAGGGGACAGAAGCTGGAACAGGAACCAGTGTGTAAAAAAACAAACAAAAAAAAGTAAAACAGGAAGTGGAGCTAGGGCTGCTGCACCAAAAATATTGAACTAGAAGCCTTTGTAGAGGGTCTCACTCTCCTCTATACGGAACCCTCGGACATCCCAATGCACTATGAGGAAAGGGAACTGGCAAATTCAAAGGAAATCGAACATGTCACATTTTGCCCCAAGCCTGTTTAAAGCAGTGCCTTTCTAGCTATAGCTGCAGCAAATCAATAAGGGCCTCTGAATAACATGTCACATCCCATGTTCTTTCACAGGATGCCTGTGATCTCTCTTGCATGACAATTTTTCTTGACAGCTTATTCCACGCTATAATTTTTTGCATTTAAGTAGGGTCTTTCATGTGGTGATCTCACATACAGTCCCTTACAAGTGGTATGTATCTCTATTATATAGTTAGTAGGGCTGTCAAGCAATTAAAAAAAGTAATCGTGATTAATAGTGTGATTAATCGCACTGTTAAACAATAATAGAATACCATTTATTTAAATATTTTTAGATGTTTTCTACATTTTCAAATATATTGATTTCAATTACAACACAGAATACAAAGCATACGGTGCTCACTTTATATTTATTTTTGAATACAAATATTGGCACTGTAATAAAACAAAAGAAATAGTATATTTCAATTCACCTAATACAAGTACTGTAGTCCAATCTCTTTATCATGAAAGTTAAATTTACAAATGTCAAATTATGTAAAAAAAAACTGCATTCAAAAATAAAACAATGTAAAACTTTAGAGCCTACAAGTCTACTCAGTCCTACTTCAGCCAATCGCTCAGACAAACAAGTTTGGTTTCGTTTGCAGGAGATAATGGTGTCCACTTCTTGTTTACAATGTCACCTGAAAGGGAGAACAGGCATTCGCATGGCACTGTTGTAACTGGCGTCGCAAGATATTTACGTGCCAGATGTGCTAAATATTCATATGTCCCTTCATGTTTCAACGACCATTCCAGAGGATATGCATCCATGCTGATGACGGGTTCTGCTCGATAACATTCCAAAGCAGAGCAGACCGATGTATGTTCATTTTCATCATCTGAGTTACATGCCACCAGCAGGTTGGTTTTTTTTTTTTTTTTTGGGTAGTTCGGGTTCTGTAGTTTCCGCATCGGAGTGTTGCTCTTTTAAGACTTCTGAAAACACGCTCTACACCTCGTCCCTCTCAGATTTTGGACAGCACTTCAGATTCTTAAATCTTGGGTCAAGTGCTGTAGCTATTTTTAGAAATCTCACACTGGTACCTTCTTTGTGTTTTGTCAAATCTGCAGTGACAGTGTTCATAAATCAAACAATATGTGCTGGGTCATCATCTGAGATTGCTATAACGTGAAATATATGGCAGATTGTGGGTAAAACAGAGCAGGGGACATACAATTCTCTCCCAAGAAGTTCAGTCACAAATTTAATTAATGCACTATTTTTTTAACAAAGATCATCAGCATGGAAGCATGTCCTCCGGAATGGTGGCTGAAGCATGAAGGGGCATAGGAATGTTTAGAATATCTGGCACATAAATACCTTGCAACACCGGCTACCAAAGTGCCATGCAAACACCTGTTCTTCCTTTCAGGTGACATTGTAAATAAGAAGCAGGCTTCAGTATCTCCCGTAAATGTAAACAAACTTGTTTGTCTTAGCGATTGGCTGAACAAGAAGTAGGACTGAGTGGACTTGTAGGCTCTGAAGTTTTACATTGTTTTGTTTTTGAGTTCAGTTATGTACCAACAAATGTAGATTTTTTGTTGTTGTTACATAAGTTACGCTTTCACGATAAAGATTGCACTACAGTACTTGTACAAGGTGAATTGAAAAATACTATTTCTTTTGTTTATCATTTTTACAGTGCAAATATTTTTAATCAATAATAATAAAGTGAACACTGTACACTTTGTATTCTGTGTTGTAACAGAAATCAATATATTTGAAAATGTAGAAAAACATCCAAAAATATTTAATAAATTTCAATTGGTATTCTATTGTTTAACAGTGCAATTAATTGCGGTTAATTTTTTTAATTGCAGTTAATTTTTTTGAGTTAATCGCGAGTTAACTGCGATTAATCGAAAGCCCTAATAGTCAGTGTCATGAATAGAACCGTGTTTCCTGACTCGCTGTCCACTGCTTTCATCACTAGACTAAACTACATCTTTGGAGTAGATGTGCATTATTTAACTCTCTTATTACCAGTTACTAAACCTAGATTTACTTGAATCTCAAGGATCTGCTGTTTTCCCACTTACTAGTAGCAGTGGTCAGAAATGCTGGATATATAAAGTGAACCGCACTTCTTTGCTAAGCAAAGGTGCATGGCCTATGCACAACGTAAGCCTCCGAAACAGAGGTTACGTGAGATTTTAAAAGCTACATAGGCATTTTGCTGTCTCTCTGCACAGGGTGAAATTTACCCTTAGAAGATGACTGTATGATGAGGTATAATTCATTTTACAGTATCATTTAACAAGGCATCTCAGAGGTATATGCATTTGGAAAGGCATTACTGGACTAAACATCCAGCTCCTAAAATACATCTACATGGAAGAAGAAAAAAAGAGTGGCATTGAGTCTCAGCCTGGGTCAATGGGCTCATGCTACAGGGCTAAAAATAGCAGTGTAGATGTTCAGACTTGGGCTGGAGCCTGGGCTCCGAGGCCTTCCTCCTATGCCAGGTTTCAGAGCCCAAGCTGGAGTGTCTACGTGGCTATTTTTAGCCTATAGCATGAGCCCTGGGAGCCCGAATCAGATGACATGGGCTCTGAGATTCACTACCATGGGGTTATTTTGTTATGTAGACATACCCCTAGACACATTTCATGTGATTGAGCTAACTCCCTTACAAAAATTAATTCCTGAAACTAACAGACAAATTCAATGAAACTATTTTATTCGTTGTTTGAATTTTCAACCAAAATAATCTGGATTAAAGATATTTAAATTACAACAGAAGATCCTATTATGATACTTTTCCTTTTGTAATCTTTTTGCAGTGACGAAAGTGAAGACATTACCATCTAGAGTATATGCTGTGTGCCATAGTTACAATTCCTTCTGGAATTTCCCCTTTTTCACTGAGATATCATTTAATATACTACTAGCCTGTGTAACAAACTGCTATACATACCAGTGAGAGCTGATATGCCTTTTCTCCAGTGCCAAGCCATTAATCCTGATAACACACCATCATTAAGAGACATACTAAAGCCCTCAATAACATAACTGTGCTTTCTTTTGGCTAAGTAATTCAAATGGCATTGCTCTCCATTCTGTGTTAACACTTTCTTGGTGTCATGTAAACAGCATGCCATTGCTACTACTAGCAAATGCCCATAATTTTTTTACTCTTTGACATGCTATCATACCCCCTCAAAAACCATTTTTCCTCCATCCCTACTTGCTATATACCCCAAAAGTAATTTAAATGGTAGTTATTTTACTTCCTATACATCCATGATGCCTTACATACCACTCAATAGATCTTTTGACAAAACAAATGATAAACCCAAGTCACTAAACAGTCATATTAGACTGTAGGTTCCTCTAAATTCAGTTTACACACTTTGTAAAGCCCCATGTATTTCTAACAGGGCTCATTTTGTTCAACCTTGAAAATATTGGCTTTTATCATACTTGGAGTGCTGTGAAGCTAGTCAACTAAAATTGTTCCAAAAACTCTAGGGAGAGTTTGGATTGTTGTCAACCATGTATGGAGCTTACCCTGTCTTCCCTTAGAAGTGTTAACAACATGGTTGTTAAAAATGTCCTAATGTAAATTTTTTACTCAGATTAATGGAACTAGCAACCATACTAAATTTTACCGCTTCATTCATTTCACTTTCATTTTTGATTTATCCTTCATCTCTACATCTATTTATGTACTATAACCCTCGTGAAGTAAAGAGCTTGACTTAATGCATTTTTGAGCTATGCAGGCCTGATCCAAAGCCTGAGGCAAAGGAAAGATTCCAATTGACTACAATGAACTTTGGATCAGAGCCTATAAAATAAATAATATTATGACACTTGCAACTAAAGAGTTGCATGATGGAAGTAAGAACTCTCTGGGTGGCTGCCCCCAGCATATTCATACTAGCATACCCTACTGCTTCCGACCTAATCAGAGTGCCCTGTTTCTAGCCTATACAATCTGCTCAGTCTAGAAGAAGCCAAATATAGGCTTATGAATTATTTTGGTACAATATTTCTAATGGGAGATTACTTATTAATAATGGAGAATTATCCTTAGCAATACAACCCTGTGACACAGGGATCCCTTGATGCCAATTGGCAGAATACACAAGGGATGCATAGAGTTTTACAGGGATCCCCTGGGTCAGATATATGCACAGTAATTCACCAAAGGGTGGCATGTGTCATCTCTACTAAGAGCCAGTAGCCCACCAGTCATCATAACTTCTACATACATTTTGAAATGATTATGTATCTACACTGAAAATTATGTTCTTATGGCAAGGCAGGTCAACAGGAGGTCCACTGTGCACTGTCCACTTTACGATATAGGTCTACTTGCATGTGAAGTCAAAATGCTAATCAAGAGATTGTGAAATCTTCAAGAGAGGGAATGTACAGGAAGAAATAAAACAGCAGGATGGGATCCTGTTTATGAGAAAAGACTCTGGCTTGCTGGTGTGTATGTGGGGCAGAGGTACCCCCTAAATCTTTCACCAAGGAAGCAAGCTATCAGTTTGGCTTGTCTCATGAACAAAAGGTCACAGCTGAGCCTTGCCATAAAATGCTACAAGGACTTTGGGGGTGAGCATTTGCTCTAAGACACGAAAGGAACTAGTTAAATAAATCTAGGGTTTAGAATGCAAGTTCATATATTTAATTCTCTGTTTCCAATATTTCATCTGAATCTCATCTCTGTTAAATAAACTCTTGCTTGTTTTCACTGTAAACATATCTAAGTGCTGTGTTATGCAGAGCTGTGATCTAGGCTGTAACTAGTAAAGCTGGGTGGTACTGTTCCTTTGGGAACAGCAAATCTGTACTGCAAGTGTCCAGTGGAACAGCAGCTGGATGCTCCAGGGAAATGCTTGGAGGGCTCAAGGGTTGTGAGTGGCTATCACTATGGAGAAGGACTCCAGAACAGGTGTAGGCAGAGCGGGGAGTGCTTGTGTTGCCCATGGCTGGTGGAGTCAGGGATCTGAACTCTGGCAGATAAGAACATAAGAATGGCCCTACTGGGTCAGACCAAAGGTCCATCTAGCCCAGTATCCTGTCTTCCGACAGTGGCCAGTGCCAGGTGCCCCAGAGGGAATGAACAGAACAAGCAATCATCAAGTGATCCATCCCCTGTTGCTCATCCCCAGCTTCTGGCAAACAGAGGCTAGGGACACCATTCCTGCCCATCCTGGCTAATAGTCATTGACCCTATCCTCAATGAATTTATCTAGTTCTTTTTTGAACCCTGTTATGGTCTTGGCCTTCACAACATCCTCTGGCAAGGAGTTCCACAGGTTGACTGTGCGTTGTGTGAAGAAATACTTCTTTTTATTTGTTTGATACAGATAAGGCTTCCTCAGACTAAGGGCCTGTGGTAGCAAGGTGCCTCACGGGCCTGTGGTAGCAAGGTGCCTCAAGGGCCTGTGGTAGCATAGTGCCTCACAGCCTTGGGTACCCCCAGGAAGCGTCACAATCACCCCACACAAAATAAAAATATGTAACAAACAAATCAACCAAACAGGTTCTATGGGACACTTGCTATGGGAAAGCCACAAGGGATAGGCCTTCAAAAAACAGGTTAGAAACAGAATTAATCTAATCTTACTCACGGAGCTTTGCTTTCTTTTGAGTGGGGTCATTCTGGAAGACTACTCGATTACTGAGTTTGGACCGTCATGGAAAACAATGGTTTCTAAAAAATCCAAGTACGTACTTCAGAATCAGATCCTCACTAGATGGAAAAGTGATAACATCCTGGATGTAATTCACTGCATCATTGGAGTTTCCTCTGTTGGATGAGTAAACCCCTTGTGTACAAACACTTTTACTGCTTTACACAACGCAGGCTGGATGTGGCGTACTTTTGAATAAAATGCAGCTCTCTCTGTTTCAGAGCTCTTACTGGAGGTCTCTGGGGTAAAGGATGGCCTTGCTCACATATAACTTATCTCAACAACTCCCCAAAGGTGAGATGTAATATTCTATGACTCAAGTTTTGTCCTGTTGCATTTTCTGGTGTAGCTTGCTTCTGTCTTAGTCTTGCCTATTAGGTCTTTCTCCGTACTGTAGAATTTCAGTGATGTTGTGCCCTCAAAAACGTATTGAATTCAATGGGTGTTGCAGGTGCTCGTTACGTCTGGAAATCAGGTCTCTTTCTTTAGGTGCCTAAATGTGGATTTAAGTGCATAACTCTAGTCTCCCAACTTTGACAACGTTTAGCTTTGGATTGCAATTACAAAAATCAAAACTTAAGAGTGCCACTGAGAGTACATTGAATTGTGTGGGAGGGATACAGAATTGAGCAGACTTATAGTGAGAAGTGGGCAATACGTCACATGGTATTAAAAATTAATTTCGCTCTTACCAGTAACATCAGTGGTATGCTAGTGGGAGCAGAGAATATGTCAGACACCAGTACAAAATGTGACACATGCTAATGGAATGTGTGGCACACTACCAGTAGCAAAGCCAATATGCAACAGAGCACCAGGATTCAAAATAAAATGCTGATGTCAAATAGCCTACTATAAAGGATACTGCCTAGTCTACTACCTCAGAACACTCAAAGGTATGCTAGTGACAGCTGGAGGCCAGCATGCCTTATAAGTGTGTGTATGTCTGGCTGTAATATTGGAATTTCTTTTTGAAAATAGTTATGACCTGACATACACTAAGCCAGGGGTAGGCAACCTACGGCACGCGTGCCAAAGGCGGCACATGAGCTGATTTTCAGTGGCACTCACACTGCCCGGGTCCTGGCCACTGGTCCGGGGGGCTCTGCATTTTAATTTAATTTTAAATGAAGCTTCTTAAACATTTTAAAAACCTTATTTACTTTACATACATACAATAGTTTAGTTATATATTATAGACTTATAGAAAGAGACCTTCTAAAAACATTAAAATGTATTACTGGCACGTGAAACCTTAAATTAGAGTGAATAAATGAAGACTCGGCACACCACTTCTGAAAGGTTGCCGACCCTTGCACTAAGCAATGTCAAGTCTTAGTTTTTTGTCTCCACTATATTTCCATTTGTTTCTTCATACTGTTAGCAATAGGATCATTTCCAAATAGTGCAGCTTTTCTTATCAGGCCAGATCAAGAATAACCATTTAGAGTGGGGTAGAGTTTTTGCTTTATCTCATTATGAAGGTGTTTGGGCTACTGTAAGGATTAAACACCACACCCAGATCTTTCAGGCCCTTCCCTCAGGGCATGGTTTATTTAATTCCTATTAAAAACAAATCAGAAAGTAACATCAAACAGTTATTTCCCTAGCAAACACAAGCTTCAGAGACCCAGAGATCTTTCAGTCTGCACCTCTCTCTACTCCAGCACCAAACACAGGAGCCAACCTCCCTCATTCAGCTCTCCTCCAATTGAGCTCTGTTAACGCTTCACAGGCATCACCTGACCCCCTTCCCAGCTGAGTCTGATAACTGAAGAAGATTGGTCCGAGGCGCCAGGGCCCTTAAAGGACAGGCCACTCTGTATCAAAAAGGGTACGTACCTCTGGAGAGAACAAAAGTCTAGAGGTGTTTTGGAAGCTAGATATCTTTATTGTTGTTACAAACAACTATTTTAATACCACATCTACTTTGTAGCAGGCATGGAAACAATGCTAATGCTGGAAATCTGCAGCATAACAGTAAAAATAATCAATGTATAATCATAGAAGTATAGAACTGGAAAGACTAAATAATAACTAGACAATCCCAGACCCGTGTTTGTCTAACCTGTTCTTAAAAACCACCAATGATTCCACTATCTCCCTAGGCAATTTGTTCCAGTGCTTAACCACCCTGACAGGAAATTTTTCCTGATGTCCAAGCTAAGCTACCCTTGCTAGAATTTATGCCCGTTGCTTCTTGTCCTATCCTCAGAAGTTAACAAGAACAATTATTCACCTTCCTCCTTGTAACAACCTTTGATGTACTTGAAAACTGTTATCATGTCCTGTCATAACTATAAAGGGAAGGGTAACAGCTCTCTGTGTACAGAGACTCCAAATCCTTTTACCTGTAAAGGGTTAAGAAGCTCGGGTAACCTGGCTGACACCTGACCCAAGGACCAATAAGGAGACAAGATACTTTCAAATCTTGGGGGGGGAAAGGCTTTTGTGTGTGCTCTTTGTTTTAACGAGTGGTTCGCTCTTGGGACTGAGAGGGACCAGACATCAATCCAGGTTCTCCCCATCTTTCTAAACAAGTCTCTCCTATTTCAAACTAGTAAGTAAAAGACAGGCAAGGCGTCTTAGATTTACTTTGTTTTCTCAACTTGTAAATGTACCTTTTTACCAGAGTGTGTATCTTTGTTTGCTGTACTTTGAACCTAAGACAGAGGGGGGTCCTCTGAGCTCTTTAAGTTTGATTACCCTGTAAAGTTATTCTCCATACTGATTTTACAGAGATGATTTTTACCTTTTTCTTTAATTAAAAGCCTTCTTTTTTAAGAACCAGATTGATTTCTCCTTGTTTTAAGATCCAAGGGGGTTTGGATCTGCATTCACCAGGAGTTGGTGAAAGGAGGGTGGAAGGAAGGAGGGGGGATGGTTAACTTCTCCTTGTTTTAAGATCCAAGGGGGTTTGGATCTGTGTTCACCAGGGAATTGGTGAAAGGTTTCTCAAGGCTTCCCAGGGAGGGAATTCTTGTGATGGTGGCAGCGGACCAAAGCTAAGCTGGTAGATAAGCTTAGAAGTTTTCATGCAGGCCCCTACATTTGAACCCTAAAGTTCAAAGTGGGGATCCAGCCTTGACATGTCCCCTCTCAATTTTCTCTTCTCCAGACTAAACAAACCCAGTTTTTTCAATCTTTCCTCAGAGGTCATGTTTTCTAGATCTTTAATCATTTTTGTTGCTGTCCTCTAGAGTAGACTTTCTCCGATTTGTGCACATCTTTCCTGTAATGTGGTGCCCAGAACTGGACACAATACTCCTTATTGAGGCCTTATCAGCATGGAGTAGAGCGGAAGAATTACTTCTTGTGTCTTGCTTACAACACTCCTGCTAATATACCCCAGAATGATGTTCACTTTTTTCCCAACAGTGTTACACTGTGGACTCATATTTAGCTTGTGATCTAGTATAACTCCCAGGTCCCTTTCCACTGTACTCTACCTAGGTAGTCATTTCCCATTTTGTATGTATGCAATTGATTGTTCCTTCCTAAGTGAAGTATTTTGCATCTGTCTTTATTGAATTTCTTCCTATTTACAGACCATTCCTCCAGTTTGTCCAAATTATTTGAATTTTAATCCTATCCCCCAAAGTACTTGCAGCCTCTCCCAGCTTGATATTGGCCGCAAACTTTCTAAGTGTACTCTATGCCATTATCTAAATAATTTATGAAGATATTGAGTAGAACTGAACTCAGGTCCAATCCCTGTGGGGCCCCACTTGATATGCCCTTCTAGCTTGACTGTGAACCACTGATAACTATTCTCTGGGAACGGTTTTCCATCCAGTTATGCACCCACCTTATAGTAGCTCCATCTAGATCAGGGGTAGGCAACCTATGGCATGCATGCCGAAGGCGGCACGCGAGCTGATTTTCAGTGACACTCACACTGCCCGGGTCCTGGCCACATGTCCGGGGGGCTCTGCATTTTAATTTAATTATAAATGAAGCTTCTTAAACATTTTTAAAACTTTATTTACTTTACATACATACAATAGTTTAGTTATATATTATAGACTTATAGAAAGAGACCTTCTAAAAACGTTAAAATGTATTACTGGCACGCGAAACCTTAAATTAGAGTGAATAAATGAAGACTCGGCACACCACTTCTGAAAGGTTGCCGACCCCGATCTAGATTGTATTTCCCTAGTTTTGTTTATGAGACAGTCATACAAGACAACAGTATCAAAAGCCTTACTAAAGTCAAGATATGCCACTTCCCCCCATCCACAAGTCTTGTTACACTGTCAAAGAAACATTCCCACATTCTATGGCAAATGTAACACATGACCCAAAATGCAACAAAACCCCTTTTTTTGTTGGTGGTTAAGAAGAGAGGAACTGTAATGCTCAATATTATTGACAATTGTAAGCTGTCCTACATAATTTAGAGTAAGTGTGTCTGACCATTTGGACCACCACAGAAATAGGATGTGTTCCATAAGTCTGTTCCTATATGTTTTTTAAATAACACAGAGCAAGCAGACCAATGGTCTATGGTCCATTTAGTCTAATATCCTATTGGACACTGGTCAAACCTTGATACTTCAGAAAAAGGCATAAAACCTCCATACTACACCTAACTATATAATACTTGACTATGGGTAAATTTCTTCTGAACAGTAAAGGGTGTTTTGCATATGCTTTGAATCATGAGAACTGAACGTTTATCTAGAGCAACAGCAGACACTATTTTTATGCATATGTATTCTTATGTCTAATCTTTATAACAGCTGAATCTTACTAAGGCATTTGCCTCAATATTATTCTGTGGCAGGGAATTCCAGGGGTCAATTATATAACACTCCTTTTATCATTTTAAAATCAATTGCCTTTTAATGACTGTTCCCTTGTTTTTATAAATTGTCCTATAATTCAATCTTAAATTCTAGAGGAATATAATTTATTTTCTCTTGTAGTCCTATGCATTTTAATCTCAACTTGTATTTAAACTCCTTCCCATGCCTCTAATTACTGATGTCATATTTTTATGGACTATTATCTCTGCTAAATATCTTGGTGTCCAAAACTGAATGCAGTGTTCCTGGTGAAAACATGCCCTTAATTTATACAATGGTGTTATATTTTCTATATTATCCATATCCTTTCCTTTTCTTAATATAGCCTAGAGTCTTACAGAAGTCTTAATTAAGCTGCTGTTGACACTGATACCTAGATCTTTCTCCTGAGAGGCTATAACTAATTTTGTACCCATCAGTCTGTACTGCAGCTAGAACCTATCATTACATTAGTAATAGTACCAGCTAGAGCTGTGCACATTGATCCAAATATACAGAGAAGCGAGGCTTTATTTAAAAACAAAATGATTAAAGTGCTACACAATGTTTAGGTTTAGACATGGCAGATTGAAACTAAACACGTTGGTCAAGATCCTAGCTTCAGACCAGTGACTGTTGCAGTTTGGCATGTACCAAGGTGACCAACAATCTAGTTCTCAGCATAAAGTTTCAAGGCTGTTCTACTTTACACTGGCTATCTATGGCCCCCAAGGCCCATTTCAGCAGCCAGGAATAACACACAGAAGGCGGGATTCACCAGTTACACCACCTTTCACCTGACCATGCTGCCTGAGCCAGGGGCTAGGAGAGTGTTGGTATAGGCTCTACTCTTGTGGCTCTATGCCACCTGAACATTCTCTTAGTCAGGGAGAATCTGCAAGGCTTAAATTTGTCAGGTCCATTTTCCAATTTATTTATGGCCCTTTTGACCAGCTGACTTGTGCTCAGCAGTTGCAGAAAGGTAAGAATCTGGAGTGACATTCTGGTCTACTGAAGTCAATGGATGTTTTGCCTTTGATTTCAGTGGAGCCAGGATTTCACCCTAGTCCCTGATCTTAAGCCTGATCTTCACTAGAAAATTAGGTCAGTTTAACTAGAGGTCAGCGGTGTGAAAAATCCACACCCCTGAGCAGCATTGTTAATCCGACCTAGGTCCCCATGTAGACAGCACTAGGTCGACAGAAGAATTCTTCTATCAGCTACCACCTCTTGGGAAGATGTATTACCTGTGCTGTTGGGAAAACCCCTCCTGTCTACAGTGAGTGATGCGCTACAGCAGCGCAGTTGCAACAGTGCAGCTGTGCTGCTATAGCACTTTAAGTGTAGACCTATACTTAGTCTAACAAGTTTCATGTTGCCAAACCTCCTGTTTAATATTTGCATGAAGCCACTAGAGGAAACCTTTATATGTTTTAGACGCCAATATCACCTGTATGTTTACAATACTAGGCACTGTTCCTTTTCATGGAACCTAGATTCCACATTCCCAGTGTGTCCCCTTGGAAGTCAATCAGAACAAGAGGCCAATGAATTTCAAGGCACAATGCAAGATATATATATATATTTAATTTTTGTTTAATGTTGTTGTATTTGCATTTAAAGTGACTATCTTCCATTGTATTAGCCACTTTTGGAAATTAGTCATACGACTATCAGGTATTTGCAGTGTTGTAGCTGTGCTGGTCCAAGGATATGAAAGAGACAAAGTAATATATTTTATTGGACCACTAGGTATTGTAAATTAGCCCCATTGTACAGTAAACTAATAAATCCCTTATATCAAACTTCCTACTTCATTTTTGTTTGTTTGCCTAGAGGCTGCTTTCCCCATTTAGGCCTCAAGAAATGGAGATAAACAGGCTGCAACATCACTCCCCGGGAGCCAAAATGCAGCACAAGGAGGCCTATTTGCTTATCACTCTTCCTAAAGAGCGCTGATCACCACTCTACCAAAACTTGTGTGCAACATTTTGTTAAGTGGTGTGGAAATGCAGAAAGACAGTGAACTACATTCTAAGGAGCTGCTAATATGTGCCCAGGGCCCTATTGCTGACCTGCAAAATTATTACTACTTATTAAATAACTTGTATTATTATAAGAAGGGGTTTTTCCACTATTATCAAACTCATAGTGGTTGGGGAGGGAAGGAAGGAACATGATTAAATCTGAATTTTATTCCCTATATATTTTTAAAATATTGCTATATAGTTACATGAGAACAGCCATACTGGGTCAGACCAAAGATCCATCTAGCCCAGTGTACTGTCTTCCGATAGTGGCCAATGTCAGGTGCCCCAGAGGGAGTGAACAGAACAGGTAATCATCAAGTGATCCATCCCCTGTTCCCCAGTCCCAGCTTCTGGCAAACAGAGGCTAGGGACACATCCCTGCCCATCCTGGTTAATAGCCATTGATGGACCTATCCTCCATGAATTTATCTAGTTCTTTTTTTAACCCCATTATAGTTTTGGCCTTCACAACATCCTCTGGCAAAGAGTTCCACAGATTGAATATGTGTTGTGTGAAAAAATACTTCCTTTTGTTTTAAACTTGCTGCCTATTAATTTCATATGGTGGCCCCTAGTTCTTGTGTTATGAGAAGGAGTAAATAACACTTCCTTATTTATTTTCTCCACACCAGTCATGATTTTATAGACCTCTATCATATCCCCCCTTAGTCGTCTCTTTTCCAAGCTGAAAAGTCCCAGTCTTATTAATCTCTCCTCATACGGCAGCCGTTCCATACCTCTAATCATTTTTGTTGCCCTTTCCCAAACCTTTTCCAATTCCAATATATCTTTTTTGAGATGGGGTGACCACATCTGCACACAGTATACAAGAAGTGGACGTACCATGGATTTATATAGAGGCAATATGATATTTTCTGTCTTATTATCTAGCCCTTTCTTAATGATTCCCGACATTCTGTTCACTTTTTTTTTACTTCTGCTGCACATTGAGTGGATGTTTTCAGAGAACTATCCACAATGACTCCAAGATCTCTTTCTTGAGTGGTAACACCTGATTTAGACCCCATCATTTTATATGTATAGTTGAGATTATGTTTTCCAATTTGCATTACGTTGCATTTATCAACATTGAATTTCATCTGCCATTTTGTTGCCCGGTCACCCAGTTTTGGGAGATCCTTTTGTAGCTCTTCGCACTCTGCCTGGGACTTAACTGTCTTGAGTAGTTTTGTATCATCTGCAAATTTTGCCATCTCACTGTTTACCACTTTTCCCAGATCATTTATGAATATGTTGAATAGGACTGGGCCCAGTACTGACCTCTGGGGGACACCACTGTTTACCTCTCTCTATTCTGAAAACTGACCATTTATTCCTACCCTTTTGTTTCCTATCTTTTAACCAGTTACCAATCCATGAGAGAACCTTCCCTCTTATCCCATGACTGCTTACTTTGCTTAAGAGCCTTTGGTGATGGACCTTGTCAAAGGCTTTCTGAAAATCTAAGTACACTATACCAACAGGATCCCCCTTGTCCACATGCTTGTTGACCCCCTCAAAGAATTCTAGTAGATTAGTGAGGCATGATTTCCCTTTACACTGACTCTTCCCCAACAAATTATGTTCATCTATGTGTCTGACAATTTTGTTCTTTACTATAGTTTCAATCACTTTGTCCAGTACTGAAGTCAAGCTTAACAGCCTGTAATTGCCAGGGTCACCTCTGGAGCAATTTTTAAAAACTGGGCTATCCTCCAGTCATTTGGTTCAGAACCTGATTTAAATGATAGGTTACAGACTACAGTTAAAAGAACAGGAGTACTTGTGGCACCTAAGAGACTAACAAATTTATTAGAGCATAAGCTTTCGTGGGCTACAGCCCACTTCTGCGGATTCATATGCTGTAGCCCACGAAAGCTTATGCTCTAATAAATTTGTTAGTCTCTAAGGTGCCACAAGTACTCCTGTTCTTTTTGCGGATACAGACTAACACGGCTGCTACTCTGAAGACTACAGTTAGTAATCCTGCAATTTCACATTTGAGTTCCTTCAGAACTCTTGGGTGAATACCATCTGGTCCTGATGACTCATTACTGTTTAGTTTATCAATTTGTTCCAAAACCTCCTCTAATGACACCTCAATCTGGGACAGTTCCTCAGATGTGTCACCTAAAGAGAATGGCTCAAGTCTGGGAATATCACTCACATCCCCCACAATGAGACAACATTTGTAAGGTAATTTCTTTTATAGGCCCAATTTCTACTGAGGACAGAGATAAGCTTTCAGGTTTACACAGAGCTCTTCTTCAGGGCGGGGAGGAGATGCTATGTAGTTCACATTCTAGACGTTCTTTACAATAACCCATTCCTAGGTCTGTAGTCTATGCTCTCCCAAAAAAATCCCCAAGTGCTGCAATCTGTTTTTGTTTTACATAAACCCTAGTCCTGCAAACACTTGCATGGCTGCTTATCTTTAAGTATGTGAGTATTCCCTTTGACATCACACACTTAAAGGTAAGCATGTTTGCAAAATTAGGGCCTCTGTAAGCCTTCTGTGGTAGAGAATGCAGCACTATCTGCTTTGCAAAGCAGCATGCACATTTGTAGTCAATAAACGAAATTAATCATAATTCTCAGTTTTTCTCTAAAAAGACTTCAATGATAAAGTTGTTACTGTATAATCATGCTTTCAAAGATGAAGCAAATGCTACAGCTCAGTGTCCCCACAGGTCTGAGAAAACGCCATTACAGTATACATTTTCAAAATATTCAAAAGCTTGGACTTGTCTCAGTTTTTCCCTGCTGAGAAGTGCTGAGCACCCACAACAGAGCTGAGTGAAAAATTTCCACTGAAAAATCACTGACAAAATGGAAAAATTTGTGAGGGAGGAATAAAGATTTTATCAACAATTTTCTCAAAATTTGAAAAGTTGTGTAGAAAAAATTAGAAAAACAAAATGAAAATTTTCATGGGGAAAAATATTTCCTAGCCAGCTCTATCCAGAACTCCAACTGAAGCCAATTGACACAGGAAATCACATCTTATCTAAACCATATTCTGAGTGTTTCAAGGTAAGTAGAAACATGAGTAAAGCATCCTGGGCTAGATTGCCTATAACAGTCTGCATTTGGGACTGATCCAAGGGACTAGCTGCCCTATCCATGCAAGATAACATATGAATCTCTAAAAAGAATAATGCCTCATGGATATGATTGTGAGACCATGCTAAAAGCCTAATTAGCTACCCTTTAGGTGTGGTTGCTACAAAAGTCGCAGCTTCATATATTGCTGAGAGGGATAGCTCAGTGGGTTCAGCATTGGCCTGCTAAACCCAGGGTTGTGAGTTCAATCCTTGAGTGGCCATTTAGGGATCTGGGGCAAAAATCTGTCTTGGGATTGGTCCTATTTTGAGCAGGGGGTTGGACTAGATGACCTCCTCAGGTCCCTTCCAACCCTGATATTCTATATCCACAGAAATGCTGATTCTTTGTGTTTTTGACATTCCCCAACATACATTTTGCTTTGTTTTCCTCATAAAGTGGAGTTCAGTCGGTTTCCTGTACCTTCTCCCACACTCCTACTCTCAAAATGATAGGAAAGATAGTCTTGTGTTGAAGGCACTGGACTGGGCCTCAGGTCTGTGTTCAAGTTCTGCCTCTACTACAGACTTCCTGTAAATCTTTGGGCAGTCAGTTCTCTCTGGGCCAGTTATCCATCTGTTTATAAAATAAATGGATAATTCTACTTCCCTAAATCACAGGAATTTCTGAAGAAAATTTCATTGATTGTGAGACACTCAAACACTACCATGATGGGGGGGGCAATAAAAATACAAATAAAAACTGGAGATAGCCTTCAAAAATGAGAACAGCATGGAAGTCTGATGGATTTTAAGCTTGATTACCCAGAAAAGGCTAATTGCAAGTATGACCCAGCTACTTTGCACTCCTGTAGGAGAGCACCCAGTGTCAGAAGGGGCTTCACTTTTTCAGTGATCTGGGGTATGGTGGCAGGAGCAAATTCAAGTGATTAAATTCCTGCGTTCAATACAACTATATCTGGGTTTTTGTGCTGACACCTTTTTCTAAGTTATAACAAGCATGGTTGTGCCCATGAAACAGTTATTTTCAGAACAAAATTCATGCATCACCTCTGTTTTGGAGCAGAGTAGAGCAGGACTGGAGACCAGCCAAAGTAGCTTATAAGAGTAGATCCTTCTTTCCTCCTCCATTCTCATACTCCCTACTGATCTGCTTCACCATCTACCCAACCTCCTCCTTGATCAATCCACTGTCATCCCGCTCAAGTCTGCTCCACCATCTTCTTTTCCCCACCCGAGATCTGCTCCTCCGTCTTGTACCCACTCCTGATCTGCTCTGCCATCTCACACCCAGGCCTGACCAACTCCACCCCCGCTCTGCAACCACTCCCCACTGGTTCCAGGGTCTCCTAACAACCACTTTTAACCACCTCTGCCCACTCACTATCCCCACAGCACCAGATCTGTGCTACCCTCCGTCCCCTCCCACACCCTGCTTCTCAGTCCTAACCTCCTTTATCTGCTCCTTCCCCCCCCCATCAACGCCTGCTCGCCTGTCTTCCCCCAGCCGCCAGTGCCCCCCGCCGTCTCCCCCCCCCCCCCTCGGCCCCATCCCCCCGCCCTCAGCCCCCTCTCTCTCCTCCCACTCCTCAGCCCCCCTCAGCCCACTCTCTCTCCTCCCACTCCTCAGCCCCCCCTCAGCCCCCTCTCTCTCCTCCCACTCCTCAGCCCCCCCTCACCCCACTGTCTCTCCTCCCACTCCTCAGCCCCCACGGCTCCTCCCCCTATCCCTCTGCCCACACCCTCCTCCCTTCCCCCCACTGCCCGCTTGCTATCGCTCCCTCTCCTCCGCGCCCTGCCCTGTATGGCTCGGGCAAGGAGGTGGGGGCAGGGCCCGCTGAGGACAAACAGCCCCCGCCGTCCGGCTTCACCTCTCTTTCGCGCACGCGCCAGAGGGCCGCCCGAAGGGAGCGAGCATGCGCAGAAGCCGAGGCGGCTCCCAGGCCCGAAGCCGAGCCCGGGCGAAGTCTCTCCCCCAACTCTTTCTCTGTCGCGCGCGCCCAGACTGGGGCGGGGCCGGCCGCGGCTGGCGCGAGCCTACGGCATTTCCGGGGCGGGGCGTGGGGCGCGGGCTCGCGGCGGAGGGTTGCTGCCGCCGCTCCTCGGCGAGCGCAGAGTTGACTATATATGGTCAAAGCAGGGGAGTAGCGGCGAGCTCGGCGGGCGCTTCCTGCTCTGCAGCTTGGGGCTGAGGCTGGAGCAGGAGCAGGGAGAGGCTGGGCCGCTGCCGCCACCACCGCCTGGGCACCGAGCGCGTCGCCTCCCTCTGGCCGCGGGAACAAGTGGGCGAAGATGCCGTTCGAGAGCAGTAAGTGCGGGGGGCGCCCGGCTGCTTCCCGTGCCACGGAGGGAGCCACCTTCGCGTGGCTGCTGCCGGGGGGTTGTGCGGCGGGTGGCTGGCTCAGGGAGCGCCCGGAGCCGACGTGCCGAGTCAATGGCTCCGGTGCCGCCTGCTCGGGCTCCGGCCGTGCCTGCGCTGCCGCTGCCCCGGGCGGTGCCCGCTCGCCGGGGACCCCCGATAGCCCCGCACGGCTCTCGGTGGATCGCCCGAGCTGTGCTGGGTGCAGAGTGTTTGGTGTCCCGGGCTCTGGGGGCAGCAACAAGTGACTGTTCAGCAGCAGCCACTGGGGCGGCTTGACTTGCTTTTGAACGACGTTTGCTAGGGATGCCCGAAATCAACATCTCTCTCTATATTTTTTTTTTCTTTTTGTAGAAAAAGTGTTTGCCAGCCTCCCCCAGGTTGAAAGAGGTGTCTCCAAAA
The DNA here is from genome assembly GCF_002925995.2 of Terrapene triunguis. Classification (NCBI taxonomy): domain Eukaryota; kingdom Metazoa; phylum Chordata; order Testudines; family Emydidae; genus Terrapene; species Terrapene triunguis. Next base: position 77,925,732 of record NW_020664417.1, read on the forward strand.
TTATTGGAGGGGATCCCAAGGGCAACAACTTTCTGTATACCAATGGAAAATGTGTCGTCATCAGAAACATTGATGTAATGTATTCTATATTTTTTGTTTTGTTTCATGATGTAGTTCTTTCCTGTACGTTTCTTTTTGGTTTTTCCAGCTGCTCTCCCATAATGAATGGCTTGTTTCTGATACTTTGGAATTTCTATTCAGGTCAGATAGATCTGTGATGAAGAGGGAGGTTGTATGACTCAGGGTATGTCTACACTACAGGATTAATCCGAATTTAGATAATTCGAATTTGGGAAACAGGTTGTATAAATTCGATTGTGCGCGGCCACACTAAGCACCTTAATTCGGTTTTAAACCACATTAATTCGGTGGTGTGCGGCCACACTACCCCATTAACTTAAACACAGTAATTCGGTGGTGTGCGTCCACACTAACCCTAATTCGAATTAACAAAATCGATTTAGGCTCTACTCCGTTCGTCGAGGTGGAGTACAGAAATCGATTTAAAGGGCCCTTTAATTCGAATTAACTGGCTCTGTAGTGTGGACGGGTGAAGGGTTAATTCGGATTAAGGCAGCTAAATCCGAATTAAAGTCCTAGTGTAGACCAGGCCTCAGTCATAAAATTGTGGGCAGGGAAGGGACTACAGAAATCTGTAGAAAATCTCTACAAAATCTGCGTAGTCTCTTCCTCTCATTCCTTTCTGTAGAATTTAGGATCGGATTGGTATGTCATGTCCTGCTTGGCCCTGTTAATATGGTAATACAAATATCTGTATTATGGGGCCTAGGGATCCATTAAAATTGATTTATTAAGTTAATAAATACCCCCACTTCCTGGGCTAACCTGTGTTCTTGGAGAAACACAGTCTTACAAATCGAATCCAGTGCTGTGTAACTTACTGTTTGTTGTATTTGAGAAATCAAAACAGCTCTCAGCTGTTTGATTGAAAGTTTAATATCTGCATATGCAAAGCTCTTAGTCTTAATCCTAGGGAACTTTACTACATATGAAATGTACAAAACAGGTATCTTCAGTAGGTTGTTTCTTATGTGGTGATCAGCAGTGAACTGTGAACAATGTGCCATTTAAGTGGTAATAGTAATAATCAGGCTGCAAAGATTGCATTCTATTGAAATGCATGGGAAAGCTGATTTGTAGAGCTGTTTTAAGAGCTGTTTTATTCTTTTGGGCTCCAGGTTCAATATAGTCTTCAAAATGGCAAATGTACTTTTGCTACTGGAAAATGAGACTCCTCACCCTATTCTCCTTCCTTCTCTCTTCTCTTGCGTGCCCTCCCCCCTCCCCCCCCATGTAATGCAAACTTTATTTCTGGGGTAGGGGGGACATTACAGGTGGGAAGATTATATATCCTTGGAATTTCCAGCTTTCCATGACAATGTTTGTTTCTGACAGTGGTTCTCCAGGATTTTTGGGCCCCCCTCCTCCCCCCCCTTGTTGGGTATATCCAAATCTCTTATCTAGCTGCCAGTGTGCTGAAAGTGCCTTCCGTGACATGGAACCAAATACTAAATTGTTTTCATTTTTTTTTTTTAAAATGTTATCTCGGGTTTCTTGTTTTTAAAAAAAACTTCCTTGCACTCTAGTTTTAATGTTTCAACACAGTTGTGGTCCCACATCTTGGCTAAATGACGACAGCAAAAATGTCCCAGTCTTCTTGAAACCAAAAGTTTCAGCTATGAAGGTAAAATGTTGTAATATGACAGATGCATAGAAAGATATCTGAGCTAGTTGACTTTAAAACTAATACCTAAATCTTTCGGTATGCTATAAAAGTAAGAGTAAACTGGCAGGCAGGGGGAGAGTCTTCTGGTAGTTGTCAGCTGACAGCAGCCTGTTACAAAATTTGTTTTAATAGTCAGTTTTAATGTCACAAAAGCATGCATCATAGTCTTTGGTTCAGTCTGTTGCAATTTAATAGTATAATTAAATGGAAATAATTCTCTCCCTAGTAAAGGACCATGCCTGTACTACCTATTGACCTAGTCTCTGAAACACTCCCCATCAAAAATAGGGAAGCCTAGTCAAATAACTGTACTCCATGTCAACACGAACAAGGGACAGACCCTTGGAGAATACTGCATGTGAGACTTGTACAATAGAATGATAACTCTCTCAATTCCAGCTGGGACTGCTTCATCCTAGTCAACAAACCAGACAGGTTATTGGTGTCTTACAAATCCATTGTCCGGAGTGAAGTACTTGAGGCTAATGAGGATGGTCTCTTAGCTATGACAGAGAAGTCCAAAACTTGATTCAGTACATTAAAGTCTTGGATGTGTGTTGGAAAAGCATTGGTAAGGCAGGAGGGATCAGTGATACTTGGAAGACTTGATATCTCATAAATATTTTACTTCCATTATAGGTTCCTCTTCCTGCAAAGTGTGAGGCAGTTTGAGTTCCAAGCTATCATAAGTAGCTCTGGTTTCAGTGTAAGGGCCACATAAGCTCAATGAATTACCTGAATTCTGTTTTTTTGTATTGTTGAACAGGGCCCTCCCTCTTTTTCCTACTAGCTGGTCCTCTTCAAAGAATGAGTTGATGGGGTTAGATACTGTACCTGCCCCTGAATTTCCATTCATTCCAGTCCTAATTTTTCTGGTCCTGTCATAACTTCTAATTCTAAACAAATGTGTGTGGTTTTTTTTGTTTTTGTTTTGTTTTTTTTTCTTCCCGGTTGGGTGAAAGATGCATGCAAATGAAGGAACTGGCTGTAATTGAAAAATAGTGCTATTAAATGTACAAAGAAAATAAACTGGAAAGAAGACTTCTTTATTTTTGGCATTCATAATCTTTAACAGCAGTAGGTTTAAAAAAAAATCAGAAGCTTGACTGTCTTAAATTCAGTGCCCCTTAAGTCCAGTCTTTATCCACTTGGCTTCAGTGGGCTATTGTAACTCTGCTACAAAACAGGAACAACTCACAATGTCTGCAATAGAATGCAGTATACAGAGAGCCTCCTATAAGTTCAGGAGATGAAACTACAACAGAGGAATATGAAATTGTTTGTCCTGTAGAACTGACATGTTTTGCTTACTTAAATTCAATCACCCAGCAAAATGGAGAGTGGCAGGGAATTGGGTGACTCTTTAAAGTGCAATAATTTCTGACTTGCCAAAGCTAGAAGTGCACTCAACCTGTATAAATGTATTCTAGACCAGAAATAGAAAAGCTTACCCTTGCTTGAGTAAGCTACATTACATCTCTGAGAGACTGATAGCACTGGCAAGAGCAAGACCTTTTCCTGGTAAAAAGCCTGCAAGCTTCCTAATACAGAGTAGGTACTCTAACAGCCCAGTTTCTCCTGAGCACATGATCAAATCCTACCATATTACTTAGTGATTTTTATGATACAGTCGAACACATGTTTGTTTATGAATTACAGCATCAAAACAATTTCACCCACACTTCTTTCCTTTTGACCAAACACAAGTCTTTTTTGGAGATGAAAGGTGAACTGACAAATTGCAGAACAATCAGTCTAAAAAAAATTAATTTCGCTGGTCTGCTGCAATTGAACAGTCATAACTCTTTGGACTAAATATGTTACAACATCCAATAACAAATATAGACCAGTACCTCTTATCTCTTGTATTTTGATGGCACTCTCCTTGATGTGGTGTGGATGATAGAGCTCCTCACTCATCAACCTTCATTCATTCATTGAGTCAGTTTTGTGGTTAAACTTTGAGACATCTGAGCATCTGTTGAATGACCTAAGTGTCTCTTCTGCTCTGGAGTTTTGAAGACCTCTCCAAAGAGAAGCATAAAAGATATAATTGTAACGTCTTGACAATCAATGATGCAACTTCTTCTGGATCCCAATTTTCCTATTGATCGTAGGAATAACTTTTTCTATACTAGCCCTTCTGTTGAAATATGTTTGGGGAAAGCTACTTATAAATTAGCTTCCCCAAAAGACAAGGGTGTTTCAATCCACATTGATTTACTAAGGGCTTGGCTACACTTGCAAGTTAGGGCGGCCGGGGCTGCTTTAATGCACTCTAACCCCTGAGGTGTGTCCACACTGGCAAGACACGTAGAGCACCTGGACTCTGCAGCTGGAGCGCTCCTGGTAATCCACCTCCACGAGAAGCATAAAGCGTGCTGTGCCCTGGCTGAAATGCCCGGGCATCAATGTGGATGGGGTGTTGCATTACTGCGCTGTGATTGGCCTCTGGCAACATCCCATAATCCCCTGAAGTCAAGTGGCCACTCTTCTCATTGTTTTTGAAATCGGCTGCAGGCATGCAGATATCCCCTTTCAAAGCTCCATTTCTGACAGCTGGCATGCTTATCTGCTCTGGGACAAAGCAGACCATTAGTGTGGAATGCTGCTGTTGTGAGAGTGGGGAGGGGGGCTGCTGCTGTCTGAATTTACAAGACAACATGCTGACACACTCTCAGCCACCCACAACACATTCTCTCTCTCTCTCTCTCTTCCCCCCACATACACACAACACACTCTGTCACACTCCACCACCACCACGCCCTGCCCCCCATTTGAAAAGCACATTGCAAGCACTTGCACACTGGGATAGCTACCACAATGCAGTGCTCTTTGTGGCGTTGCAAGAGCTGCTAATGTGACCACGCCAGTGCGCTTGCAGCTGACAGTGTAAACATACAGCAGCATTTTCCCTGCTGTGCTCTCCAAAGGCTGGTTTAACTCCCAGTGCTCTACATCTGCAAGTGTAGCCATCCCTAAGTAATCTCCCGTGCCTGCTGATGCAACTCTTGTAAAATGTCTCTAGTTCTAGCAGTGAAGACTTACAGTATTAATACATCAGAAACTACAAGTGCATATGTTCTGCTAAGCAAGGAGTTGTCTAACATTTTTTTGTTCTAAGGCTTTATAGGCATGTTTTACTGAAGGAACTTTTACATGCTTAGTACTCTACAAAGTAGATCATTACTTTCTCCTCTCTCCTACCCATCTTTCTATACAGTTGTATATATTTACGTGCTTTTATCTTGATTCCTGTTCTGGAACCCTTTCTCTCTGCATTCCAGTGCAACTTAGTCTTTATCAGTCAATGAGTTGCCAACCTCCAGTATTGTGTACAGGTATTTTGGGAATTACGCTAATGTGTGATTGGCCAGTGAGAATATTACTTCTCACTACAGCAGCCATGTTAGACCCTGTATTGTCTGTCACACTAAACAGTAAGTTCCCACTGATCAGTGGGAAGTTTCGCTTTTGTTGTTCTCCCTTCCCCTTTATTTTAGATGGGATTTAAGTATCTCCAGTGCCTCAGTTTTGATTCTCTTTGAAACCCACAAACGTCATTTTGTAACTTTTTAATTCTGTTTTATCTATAGAATCCAGCAATTGCTGATATCTATACTGAGCATGCCCATCAAGTTGTGGTTGCCAAGTATGCGCCCAGTGGATTCTACATAGCGTCTGGAGGTAAAGTATCAGAACACATTCTGGTATGAGCTATGGGACAGGACTGCTAAAATGCGTAGGTTAAAACTTAGTGGCACAGACTTTAGGTATACAGCTTGAACATATGTAGACTACGTAATACATATTTAACAAAGCTGAAACAAAAATAAGTATTTTTTTCCTAACCATGGGCCATTAATGTTAAACTTGTCTCCTCATGGAGGAGGGAGCATAGTGTATCATTTCTTTTTGAAGTGATACTTTAGTTTAAATCCAAAATGTATTTTAATATATTCTAAACTTAATAATTTTATATGTCTATGTAAAAGTTTAACTTATTATAAACAGTCCTTTAGCTATAGTGAATGACTTGTTCATGCATCAGCATTAGGAGTGAACTGTGGAATTTTTAATTTTGGTTTTTGCTCTTTACAAGTTCTCTAAACTGTAAATACGGTATCAAATTTTGTCTTTAAAATGAAATTCTGCCACTGGCGCGCGTGTGCGCTCGCTCTCTCTCTCTCTCTCTCTCTCGCTCTCATATGCACACAAAAAGGTCCTCATCTTCCTTGTTGCTGGCCTGATCTCTCTCAGGGCTGTAAACTGAACTGCAGTTTTCACTGCAGCAACTTAGCAGGGAAAGGATGCTGATTCTCAAACTATGTTTGTGTAAAGATTCTATGAAAACAGTGAGAATGAACCCAAACTTTGAGAATCTACACTAAACAAAGCTCTTGCTGCCTCATCTGGCTTCTTGGCAGAAACTAAAATTTATTTTTGATACTGTTGTATAAACAAGGAAACAAACCTATATTAATGCCATGCTCCATTAGAGAATTGATCTTTGTCAGATGAAAGGACAAAAATCAATAAGGGAAACTTTAAAGATGGGAAGTGTTGGAGAACAAATATTAATAAACTAAAAGTACTTTTAAAAATCTTTTTAAAGAAAGATATAGATATATATAGATATATAACACTTTCATGGTGGCTGTATCGACAAGTAAGAAACTTCTTAACTTGAATTCAAGCCCCTAACTTGTCTTCATATTTATTTTTCAATAAGTTCCCAACCCGTTTGGTTGAAAATAAAACCTTCCAAATGTGAACACATGCCAAATTGACTTCTGGAGCCTGCAAGATTAAGTTTACTCCAGGCCGGAATCCTGACTCCAGCAGGGTTCCTGAGTAGCCTCACAGCACTGCCAAGATCTCATGGGCCAGGTTATGGCTGTAGAACCACTCCATGGCTTTGGATCTAGTCTCAGATCTCCAGGTCCTTCACCTCCATAGAGGTTCTATCAGCTTTTTCCTCAAAGCTGAGCTGTGCACAGGGAGTTTCCATGAAACCAGGTTCCACAGAACGTTGGGTGTGCATATCCTTTGTACATACTCTCGGCTCCTAAATAGAAGAGCCAGTATGGACCTGCTATGAGAGTGTGCTCTTACAGCCATGTTGAGTGGGGCACATCTCTGCATTAATCTCCCAGTGGGACCATCTAAATTCATTCATTCTCATTCTCTCTCTCTCTCACATACATATTGAGAGAGCCATTTTGAAAGTCTAATAGATAGATATCTTGAATTTGTGGGAAGTTTCAGTGACTCTCCCTCCCCCCACCCCCGTGAACCCCTCCATGTAGATACTAAGCTTTGCACATATCTTTTGAGCTCAGATGGGGAGTGTAAAAGGTCTGGGTAGTGCAGCCTTGTAAAATAGTCTGTATCAAAGGCATGGCTTTCCTGGCACCAGTCCATGTGTTTGTCAAACTGGTTCCTTTTAAAATACTGTGTTTGGTGTCCCCCAGCCCCAAACCCAGCACTTTTGGGTTTGTTCTATGTTGATACTTCACTTTACCCAAGTGCCCATCTACTTTATTCTTATTAATAGGCAGGGCATTGGAAATATAAAATTCCACTCTGAGGGACTCTGAACAGTAGTGTGTGAGGTGCCCCCACACACACACACACACACACACACACACAGTGAGATCAGTGCTGCATTTTCCTTCAATTGTGGTCTGGTTGGAGAAGCTGCTAAGCACAGATCATTATTTAGTGAGTCTGCTTGCAGGGGCATCTGAGCCATCACCCATCCTACCACATACTCAGTGTTTGACAGTTGGGGTAGCAAAAGTCTTCCCCTGAACTTTTTTTTTGGTATGCAACCTGTAAGTATCTCGCCACTCCACTGAGCACAGATTAAAAGCATACATTTAACCTTTAAGTATGTCAGACTGTTGTGGTTTTTTTTGGTTTAGGTACAAAATACTTTTAAATTTGAAGCAATTGTGCATTAAGTCTTAAGTGTCACTATGAGAAGCATCCATGCCTGCATTTTCCCCCTAGATATTGCTGAGCTGAATTAGATAACCCAGGGGAAAAGAGGCCTGCACACTTCTTATGCTAGTGTTCCCACCATTGCTACTACAGCAGTAGTGAAATGATGCGGGGGAGGAATAACAAAATACTAATGTAGACATTGTTGTCTTCAAGTGATACTTCAGTGGGCGGGGTACAGGACTGGGACTCAGGAATAATGGTTTTGAATCCAGGCTCAATAACCAACTTTTAGGTATTCTTAGAAAAACCACTTAATCCACCTCGTGTTTCTTTCCCTATCTGTAAAATAGGGATAATAAGTCCCTACCTCACATCATGGGTGTTATGAGGGGCCAGATACTAGATTGAAGAGGACCATATAAATACACAGAACTTTAAATACACGAGCTGAATTCTGGTGGGTGGAATAGATTACTACCTTCTGTCCTTAATATGCAAACTTTTTCAAAACTGCCTTTTTTAAAGGCCTGATATAAAAACACAGAGTAAATTTGTATTACAAAAGACTAAACCTGTCTGAATTACAAAATGTTCTACTTGTGTGACGTTCCCATCTGGTGTTATCTGGACCGCTGATCTGCTAGATCACTCCAATCCTTGACTCCGGGAGCCAGCCTTTCCCTGCTCTGCTGTGAGAATCCCCACTCCTGGGCTGTTCACACACAGCCTCTGGCATGTAAGCTGCTCCTCGGATTGTGCAACTGAATGACACTAGCCAATATCTCCGGTCCCAGACACAATCCTAGGAATCTCCATCTTGCAGTATCCAGTTATGCCCACTGGACACTGCAAGCTTCTATGAGTTCGTCAGTTTAAGAAAGAAATTTATATGTATCAGGCTTGTTATCCTGAGGGGAGCCTCTGACACACTTCATACCGAATGCACTGCTTCAGGTAGAATAAACAAATTTATTAACTATAAAGATATGTTTTGACTTATCACTTAAAACCTAAGTCAAATTTGGTCAAATGAAATAAAAGCAAAACACATTCAAAGCTGATCTTAACACTTTGAATGCTCTTACAAACTTAGATGCTTCTCACCACGGGCTGGCTGGTTGCTCTTCAGCCAGGCTCTCCCCTTTGATCAGCACTTTAGTCGCTTGGTGTGGTGTCTGTAGATGTAGGTGGGGGAGAGAGCGTGGCAAATGTCTCTCCCTTTTATCATGTCCTTTCTTTC
>NW_020664417.1:77934767-77953324 GCF_002925995.2 Terrapene triunguis
TTGTTGCTGCCTAGGCCAGCATCCTTTGTTCCTGTGAGGCTGGGCTGAGTTTGTCCCATACCTGCCCTGATGAGGGGTTCTTGGAGAGTTTTTGTCTGGGCTTGCTTTAAGCCATGAGGATACATTTTCAGCCTCAACTATATATACATGAAATTATAACCTATAACATTACTAGAACATCGCTATAACAACCATGCTCAGTGCATCATGAGCCTTCTGAAGACACCCGACATGACAAACTTTGCACTGGATACCACACAATCATTTTATAAAGATGAACATGGGATTGTAGGGTGTCCCCCTGAGGTACAGAACATCACAACTTGTGACTAGCAACACCACAATATTTCCTCTGAATTGAAGTGTGTTCCATGCTTCTCTAGCATTCTGAAGAAGTGGTAATTGATTCAAGGCAACTGACAATGCATGCTCAGAATATTAAGCATAAATATGAGACCTCTGGTCTAAAAAGGATAAACTTGTATCCCTTGCCTGTTGTGACATCACCGTTGTTGAATAATGGAAAAACGGGATTGACCAAGTGGGCCAGGGCTCAAACCAACATCCCAGGCTCACCCGTCTGCTTGGAAATGTGTCTGCAATGTGGAAGAGTTTGTGGCTCTAGAATAGGCCTCCTCAGCCATCAGTGGACTTTCAGATAACTTGAAATTGTCTTTCATGGATTGTCTATCATCCTCCACTTCGAGGGATCGCCAGCGATTGTTGAATACACTTATTTGACTTTTGGGTAGCAATCCAGCTTTTAAACTTTGTACATGTGCATTTAAGTTCTGTATGCAGAGAGTAGGCCAGGTATTTATGTTTGTGGTTGGAGATCTAAAAGGTCATATTTGCACAAATGCCTGCCTCTCGTACGCACAGATCTGCTGTGTGTACGAGAATCTTGGACACGCCTGTAATCATCAATTCTGCATGATGAACTTCAAATATATGATTTTTAACGAGCTCCAATTTCTAATGCTTATTGGATTCAGTTTTATTTAGGAATCTTAGTCTGTATAATGGCGTATGATGGTAGGTTTTTAGCACTAGCAATCAGTGTGGCTGAAAATTTTTACTGTGACAGATTGCTGAGACATGTGACTATTTGATACTTGCTGGAACAGTGATAGTTATGTACTATTGTGTTACGGCAGATGTCTCTGGAAAGCTTAGAATTTGGGATACCACACAGAAGGAACACCTACTGAAGTATGAGTATCAGCCATTTGCAGGAAAAATAAAGGATATTGCCTGGACTGAAGACAGCAAGAGGCTTGCCGCTGTGGGGGAAGGCAGGGAGAAGTGAGTAATTCTCAATCTACTGTAAACTGTTGTGTCCTAACAAAACAAAATCAGTGATGCAGAAAACTCTAAGCTCCTCTAAGAGAAATGTGTCGCACTCCTTGTTTTAGACTTCTAGAGTCACTGTTTTAGTAGCAAAATTCTTTACATAGCATTTGACAGCTGCAGAACTGTGAGTAGCTTATTCACTGGGGAAGCACAATACCATTAAAATAGACCTTTTTAGAGCAGTACTTTGTTTTTTCTTTCCCTCTTAAATGACATGAATTCAAGATTAGGGAGATAAGGTAGGTGAGATGGTCAATAAAAGATACTGTCTCACCCACCTTGTCTCTCTAATTCTGGGACCGACATGGCTACGACACTGCATACGATCAATTCAAGATTGCCTGTTTTGTTCACAGGGTGTGGTGGGTTGTGTGGTGGTGGTGGTGGTGGTGGTTGTTGTTGGTTGTTGTTTGTTTGGGGGGGGTGTCTTTGTGTAGCAGGGAGAACTGCAGAGATCTTAAAACATTTTAATGTTCTACAAAATGTGGTGTTGGAGAGAGAATCACACTTATATTTGCATCTTCCACATGAGCACAACTACATTTGGGGGTTTAATTGCAATAAGAACACAATTGACCACCAATTGCAATCTTGTTTATCAGGCTAGACGTGCCCATTGTATAGCTTCAATTAGGTACATGTGTACATTTGCCGGTACAAAAGATTAGCAGACCTGTGAAGATGGGGACCAATCCAGCAAGAGTGGCCTCCAGGCAAAGGCCACATACTGCATCTTAAGACTAATTATTGTTCTGTACAAGTGGCTGGTACAGTAGCACCTCCATTATGGACACCTTGGGAATGGAGGTTGTTTGTAACCCTGAAATGTTCCATAACTCTGAACAAGACATTACAGACTTCAGCCATCGGGGGTGGGGGGTGGTTGCAACTGCAGGGTAGGGAGTTCAGGGTTCCAGGCATGGGGTTGGAGAGGTCAGGGCTTCTACCCCATGGGAGCACCAGAGCTCAGGGCATTAGACCCAGAGGGAGCACTGGGGCTCAGGGCTTCAGCCCGGCAGCTCCATTCCCACCTCTGTCCTGCAGGGGGTGCTGTGGCTCAGGGTTTTCCCATGGCTCCACTCCCAGTTTCAGTGGGGAGCACGTCAGGGGTTTAGCTATGGGGGGAGCACTGGGGCTGAAGCCCTAGTACTACCTCCCCACATCTAAAGCCCTAAGCCCCAAACTTCTTTCCTCCTCTCTTGACCCTCCCCCCCGCGGCTACAGCTCCAACTCCCTGTGGCTGATGCCCAGGGCTAAAGCCCCAAGGCATTTTTGTCTCTGCTGCTGCTTAATTGGTGTCCAGTTGACTGGTAAGTCCGTAACTCAGGTGCTCATATCTTTTGAGATTATACTGTAGATTGACTCCTAACTTAATTCTTTGGGGAGACACCTCCTGCATTAGTTTATTTGCTAATGTCTCCAGGGTTGGTACTGAAGAAATGTGTATGGTATCTTAGGTACGTTGATATGTATCTTTTTGTTTCTTTCAAAATGTCCAGAAGTAAAAAAACTTAAAAAATAATAGAGCAAGGTTATTAAGGTTTCCTAATGAATCGTATTGCATTTCCAGCAAATCTAGCTTCATTTTAGAAACTTGCTGAAATGATTGTCTAGAGCTTGTTTAACTAAATTATTGACAGTATTTTTTTACTGTTTTAAAAACACAAGGCTGACAGGATTTTTCATGTGTGCTAATAAAACTTGTTTTATTAATGCGTTGTGGTTACTAACTAACTCTTTGCGGCTTTTTGTGTTTGGTTTTTTTTGTTTGTTTGTTTGTTTTTTTTTTAAATGCTCCTGAAATAGTAACTGCCAACACTTTTGGTATGCTAAGATTTGTATTCTAGTCACTCAGTAATTCTTGTCCCTCACTGAACTGTGTCTCTATAAGACAAGGTGTTGTTCAGCATAGGTGAACTACTAATTACTTCACTAACATCTTGCAGTTGGAATACATGTGTATACCTAGAGGACTTTAAAGCAATAATCAACTGTTTTGGTCTAAATCACATAAATTCACCATGAAAAATGCATCACGGACCGTGAAATCTGATCTTTTGTGTGCTTTTTACCCTCTACTATACAGATTTCACGGGGGAGACCAGCATTTCTCAAACTGAGACCCTGACCCACAAGGGAGTTGTAGGGGGGTCGCAAGGTTATTTTAGGGGGGCTGCCCTTCTGCACTGCCTTCAGAGCTGGGCAGCCAGAGAGCAGTGGCTGGGCGCCCAGCTCTGAAGGCAGCACCCCGCTAGCAGCAGCATCAAAGTAAGGGTGGCAATACAATACTCTTCCACTCCTACTTCTGTGCTGCTGCCTTCAGAGCTGGGTGGCTGGAGTGTCAAGGCTGCTGACTGAGGGCCCAGCTCTGCAGGCAGCAGCAAAGAAGTGAGGGTGGCAATATTGTACCATGTCATCCTTTCTTCTGTGCTGCTGCTGGCGGTAGTGTTGCCTTCAATGCTGGGCAGCTGGAGAGCAGCTGCTGCTGGCAGGGAGCCCAGCACCACCGCAGCAGCAGTGCAGAAGTAAGGGTAGCAGTACTGCAAACACCTCTACAATAACCTAGTGTGCAACACTTCTCCTCCCCCCCCCCCACCAAACACTCTCTTCCCCCCCCTCCCCCTTTTTTTGGTCAATTACAACATTATGAAATTTCAGATTTAAATAGCTAAAATCTTGACATTTACAATTTTTAAAATGGTATGACTGAAATTGACCAAAATGGACCATGAATTTGGTAGGGCCCTATATATGATGGACTTGATGCTGTTTTATATTCCAGCCTTCCATACTATCCATTATCTGTTTGTAGCAACTATCCACCTGGGACAACAACTTGCTCCTCTCAGTATGCTTTAAGTAGTTGATCCCTTAAAATGAGATCCAAGGGATATTTTTAATTTAAAAAGGTTTGTATATTTGCTTCTCTGCTTGGTACATGTGGCAGCTGTCATCCTCTTCTGAGTTTTTGGACTCTGTCTCCTAGACAAAGGACTTGAATATCCTTTAGGGAACAGTGCTGCACTTGCATGAGATTAACTAGATGACCTAATTTCTATTGTCTGTGTGCACTCAGTATGCCGATTACTGATGCTCAAGGAGTTAGCCTTCATGTAATTTTTATTTTATGGACTATGTGTATTGTCATCTTTAAATAGATTTGGAGCAGTGTTCCTATGGGATACTGGTTCTTCAGTCGGAGAGATCTCTGGGCACAACAAGGTGATCAACAGCGTGGATATAAAACAAACAAGGCCCTATCGTATAGTAACTGGCAGTGATGACAATTGTGGTGCTTTCTTTGAGGGACCGCCATTCAAATTCAAGTTTACAATAAGTGTGAGTCTAACATACTTTTCTCCTTCTGCACATAAGTTCTGTTATGTCTCTGTTAAGTCGTATGGAGGTATACTAAAAAGTCTTCACAGTTCTTACTATTTTGTGATACAGCTCATTGCCATAACAAAATCTTGGTTTCCAGTTTAAAATCTACTTGGCATTGAGTAGCCATGGTTGAAGATAATTAAAGGTCTAGCTCAAGCTCAGAAAAACAAAATAAAGGGTTAGAAAGGAAACTCTAGACTAGTTCTTCAAAACAGTATAATTTTAAGTTTAGTGTCATCAGATCTTGTGTACTGGCTTTCATTACTCTTTTGTGGGTTTGTAGAAAATGTAACACTTTTCAGTATCCCTTCTTGAGGAGCAGTTTTTTCCTTCATTTAGTGCAATCTCAAAATATTCTACCATGTTTCTTAACAATACTTTCAGCAGTGCCCAGTTTGGTGGGTGGGGTGGTGGTGGAAAGCTGTGGTGCAGGAGGGGTTTGGAATCTTCAAATCTCTTTAAGGGATTTGGATTCTCAATTCTAAACAGGAATTAGGCATCCAAATCCCTTGAGGCAGCTTTGAAAATGTCAGCCTAGATCTTGAAAAATCACTACTGGTTATTTAAACTTGAAATTATAAATCTAACTTTCATCCTTTGTTCCTTTCTGTCTGGACTATAAAAATAACAAGTCAGCTTTAATTTCTGGTTTGTGTTGCACTTGTGCAATGTGAGAACTTCCAAAAAACAAACCGAACACTGGAATGACTATATCCAAACCATTCACATTTCTTATGTCATCCCTTAGGGAGTCTCCTGGCCTTATTATTTGGGGCCTGTCTTCTTCTGGGTAGGCCTTGCTACTTGGCACTGTTGCAGATGAAGTCCCAACCATACTAGTAGGGCTTCTTGAAAAGTTAAACTTGGCAATTAATTTTAAGGCAATTGGAAGTCTATTGTTTGCATGTGCCTTAAGGTGACTTTAAACCCTTAGTTAAGTGCTTTTTAGTCCCTTTTTCCATTCCAGACTTAGCAAAAGAACAGTTTTGAGTGCCACAGTCAGTAAAGTGGTATCACTACTGAATATACATTTGAACGTCAGAAGCTACTTTTTATTTTTTGGCTCTCTTACAGTATGTCTACACTGCGTGGGGGGAGGAAAATCTATCAGAGTCTGGGAACCCAGGTCGGCTAACCCTGGCTTGTGCTACAGAGCTGAAAACAGCAGTGTAGATATTCCCACTCTGGCTGGAGCCTGGACTCAGCCTGGCAAGCTGGGGGAGAGTCTCAGAGCCTGAGTGGAAACATTTACCCTGCTGACCCAGACTCTGAGACTCTCTGCCAGGGTTGTTGGGTTTTCTTTTTGTAGTGTAGACAGTCCTCTTGGAGAACAAACTCCTGAAGGTTTAAATAATTACTAATAGTGGCTAGACTGGTGTATGGGCAACTCAGCCCTCAGACCGTTCAGCTTTCAGTAACCGCTTCTTTAGCAAAATCCAAATCCAGGAGTAAAGTTGTTATAAGCATTGGGCATGAAATGGATGCGTTTTCTGATTATTATGGTTGGAATTCAACCCGCCTGCATAAGCCTGATTCCTAAGGCTTTAGGTGTATGAAGTGACCAGATGGGGGGGTGGGTGGAGACAAAATTGCAATCTGAATGGGATGGGGCTGTAGTTCAGCCCTCTTCCCTCCTAACCAAAGCCATGGTGATTACTCCTAATCTGATTTGTATCCTGCATTAAAGCTATTTGAACTGCAGAACCATGGATCCTGTGGCTGCTCTTGACCCACCTCTGTCACCCTCCATTCTTACCTATGCTGGACAGTGCAGACGTTTCCTCTGTAGGCCTCCCTCACAGCCAGTCTGGGGCTTGAGTAGGGCGGAGAGTCTCTTGCTTGAGAATTTCACTGTAAATGAATGGGTCTCATGGGGATCAAGTAACTTATCTAAGATGTCTAAAGCTTTTCTGTTTTTGGCTGGGTGTTAATTGTTGTCTCCTGCAGGACCACAGCCGTTTTGTTAACTGTGTGAGGTTCTCTCCTGATGGGAACAGATTCGCTACATCTAGTGCAGATGGCCAGGTAAAAATGAGCTGCCACCTCGATATCCACTTGTGGGGGAGGGGAATAATTGTGAGTTACACACTCTCTTTGAGGGGGATGGGGTTTTGGGGAGCAGTTCCACAGCCTACACACTGATTCTCTTTACTGTGAGAAAACAGACTTAAGAACTGTCATCCTCCTCCCATGATACGGCTGCAACAGCAGCTGTTTTACAAAAACCTGGTGCTGCACCTGTTTATCTCTCTTCCTGATGTGCCTCCCCAACGCAGGCTACTTATTTGCTGGGGGGGATGATACCCCTGCCTACAGCTTTTTGCAGCAAGGCTTTCCTCAGACTCAAAGGAAAATATCCAAGAATTCTCAAATTCCCTATGAAAGGGCTTGATCCTGTACCACCACGTAGCTGTGCTGGTGCTTCCACTGCTAGACTCCTTGCACTGGCTGAGAAGGTGGGTGCAGTATAAATGGCTACATAAAAATGTATAGAGATAGGCTCTTATCAGCTACGAAGGTCAAGAATGACAACAGCACTGTTGCCATGGCTAGCTCCCTGCATACAGGCAGATTCCAATGACTAGGTGGGAGCGGCGGCTATCACAGTAGGAGCCATAAGCATAATCCTTTCCAGTATTTCAGATGTCAGAATTCCTGCATGGAACAGCTTGCTGCTTTTATTTAGAATGCCTTAATATCCTCTGGTACCTTAAATATTTAATATACAAGTATGCATTTGTCTTGAAGCCTTAACTTGACCTTTACAAAGTTACTTTTATGCCTGCAGCAAAGAGTTAGCTGTATAATACATTTTGGAGATTGTAAATGTGCAAGCCTTCCTCTAATTGTCTGTCACTTTGTATAATATGCTTATGTGATTGGTTTTTTAAAGATTTTTGTCTATGATGGGAAGACTGGAGAGAGAGTTTGTGCTCTGGGTGGAAATAAGGCTCATGATGGAGGCATTTATGCTGTAAGTATTTTTGTGTGTTTCATAACTGCAGCACAATAAATATCTAACTTACTATTGCAAGTTCTTATACTGTTGTCAATGGAAAGTGCTGTCCATATACTAAGGCAGGTACTTGTTTTTACAGATTAGCTGGAGCCCTGATAGCGCTCACTTGCTTTCTGCTTCTGGAGACAAAACTGCTAAAATCTGGGATGTTGGCGCTAACTCTGTTGTCAGTACGTTTAACATGGGATCAAATGTTCTGGATCAGCAGTTGGGTTGCTTGTGGCAGAAGGACCATTTACTGAGCCTCTCCCTCTCTGGTTACATTAACTATTTGGATAAGAATAACCCAAATAAGCCTCTACGTGTCATAAAGGTATGTTGACCTTGATCACGCTGCAGCAGACCTTCTACTACACATAGTTTGGTTTTAGCAATAATCTGTTTGGGAATAGTAACTGTTCCATTAAAATGTGGCTGTAAAGAATCTCTTTGAACCATCAAGCCTGGATATTGCTGAGCATATCCCTGACTAACACCTGAGTCATAGCAGTCAAATATAGTAGTTATACTTTGTGCAAATGTGTAGATGAGTAACAATCTTAATTATGCTAATAAAATAGCTTACTTCCACACTAGTTTTTAAACATGCTTAAGATTACACTAAAATAATCTGAGTTAGAATACCACCCATGGGCATCTTATTGTAAACATAGAGATATGGTTCACTATGCAGTCAAGCTCTAATAGGAATTATGTGGCGGGGTGACAAAGCAATCCCGTAGGAGCTTACATTTTTACATGAACTAGAAACCTGTGTCCTAGATTTTTATTTTTTTTTTAATTTTTATTATTACTGTAATTCTGGCAACCAATACATGTAGGTGACCATATTTAACCATCTTGTAAACACTGAACTTGTTTGGAACATAACACTTACTTACGCATGGAAAGGGTCCTAAAGTGATCTCCATCCGGAAAAAAGTGTGTGACTATTCATATTGCAGAACATTTAATTCTTTAGAATTTGTATGGAAATATCAGTGCTGTAATACTTTTTTTTTTTATGTATTGATTCCTTGAAACAGACCTAGACAACTAGTCATTTGAATTTTGGGATTGAACAAAGACCAAAACCAAAATGTGATGTTACTTTCTAAATCTTACCAGTAGCACTTTGTGAACAGATTGCTTTTGTTTTAGTTTGAATAACTGAGAAATGAATTGCCCATTAATTATATTCTTTCACAGGGTCATAGTAAATCAATTCAGTGTCTGACAGTGCATAAAAATGGTGGAAAATCCTATATTTACTCCGGAAGTCATGATGGACACATTAATATCCTTTCTGGTGATCAAATGGCATTATTCTAGTACCACTTCTCCTCCTTAAGATGGATATTCTACTTTCTAGGAACTTTTAAAATCACTTTACTGAAGACAAGATAACTTCCTCTGACATTCCTGAATAAAATTGTATTGCTGAACCAAATTCCTGCTAACTTGTAACTAACATGGCACTTATCTGTAATCTTTACCATTCTCTGTAATGACTTGCTTTCCTGATACCACAATAATCTTACCGGAATCCCTATTAACATTCATAAGAACAGCCATACTGAGTCAGCCCAAAGGTCCATCCAGCTCAGTATCTGGTCTTCAATAATGGCCAATGCCAGGTGCTTCAGAGGGAATGAACAGAACAGGTAATCAAGTCATTCCTAAACTGAAAGGATTATGAACTCCTTGTTGCTCTGCCTCTGGGTTTATATACTAATAAGCATAGCTTTCCGCATTGCTCTTAGAGCTGCAAGTTTCTCACCACCTTATCGTTGCCTTAATTTCATTGCTATCCTCATGGTAAAACTGTCACCCACTCATTACTGTTCCTTGTCTAGCCAGTGTCTCAAGCATAATCAGGCCCCCAACTCCCAGAGAATTTGCACATCTATTAATTATATAATTAATTCCAGTTCCCACTGGCCTGTGGAGCAATAAACATGGAATGCAATCTAGATCTCCCCCCAGGGTGTTGTCAGAGGGCCAGCCTGTGAGGTGGGTTGGTTTGTTTGTGTTGAGTTTTGTTTTGTTTTGTTTTTTTAGCTGAACACTACTAGCTTTTTCTGTAACAGGCAAATGTGAGTTTATACAATTTCTTTATACATTACCTTAAACAAGATGTGATGTATAATACTTATGCTCATTGTGAACATAATGCACTCTTTAACTGCATTATCTTTTTGGCAAATATATGACACAAACTTGAAGGTTTGCTGAGGAAGAAGCTCTCATGATAACATGTCAGATTGACTAGTCCCTTGTTAGGAAAAGTAAAGATACAGTGTTTATATCCATATCCCTCTTGGAAAGTGTTCCTTAGGCATTGAGACCTAACACTAAATGATTTGTTGTTTGCCAATACTTTTTTACTGTTCTAAACTGGTTATTCAAATATTTTATTTAGTTCCTTTATGGAATACTTGAGTCAGTGTTTGTTTTCATTATCTGGAATTGGGAGTCGGAAGTCCTAGTTTTTTCTGCAACCCCACCACACACAAACTCCTAAGAAAAATTTCCTTAATTCTACTTCTCACATTATTGGGATTCCGAAACTGGGGAGAATGATGACTTTTCTGGAAAAGGGCATACAAACCAGGTTTCTAGAATGGCCGTGGATGAATTGGATCAGCTGGTCAGTTGCAGTATGGATGACACTGTGCGTTATACTAGCCTAACCAAGAGAGACTACAGGTTAGTGAAGCAATCATATTTGATTGTGTTATGTATGTATGGGGTGGATGGTTTGGTGTGTTTCTCTTTTTTGTTTTGGTTTTTATATCAAGAGAATTTCACTGGAATAGTGTGGGATGCTGAATAGCTTCATCATACAACTTGTGCAAATTTTTCAAGTTACCATGAAAATCCTAGAAATGCTTGCAATACCCAACTTGCTTTATCTATGAAACAATAGAAAAGTGGTTAATTTTTTTTTCTTCCACATACATGAGATTAATTTCTTAGACAGTATTTTCTAATTTTATTTCTTAGGCAGCCAGATGTATCTGTGTCTTGTATTGCATGACTTGTGTATGGTTTTGTCTTCACTATATAGATATATCTGAGAGAGAGCATGCTTCAGTTCTTATGTGGCTTTATATAATATACTGTATAAGAAGAAAACAAGATCTAAGATTCTTTTTAGAAAACATTTTTTTTTCCCCTGTGGTTATGCCAATCCTGCCGCCTCAGGAGAGGAGTCCTTTTAGGATTACCCAGTCTGTTTCTCTGAAGAGTAATTAAGGTCACTTTAATCCTAAATCAGAGTATCCACATGAGAATTTAATGTGGGTAAAGTAATCCACTTTAAAATTTTAAATCAGGTTAATTTTCCCAGGTGTCCCCATGTAGAGAAGCCCTAACTTCTAAGACTGGAATCCAGCTGTACATCGTGATTGTGAATTTAGATACCTTGAAGTGATAGTTCGCTTAGCTAGCTGTTGAATATCTACATATTGCAGACCTGAAGACTTATTTCATGATTACTTTTCAAGGATCTCTCAATGGCTGACTATTGAATTGAGACTTGTACGTGAATAAAATAAAGACACGGAAAAGCAATTTGTATTTTTCTTTTCAGTGGCCAGGATGTTGTAAAACTGGATGTTCAACCAAAATGTTTAGCTGTTGGTCCTGGTGGATATACGGTAGTTATATGCATTGGACAAGTAAGTATCAGGATAATATCTGGATATGTCTATACAGCAACTAGACACCCACAGCTGGCCTGGGCCAGCCAACTTGGGCTTGTGGGGCTCGGGCTGCAGAGCTGTTTCACTGCTGTGTGGACTTCCGAGCCCTGTGAGCCCAAGTCAGCTGGTATGGGCCAGCTGCGGGTGTCTGGTTGCCGTGTAGACATGCCCCGTGTAACCTATACAGTATTTAATGCTCTGAGTGTGTCATTGATACACTAACAAATTTCTAAAACTTATTTCAGTGGAGGAGTCTATGTTGGTAGAGGCAGCTGTCAATGTGGATCAGCTGTTAATGTTAGCCCATGGTAACTGCACTTATATAGCACCTTACTATTTTTAAATTCTGTACAAACATAACTAAATCAAAGAATCTGCTGGTGTAAGACTTGTCTAAATAGTGTTGGCATTTTTTAAATTAAATCAGCTTGTTGTCTATTTTAAATTGGTGCAGACCTCTATAGTGGATGCATTACACCAGTATCAGGGTATACCTGCATCCATGCTACGGGGTTGCACCAAACTTTAAAATTGGTAGAAAAACTAATGTTGTTAAATCAGTGCCTGAATGGTATGTAGCCATACTCCTCTAATGATGCCAAAAGAGGCTGAGTCAACATGAAAATCTACCTGAAATTTGAATCCAGTGCTGATTACAGCAGTGTTGGTTTCTTTAATTTGTTTTCCTCCTTTTGGTGGGTGGGTGTGAACACTTTAAATATGGAAGGTAGCTTTTTCTGTTAATGAGCAGGAGCAAATACATATCTAACCTTCTAGCTCATACAGTGACTGTACAGATGTCCTTTACATAAGGACATCTCTTTAAAACCAAAATCCCAATAGATAGATATTTAACATCTTTTTTAAAAAATGGAAGGAAGATTATAGCTAATATAAGAAACACAAAATCATTAGTCGCTGATAACTATATTGGATATGGTCAGGATAACAGTCTTAGGACCTTGGTCAGTAGTAAAAATATAGAAACAGGGACCAGTTCTCCTTGTTCTCTTGCTTGAACATTCATTACTTTGGCAGGCTAGTCCACTTACGCTGTTATATCCATCTTTGGTGTACAGCTTGCTTATCACCTCCTGGCACCATAGATATGGATCTTTTGGCTATTGTTGGAGCACACTCTACGATAACTTGAGGATTACTCAAGCTCTCAGCATGATTCAAATGAAGCAGAACCAAAGATCCTTGTTTCTTAGGAGATGTCTCTGTTTAAAACCACACTTACGTTTATGGATGATGGGTATCGAAGGCCGGGGAAGACTGAGCCTCTCCAAACAGCCTTGTGTGGCCCCACCCACGTTCAGCCCCCAGATCCCTTCCTGCTTCCCGGTGCTGCGGGGGGCTCTTCCCCTGCGGCTGGAACTAATGGGGGGGGGGCAGCCTCCGCTCCGGGGGGCCCAGCACTTTGGGGGAAGGGAATCCTCTGGGCTCTAGCAGTCAGGGTAGGGCCTCAGGCAGAAAGGGTGAGCCAGCTGCTAGCTTCCCCGAGCCCAGGGTTCACCTGCCACCCATACTTGCATTCCTTTGTAATGCTTTTGACTAAAAAGGATGTGGGTTGAACTTTCATAATCTCATGTGCAAAGGGTCATTTTCCTATCCAGCTACAGTTTCCCATTAGAGGCAGTCATAACTAAAAACAAATAGTTTGGATGATGCAGTTGAGATCAACAGCATGTGTACTTCGTAACTCAATCCTCCCAACAGAAGACGGTACTGTGAAAGATAGTAGACGTTGCTTGAAATGCTAGATTCCTTCATGCACCTCTTTTATTCTGACTCTGGGCTGGTCTACACTGTGGGGGTGGGATCGATCTAAGATACTTCGACTTCAGCTACGCTATTCACGTAGCTGAAGTTGCGTATCTTAGATCGATTTACCTCGGGTCCTCACGGCGCGGGATCGACGGCCACGGCTCCCCTGTTGACTCCGCTACCGCCACTCGCTCCGGTGGAGTTCCGGAGTCGACAGGGAGTGCGTTCAGGGATCGATATATCACGTCTCGTTAAGACGCAATATATCAATCCCCGATAAATCGATCGCTACCCGCCGATATGGCAGGTAGTCTGGATGTACCCTAAATGAACTTCAGCTAACAGTATGCAAGAGCGTGTCCTGACTGCTTGCAGTTTGTAGATTCAAGGCGGTCTGCACCTGCATCACTTTCAAATGCTCATAGGAGAAAAAGCTTAGTCGCCAGGCATAGGTGTCTCATACTTCTAATCTATATAGATTAGAACGAATCTCAATACTCCCTTTGAACCAATGAAGTAGTAGCTACTGTTGTGGCTGACAAGCATAGTGTGTGTATGGCGAGACACTATAGCCTGTCAAGCATTTTGAACCAATGGTCTCTATGGTACATTGCTCTGCATTTATAGATCATCTTGATGAAGAATAAGAAGAAGTGTTTTGCAATTGATGACCCTGGCTATGAACCAGAAGTGGTGGCCATTCACCCAGGAGGTGCTACCGCTGCAGTGGGAGGACAGGTAATGATACACTCTAGTGAGCACTGGAACAGTATTCCATGGTTGCGAGCTTTTTGGTTTTGCTTGTTCATTAAACATCACTCAGCTGTTGCTGCACCAAGATATCAAAGTTGGCAGTGTACTAATGGTTTTGCTTTTAATTTAAAGTTGTGCTGTTGGGTTTTTTTGTTAAGCTGCTATCTTCTGGCCTCTTTCCATTAGATTCTCCCACTTTTGTGGTTAGTATACATTCCTCAACATCTTCTCCCTAGATAGTTAAGCTTTTAAGTAAGCTTTTATCAAAACTCTCCCCACATCTTAAAGCAGTAGCATGTTTTTAATTTGACATATGGCCAATATACCCTAAAAATACTGATTATGTATTTTTTCAAAGGGAGAAATATCTATAATTGCATATGATCCTTTAACTTAATAGCCTTCCTGATTTGTTGTAAAGCTTTGACTTTCATTGTTAACTTGCAGGATGGGAATGTCCATCTATATTCAATCCAAGGAACCTCTCTGAAAATCGATGAGAAGACCTTGCAAGCTAAAGGTCCTGTGACTGACCTAGCATATTCTCATGATGGTGCCTTTCTTGCAGTTTGTGATGCAAACAAAGTTGTCACTGTCTTTAGTGTTGCTGATGGCTATGCGGTAAGAATTGCTGTATCTGACCTGTGATTTCCAACAAAAGTATTTACTAGTCCTAAAACTGCATGTGTATTTAACCCACATTCAAGAGACCGCTTAAGTTGACCATGGGTAATTAACACCTCTATAGTTGCAGGACAAAGGCGGGTTAGTGGCTTACAGATAACTGTAATGAGCCATAGATCCACTGTCTGTATTAAACTCTACTGGACACCAAGGGTCAGTCTTAAGTTCCCAGGCTCACTTTTTTGCAGGTTCCCTTTGAAGACAAGGGCTATGAAGTCAGATATGGAGTGATCATTTTTGTGAGAAATGCTTGCCCGTGGTGTTATGTTTGCTTTTTTTATCATTTTTTCTGTCTGAGTACATTTGAGAGCGTAGCGTCTCTTTTCACCCACACAGTTGTTGTTTGGGCACTTAGTGTACTGGATGAGGCACACCGCATGTGGAGGACCTGTAGATCTAGAAAGTTGTAGAGGTTTTGCATCTGTTATGGCAGAGGCTGGTGCCACTTTGATTTGGGGTGCCCTGGTCTGTGGGGAACTTGGGAGGGGGTTTGAAGGACAGAAGAGGGATGTGGTCACCATCAAGTATGCGTTGTTGTTTCTCAAAACACATACTGTACAGCTACACCTCTACCTCGATATAACGCTGTCCTTGGGAGCCAAAAAATCTTACTGCGTTATAGGTGAAACCGCGTTATATCGAACTTGGTTTGATCCGCTGGAGTGTGTAGCCCCGCTCCCCTCCAGAGTGCTGCTTTACCGCATTATATCCAAATTCGTGTTATATCAGGTCGCGTTATATCAGGGTAGAGGTGTACTTTCAAAGGCTTCATATAACCCCTTCTGTGCTATAGCTGAGCAGGACATTTGAGTCCTAGGATCTCCAGTTGGTGTTTGCTTAAAACTTGAACATCCAGTCCGACCATTTTTGATCCATTTTGGTTTGAGTTCTGTTGGCTCCTTTCAGATGTTAATAGAAATAGCATAAAATGGACATTTTAAATGGCTCCCACGACCAACCTGTGCAATAACCATAATATTCCAATATAAAGGGCACTTAGCTTAGAATTTTACTGTGTACCTGGGGTATACAGATATATTTTAATTGTTCTAGCAACATGTTAAAATTTGTTGCCTGTTAATGAGGGACAATATCACAAGTAGCAGAACAGCTACTTGAAGTCTTTAAAATAACACCATTTTCCCAATAACTCCCAAATAGGAACATAACATCTTCTATGGACACCATGCAAAAATTGTTTGCCTTGCCTGGTCTCCAGACAATGAGCATTTTGCTTCTGGGGGCATGGACATGATGGTTTATGTTTGGACCTTAAGTGACCCGGAGACCAGAGTCAAGATACCAGGTATGTTGTGCACTTCTTTGATAGAAAGAGGTTTAGTTTTGAGAATTGCTAGTCTCTCTCAAAATATGGACAGTGCTTTCTCTGTCAGAACTACACTAGCAGTTATCTCTTCGTCTAGATATCTCTTCCTCTAGCCTACCTCCTGTAATGTAATTTTTAACCTTCTAACTGTTGTGGTTCAAGACTGCCATTCACTAAGTACACTTTGCAGGCAACTGCATTTTACAAGTACTTTGTGCACTACATTAAAAAACGAGCTAGATAAGTTCATGGAGGATAGGTCCATCAATTGCTATTAGTCAGGATGGACAGGGATGGTGTCCCTAGCCTCTGTTTGCCAGAAGCTGGGAATGGATGACAGGATAGATCATTTGATGATTACCTGTTCTGTTCATTCCCTCTGGGGCACCTGACATTGGCCACTGTCGGAAGACCGGATACTGGGTTAGATGGACCTCTGGTCTGACCTGGTATGGCCATTCTTATGATCTAATTGAAAAATTTTTCAAAATTAAAAATATTGTCCTAAGATGACTGTAATAACCTATCAATTCTTAAACTGAGTGTGGGGTGTTTGTGTGTGTATTTTTTTAATGCAATATTATCTCCTTCCATCTGCACAGATGCTCATAGACTACATCATGTAAGCAGCTTGGTATGGCTGGATGAACATACCCTGGTAACAACATCCCATGATGCTTCTGTCAAAGAATGGTCTATCTCCTACAAGTGAACAGTCCTACTTGGAAGGACCTCATCAGGGACTAGAACTACTGCAGTGGAACATAGCATTTCTCTTTAAAAGAAAAAAAAAAATTCTAATGGCCTCTGGGTCTTCTATCATATCCTCATATCTTTACAGGGTGTTCATATCTGTAATTAAATGTACTTTGAAAGCTTTAGCCAGTAACAGTTTGCACATGAAAAGCACTTAAATTATGTCTGGAACTTAACCTTTGTGCTGAACATTCCAGAGGCAACAGCCGAACAAGTTGGCATGAAAAATTCAAACATGATCAGTTATTTTCTAACAGAGTCCGTGTGAGATTGTACAGCATGAGAGAAATACTTCTCATTTTTTCTAATTGCAGAACATTTCTGTACTAATGGTCATAGTAAGAATATTTAGTTGTGATTCAAAACAAATCAAGCTGTGTGCAGCTACTGTATATTACGTTGCTTGTCTGTACTGCACCAAACTGTTGCCTCAGATTTCCTCCTCCACATAATGAAATGGGGTACACACATAATAAACTCTTTATGTATTTCATGTCAAAGTTTTGTGGTTATTTTAGGATGGAAATGTGGGTTTTTAATGTACTTACTGTTGTCGGTTTAATGTTTACAAATAACTATCATGGCATTTTCTCACTCCAGAAACATCATTGTTACCTTATGAACAACTGAGAATGTCTGTCTGGTCATTTCAATATCGGGGAGAACCTCGGCTTCTGTTTAAAGATAAATTTGTTTCCTAAAGAGAAGAATTAAGTTGATGTAAACAAATTTGCAGTAATTATAACACCTGTGTCAGTACAGGAATTAAACTAAGTGAATCATTGTTATGACTTGAGGTGATTTTTGCAAACCCGTTTACATGTTTGCCACTTCTGCGCTTTCCAGAAACACAACCTGTTACAGCGGAGCTATTAACAAACTGTTCAGATTAGATATCACAGTTAACTGTCAAGTTTGCCTTAAGATGCAACTTGAAGTTCTGGAGTGTTCTGAGGGTTGGCAGAGCAGAGGAAGACTTGGTTATCTGTGGAGTGTTGGTGTGAAGTGGTAGATACATGACCAGTCCTAATGGCCAAAAAGGAAACTGCCACTACCCACAGCTTTGAACTGTTTAAATAGCTGGATTTCCTCCCCCCCCCCCCCTCTTGTTCACATGTTAATTTAAAAACCCCTCCCCCCCCCCCCCCCCCCCCCCCCCAAAAAAAAAGTTGATGCTCCCTTGCTTGTGGAAATCTTCCAGCTTACCTGGTTTTCACACTGTTACTAATGGCTCTTGCTAGGCAGCACAGAAAGCCTTTCTGCTCCTGAAACCCACTCTCTTGCCTCTGCTCACCTTCATGGAAACTTTTCACTGTCAAATTGGTTTTTAGTGTGGTGCTTTCTAACAGAAAGCTGTTGAGTGTCTGGAAGTTACAATTAAAAAAACAACCTTTTGTCTTCTGATATAAAGCCAACTTGTAGAGTTCAACTGACGTAGCTTTCCCTGGAATATTTATTTTGTATCCGCTATTCTTTACTGGGCCTTTTGCACCTTTCCCCATCTTTCAGTATTTTTGTACACTGAACTTTTAAGACAGGAAATTGCAGGTAGGGGTGGTTGGGTGTGTGTGTGTGTGTTCACCTAATTGAAGTGAAGAGTGATGAGCAAGTGCCAAGCTAACAATCTTGACTATATACTGTAGTTGTCTAGCTACACTTATAGTGCAGTGACCACTGTTCTTCAAACATGACCTGGAGGGATTGCTATAGCATTGAATCTGCCCTATGTTTTCTGTGGTAGTCAAGTCTGCCTTCTCTGAACAAGCAAATGTGATATTAATGAAATGTTGTTTTCAGTGTAATGACTGATCAACTTGAGTTATTC
>NW_020664417.1:77953334-78019316 GCF_002925995.2 Terrapene triunguis
AATGAAATGTTGTTTTCAGTGTAATGACTGATCAACTTGAGTTATTCACTACAGGTGATTCTACCATCTTGTGGTGGTGAATATATATATATTTTTTAATGGAAATGTCACCAGTTATTGAGGGTCCCTGCCATCCAATAAATAAACTATTCCTAGCCCACCTCTAGTAGTTCCTTATCTCAATTGGAGGGTGTGACCTACAGGAGGTGGGAGGGAAATGAGTGCTGTGCAGAGTCCAGCAGTGCTCTGCTGGCTGGTGGAGGGTAGCTCTTCCTTAGTCTAGCGAAAAGTGACTAAGTTTACTGCCCATAGAAATTAGTCTTCAACTGAGTTTGATAGCACTAGTAAGTGCTTGTTAGCCAGAGACACTTGTGTTGACTATGACTGATCCTTGGATAGCAGGGTGTAGGAATGCTCTGGGCTTCAGCTTCCATCAGATTGATTATTGGCATTGATTATGGGTTTCTAATCTGGTAGTTTTGACCTAGATGACTTCTCTGGTTTTGTAGCAACTCTCAATACAGTAACTCCTCACTTAAGCGGGAGGATGTTAACATTGTTTCGAAGTTACCTCGCTGCTCCATTAGGGAACATACTCATTTAAAGTTGTGCAATGCTCCCTTATGATGTCGTTTGGCTGACTTTACAAGGGAGCATTGCACAAGTTCCTCTTCTCCGCCTCCTCCCCCTCTCTCCCTTCCTCCCAACAGGCAAGGCCCCCCGGAACACAAGGGCTTTAGGGGCTGCAAGGCCCTGGCTAAAGGGGCCCCGGGGCCCTGGCCTGCAGCTCTAAAGCCCCTTTCGGGATGTGGCCCTGCGAGCACAGGCCAGAGGACTCAGGAGGAGCAGGGGCAGCCGCGCAGCCAGCGCCTGGAGAGAAGTGGCGCTTTGAAGAGGAAAGTGCCGCTTCTCTCTGGCAGCTGGCTGCGCGGCTGCCCCTGCTCCTGAGTCCTCCGGCCCGTGCTCACAGGGCTGCATTCCGAAAGGGGCTTTAGAGCTGCAGGCCGGGGCCCCCTTAGTCCAGGGCCCTGCAGCCCCTGCGTTCCAGGGGGCGAGGGGGGGAGCTTCCTGTAACGTGGCCATGGGGGCAGTGCTGCGCTGCGCAGAGCCACCTGCACACCCCCTGCACCAAACAGGAGCTGTCCCAGGTAAGTGCTCTGCACCTCCTGCCTGCCCCAGCCCTGAGCCTCCTCCCGCACCCTAACTCCCTCAGACCCTGAGCCCCATGGGGTAAGCCAGGGCACCTTCCCACCCCAGTACAGTACTGTACACTGTATATAATGCCTTTTGTCTGTCCCAAAAAAATTTCCTTGGAACCTAACCCCCCGCATTCCCATTAAATCTTATGGGAAAATTGGATTTGTTTAACATCGTTTCACTTAAAGTTGCATTTTTCAGGAACATAACTACAATGTTAAGTGAGGAGTTACTGTATTCAACTAGAAAATCCTAAAATACAGTAAACTGGGCTACTATCCTAGAGGAAGAACCTAATGAATAAAATATGAAGAGACCCAACTTGCTATTGTACTGACTAATAACACTTGTGAACGACAGTCCTCTCAGTAAAATAGCAAACTCATGACAATTCTCATCATGTGATACTGTCCAATGATAGCTTGCAAGATCCTCTTCTGCCATTCTAAAGTGTGTGTCTGTGTCCTGTAAGAACTGTTAAGGACTTTAAGGGGGTGGGGTGAAGACAATGATTACAAGTATTTCATATGTTCAGGAAAAGAACGTTTAAGCTGAGAATGGGGTTTCCTTTAGGGGAGCGGTATGGGAATTAGGCCCTATTTTCCAAAGATGCACATCTTCATCAGAAAATAGGGTAGGTAGTGATTTCTTCTGCAGTCTAATGATTGTGCTTTGAGTCTGTAGATTGGCTGCCTTTAGGATTTATTAGTCTAGTCTAAATGAACTGTTAGCATCCATCAGAGAGCCCCCTATGCTACTGTGGAGAGAGTGAGTGCTATGGGGCTGTTCATACAGCTGAGATGAGAACGCCATGCAGAGACCTGTTACAGCAGATGCTTGCAGGGGATGAAGTAGAAAGAGATGGTCTAGAGAAGCTCTGGGGATGAGTTTGATCTATTTCCATCTTTTCACATGACAATATATTTTCTCTGAAATACCTAGTATCTTAACTAGCAGGAGACCTATAAACTAACTAGATTAATGCAAAATTAGATTCTAATGTAGATGGCAAAAGCCTGTTCTTAGTTTGACTATGGGTCTGTTTATGCAAAATAATTTTTAAAAATGGGAGAATCTGCTTCCAGCATGTTAAACTTTTAGGTCCAAGGCCTTTAGAAGTATGTGGAGACACAGGTGAGGTATCAGCTATGCTCTAAAATCCAACTGTTGCAACTGTACAGGGAGATTTTGGCAAACCAGTAAAGTGCCTGAAACCACTACTGCTTATTGCTAAAAGCAGCCAAGTCAGCAGGCTGCAAAGTGGCCATGCAGCAGGCTTAGCTTAACCAAGGTAGGAGGGGAGGGGAGAGGGTTTTGGGTGCCACAAAAAGGGCAGCTTGAGCCTGCGGCCTTCCTGATAAGAATTGTGTTGAAGTTATGTGCATTTTAGAAGAACAGGTTGTGCCCTCAGGAATGTCTGACAGGGTCTCAATGCTGCAAACTCTGGGGGGAAAACCACACTTGGTTAATCAATAATCAGAAGGAAACTTCTTGCTTGACCTTTGAAACTGCTTACTTAACAAGTTTTCTTTAAGGGACATGTCATTGTATTACTAACGTATAAATAAGGGGGGGAAGTTTGAGATAGTTGGACTCTTCAGGACTCTCCGTCTGGATGCATCTTACGTTCCTCACCAGCAGACGGGCTGCCGCTGTGCCACTCGAGAGCCACACTCAGCTTAGGTAATTATTGAGGGTTGGGAGTGTTTTAGTAACCTGGGCTAGGTCTACACTACAGCGGGGGGTCGACCTAAGATACGTGAATAGCGTAGCTGAAGTTGCGTATTTCAGGTCGACTTACCTGGCTGTGAGAACGACGGCAAGTCGACCACTGCCGCCTCTTGCCGCGGTGGATTTCCAGAGTTGACGGCAGAGCGATCAGGGATTGATTTTATTGCGTCTTCACTAGATGTGATAAGTCGATCCCCAATAGATCGATTGCTACCCGCCGATCCAGCAGGTAGTGAAGACGTGCCCCTGTTGTGGATGTGTGTAGGTGCTTGAGACTAAGTAAGAGTGCTTTCACTGAAAGCTAAACTTTGTGTTGTCCTGTTTGTGCCAGCCACTCTGTCAGTCAGACAGCCAGGTCTCCCCTGATTTTATTTCCTGACACCACCTCGCACAGAGTAAAAGTTACCAAGAGCTTTGGGTTGAAAGAACCCAGCAACTACCTCCTCTTATATGATAGGCCCCAAAAAAGGGCAGGAATTCAAGGAAATCTAGATTACCTTCTTATAAAGCACTTTGCCTCTGTCTGCCTTTAAACAAAAATTAATTTTAAAAGCTCCAATTTATTTCAGGCCAGATTTCAAAAGATCTTTGCACTTTTAGCTTCTATTTAAATGCTTATAGGAAGGGGCCAGAAGACTCAATAGCAGCTGAGCATTTTTGAAAATCTGACAATGTCAGTAAACTGCTGGGCTCTTTCAAAAATCCAGACCCAACTGGATGCTGAGCACGGGGAAAATCTGGCCCTTTAGTACTTAGCCTGATTTGAGCACTTCACAAACTTACCGGAATACTTAAATGCTTAAAATGTATGTACAGAACATACAGACAAGCAAAGGGGGGATAAGGGATACAACACAAGACCATTCACTTCAATTGTTACTATTTTAGAATAAGATGGTAGGATGACGATGATGGTTATAAATAACAGGGATGGGATAAACCAGTAGTTACCAACCTGGGCCCAGTAGCAACTGTATTCTGGGGTGTGTATGGAGAAGGATGTTTATTGCCAGTGGTTGCCATTTAGACAGGATGAGCTATGTATTTCCTACAGCCTACAAGAGACCAGGGTAGGCTGTAATTGCCAGATTTAGTATGGGGAGCAGTAATATATGATCTTTGCTGTCAGATTTAGCTTCTGGATTCCCCATGTCACAAGTGAATTTTATGCCAGATTGATATGTACAATGAGCTGCAGTGGTGTGCTTCTAACACTAGATGGCGTAGTGGTAACATCTGGTGTGTGTATGTTCTTCTTTCATCTTCCAGCAGTTTAAGCTGATGATTACTTGTGTCTTGAATGGCAGTTTGACATTGTGTGTTAGTGATGCTATCACTGAATAGATTTACTTGTTTCTGTGTATGATTTCAGGCTATGGGGCACTTGTACTTTAGCAGGAGTGAAATGAATGAAGGGGCTGTAAATATTTTAATATCCCTCAACTATACCAGCAATGGTAGACTGTATTTCATGCCTGGTAATATCTAGTCTGACCTCCTGTGTAATACAGGCCATAGAACTGCCCCCAAAATAATTCCTAGAGCACATCTTTTAGAGAAACATCCAATCTGGATTTAAAAATGGTCAGTGATGGAGAATCCACCATGACCCTTTGTAAATTGTTCCAATGGTTAATTACTCCACCTGTTAACATTTTACACCTTATTTCTAGTCTGAATTTGTTTAGCTTCAACTTCCAGCCATTGGATCATGTTATACTTTTCTCTGCTAAATGAAAGAACCCATTATTAAATGTTTGTTCCCCATCTAGTTACTTACAGACTCTAATAAAGTTACCCCTTAATCTTCTCTCAGGTAAACTAAATGTGCTCACTCTGTCTCTCACTTTAAGGAATGTTTTCTGATCCTTTAATCATTCTCATGGCTCTTCTCTGAGCCCTCTCCAATTTATCAGCATCCTTTTTGAATTGTGGGCACAAGAACTGGACACAGTAATCCAGTAACCGTTGCACCAGTGCCAAATAGAGGTAACATAATCGATCTTATTCTCCCCGTTCATGCATCCCAGGGTTGCATTAGCCCTTATGGCCACAGTGATATACTGGGAGCTTGTGTTCAGCTGATTATCCACCATGACCCCCAAATCTCTTTCAGAGTCACTGCTTCTCAGGGTAGAGTTAGTGACTATCCTCTTCATTTTTTTATCACTTCCCCCAATTTTTGTCTCATCTGCAAATCTTATCAGTGGTGGTTTTATGTTTTCTTTCAGGTTACTAATAAAAATGTTAAATAGCATAGGGCCAGGAACCAGTCCCTGCAGGAACCCACTAGAAACACAGCCATTCAATGGTGATTCCCTTTTTACAGTTACATTTTGAGACATATCAGCTAGCCAATTTTTTTATCCAGAGAGTAATGCTGACACAGGAGTGTTCTGAGTCACTATAAGAAGCAACCCAGGATTAGTGAGTCAATTAGGTGGCAAATCAGTTAGCAGGTGTCACTGGTGACACAGCAGTGGAGGTCTATGCAGTGGGTATGGTAATGAAGTAGAAGGCAGTGCACTGAATTAGTAGATTGGTTCCTTTTGTTACTTCATTCAGCAATGAATCAATCATACAATAAACTGATCAATTAATTAGCTATTGCAATTAATATACTACTTATCAATAGCTCATGTTTAACAGAGCATCAAGGAGAGGGTAAATCAAATCTGCAATAAGTAATAATTTGTAATCAATTATGCAATAAAAGTAGTGGTGACCTAAGTTCCCTCTAAGCTGCGTGGCCATGCAGTAACCTATTAAGCACCGTGAAGGCATACAAGGCTGCGGCGGGAAGCAATTCCTCTCCCCCAGCCCAGCTACAGACCTGCCACTGCTGGGGGAGACGTGCCCTGCTCCTGACCCCAACCCAGCCTGGCCCGGACCTGCCGTGGCTGGGGGAGAGGCGGCTCTCCCCTGACCCTCCCTACACCGTTTTCTATAAAGACAAGGTGCAACTTAGACCGAACCAAGCCTTTCTCCTGAAGGTTGTGTCCCAATTCCACTCCAACCAGAACATTTTCCTACCGGTCTCTTATCCTAAGCCTCAAGCAGATAGTCGAGAAC
Organism: Terrapene triunguis; assembly: GCF_002925995.2. NCBI lineage: Eukaryota > Metazoa > Chordata > Testudines > Emydidae > Terrapene > Terrapene triunguis. Next base: position 77,959,335 of record NW_020664417.1, read on the forward strand.
AAAGGCTCTACTCCCTGAACGTTTGACAAGCACTAGCCTTTTACATTGAATGCACAAAGCCATTCCGTAAGTCGAACCAGCCGTTCGTGGCAGTCGCAGACTGGATGAAAGGCCCCCTGGTCTCGTCCCAAAGGATTTCATCATGGATCACGTCCTATATCTGGACATACTATGATTTGGCAAAAGTACCAGCTCCTGCACTAACGGCACATTCCACAAGAGCACAGGCCCCCTCGGCAGTGTTCCTGGCTCAGGTTCCAATTCAGCAGATTTGCAGAGTGGTGATGTGGTCCTCGGTTCACACTGTCACCTCTCATTACGCGATTACCCAGCACACCAGAGACGATGCATCATTCGACAGAGTGATGCTCCAGTCAGCAATTCCATGAACTCCGACCCACCTCCTGGTTAGGGCTTGGGAGTCACCTAATTGGAATCGACATGAGCAAACATTCAAAGAAGAAAAAATGGTTACTTCCCGTCTCGTAACTGTTATTCTTTGAGATGTGTTGCTCATGTCCATTCCAAACCCACCTGCTTTCCCCTCTGTTGGAGTAACTGGCAAGAAGGAACTGAAGAGGCGTTGGTTGGCAGGGCCCTGTATTTACCGCCTGTGGAGCCACTCCAGGGGACTCCACAGCCGACCTGACGGGTGCTGCTAGGGGAAAAACTTTCTGACAACTGTACACAAGGTGGGCATGCACCTAATTGGAATGGACATGAGCAACACCTTGCAAAGAACAACAGTTACGAGAAGGTGAGTAACCGTTTTTTTTTTTTTTTTTTTCTCACAGAGGTATGATTCTGCTCCCACTCTTACAAATATAAATCAAGTAACTTTGTGGAAAATTCTGGTGTAGTAAAACCAATGTAAATAAGGCCTTCAGGACAACTACACCATGCATGAAGTGCCATGCTCACAAGGCTGAGGCCTTGGAATATAGTGTGCCAGTCTCTTAGTAGTGAATAAGGTTCAGCACAATATTTCTTTACCAGTTGAGTATTTTTTTAGGAATAGGGAGGTCGTCTGGATTTTGGGAATCTGATTGTCTACCTCGTACCTGCTACAGCTGCTTAATAATAGATTCTGTTTTCTGCATCTTTAGCTCTTTGAATGATCAGAATATGCCTATGTGTATTGGCATATGGCATTTATGAATTTTCTCACTAAATCTGATATCTTAGATTTATAAGGTTTTGGGGACAGTGAATGTATTTTATAGGGCTGTCGATTAATTGCAGTTAACTCACGTGATTAATTTTAAAAAATTAATTGCGATTAATCGCAGTTTTAATCGCACTGTTAAACAAGAGACTACCAATTGAAATTTATTAAATATTTTGGATGTTTTTCTATATTTTCATATATATCTTGTAATTGAAATCAAAGTGTATATTTTGATTACGAATATTTGCACTGTACAAATAATAAACAGAAGGAATAATATTTTTCAATTCACCTCATACAAGTACTGTAGTGCAATTTCTTTGTCCTGAAAGTGCAACTTACAAATGTAGATTTTTCTGTTACTTAACTGCACTCAAAAACAAAAAAATTTAAAACTTCAGAGACTATAAGTCCATTCAGTCCTACTTCTTGTTCAGCCAGTTGCTAAGACAAACAAGTTTGTTTTCATTTACAGGAGATAATGCTGCCCTCTTCTTATTTACAATGTCACCAGAAAGTGAGAACAGGTATTTGCATGGCACTTTTGTAGCCAGCATTGCAAGGTATTTACATGCCAGATATGCTAAACATTTATATGCCCCTTCATACTTTGGCCACCATTCCAGAGGGCATGCTTCCATGCTGATGACGCTCATTAAAAACGTAATGCATTAATTAAATTTGTGCCTGAACTCCTTGGGGGAGAATTGTATGTCCCCTGCTCTGTTTTACCCACATTCTGCCATATATTTCATGTTATAGTAGTCTCAGATGATGACCCAGCAATTGTTGTTCATTTTAAGAATACTTTCACTGCAGATTTCACAAAACACAAAGAAGGTACCAAATGTGAGATTTCTAAAGATAGCTACAGCACTTGACCCAAGGTTTAAGAATCTGAAGTACTGTCCAAAATCTGAGAGGGACGAGGTGGGAAGCATGCTTTTAGAAGTCTTAAAAGAGCAACACACTGATGCAGAAACTACAGAACCCGAACCACCAAAAAAGAAAATCAACCTTCTGCTGGTGGCATCTGGCTCAGATAATGAAAATGAACATGCATCGGTTTGCATTGCTTTGGATGTTTTCGAGCAGAACCCATCATCAACATGGATGCATATCCCCTGGAATGGTGGTTGAAGCATGCTCATCTGGCATGTAAATATCTTGCGACACTGGCTACAACAGTGCCATGAGAACACCTGTTCTCACTTTCAGGTGACATTGTTAAGAAGAAGCGGTCAGCATTATCTCTTGCAAATGTAAACAAACTTGTTTGTCTGAGCAATTGGCTGAACAAGAAGTAGGACTGAGTAGATTTGCAAGCTCTAAAATTTTACATTGTTTTTGAATGCAGTATTTTTATACATAATTCTATATTTGTAAGTGCAACTTGCATGATAAAGAGATTGCATTACAGTATTTGTATTAGGTGAATTGAAAAATACTATTTCTTTTGTCTTTTTACAGTGCAAACACTTGTAATCAAAAATAAATATAAAGCGAGCACTGTACACTTTGTATTCTGTGTTGTAATTGAAATCAATATATTTGAAAAGGTAGAAAACATCCAAAAATATTTAAATAAATGATATTCTATTGTTTAACAGTGTGATTAATCGCAATTAATTTATTTAATCACTTGACAGCCCTAGTATTTTAGTCAGATTGTAAAATGCTGCATAAATATATGATCCTATATAAATGTGTAGTATTAGTAATAATAATTAAATTATAGCTATAATTGTTGTATTCACACACTTTGTAGCTACTTGGTTTCTCCACAGTCCCATGCTTCTCAAAAAATGAATTATCCTTCATGGTCATTTTGTGCCAGGCAGCCTTCTACAGGGGTCTACCCTGCAAGTACAAGGATCTTTCTCCATGCAACTGGCCTCCTTTTGTCTTAATAAACTCTTTGGTCATCTTGTGAGAATGTGACAAGCCTTTATAATAACAATGCAGTTAAGGTCCTGTCTACTCTATTGGAATTTGGAGCTATATTAGACTCGGTACTTAATAAATTCCTTTGGGCGTGTATTAGTTATTGGTTTGTTAACATATCATTAATCAACTATCCAAATCATGTTGTTTATTACTAGCAGGACTCTATGGTTGATTGGTTTTGTTTTCCTACAATCTATTTCCTGTTTCTTGTCCTCTTCCATTGTGAATGTTTGTCCTCTTAGCAATGCATATGGCAAGGGCAACTGAGTAGCCTCAGGAAACTACTGATGGAGATTTCTTGAGTTTACACTTCAGAGATGATCATGTGTTGACACAGTGCCACCTAGCTATTTTTCCATTCACGACACTAACTCTAACAGCTTGGAACGTTCTAGTAGTTACGGGGTAAGATGATCATTTTATTGCTCAACCAGTGTGTTTCGCTACCCTACTGTCTATACTTGCCTCCTTAGCACAGAGAGGGCTGGTGCTGCTATGGTTTACCAATATTTTATCCTGTATCATATAAGTGGCCTCTGTAATTTGGCTATATCCTGATGACTTAATCAGTCTTGTTTCAATATACCATAGAATTCTGTTCTGGCATGCCTAAGCAATGTAATTCTTTACTGTTCGCTAACATTCAGCGTGATCACATGACTTCGTCGATCTAATCCATTTCCACTCTCCCTTAAGCAATCTTTCAGCATCATACATCATACATATGATATGCATTATGTTAGTAATTACAGGCCCTGCTCCATGCTGTGTGTGTGGCAGGGATAACTGTTCCTAATATTATACTGCTGTTAGCTTATTTATCACAGCACTGTGTTAGTAGTCCTACTTCTCTCATAAAGCTTTACATTTTTTTTTCCTAGAAGAGGATATTGCTCTGTCACCTACTTCTGCATATCTGACTAGGTAAGTAGTGTTTTGTGATGCTGAACAAATTGCTAAAGGAACTATGAAAACAAAACTATGAAAACTGTCAGCATGATTTGTGGCCGGAGACCTGCCCTCAAATGACCTGTATAGACATAACTTGCCATGTGGTGTTTTAAAGTGGATTATGCTAACACTAATTTGCAAAACATTTTGTGAGGTAGGACTGCCTTCTTAATTATTTAGCAACAGAGGACTTGCCAGACTGGATCAGACCCAAAGTATATCTAGTTTAGTATCCAGTGTCTCACAGTGGCCAGCACCAGATGCTTTAGAGGACTGTGTAAGAAACCCCACAGTAGGCAGATGTGAGATACTGTCCCCCACATAAGGTCTCAACCTGGTCTTTAATAGTTAGAGATTAGCCTAAATCAATTTACAAATAATACTCAGCTCTTCTATAGTGCTTTTCATCAGTAGATCTCAAAGTGCTTAACAAAGGAAGTAAATTAGGCTATGCCCATTTTATAGCTAGGGAAACTAAGGCATAGAGAAGCAAAGTGATTTGTCCCACACAAGCAGGTCAGTAGCTAAGCTAGCATCAGAACCCAGGTCTCCCAACACCCAGCCCCTTGCCTTAGGCACTGGAGCATCTCTTTGAACCACCTTGTCTCTAATTTCAAAGGTCATCTCTTTGACTCTGTGTGCTTGCTTTCAAATATAATTCCACATAACACGTTTATAGATTAATGTGATCTTCCTGTCAATTTTCACCCAATTTAAGATAGCAACGTAATGCTATATGGATCATTTTAATTCTCTATTGATTACAGTTGACACACAGCACTGCAGAGACATCTCTAAAAATTTACACTGCAGTCCAGTACACATGCCCTAGTTTTAATTTGCCTGCACAGTTTAGTTTTACGTTTCCTTCAGTCATGAAAACTCAATATAAAGAAGGTTTTAAAAAAAAAATCACTGGGTGCAAATGTTACACAAGGTACTGTTTCAAAGTTCCTCATATAATATAAATCAGTAAAAGTGCAATTAAAGTAGTGTTTAGTATAATTAAAATATCATTTTTTATCTTTGGATATATTTATGCTGAAACATTAAACTCTTGCTCAATGACAGCAATATTTCTTTCTTGGGTATTTTGGCCCTGATTCGCCATTGTATTACTCCATTGATGTAAGTCCAGTGGGGTTAAATTTATATTAACCTGGAGCAATGAAATGGTAGATCATGCGCAAAAAGTAGTGGTGGAAATTTACTTGTTTCCTACTTCTCGTCCTTTCCACTATGCCTCTGTCATTCTGTTAATAGGAATTTATATTCATTAAACTTTTCAGTAACGATTCATTTATAGTATTTGCTCACCATAATGGCAATGTAACTATTTCCTCTTAAGGTTCACATGAATCTCTTATCTGAAATTAGATAGTAAGCTCTTTGGTGGAGGGAATTTGTTTTTCTGTTTGTCTTGACAATCACTTTGGGTGATTGTATAAATACACGCTAATAATTAGGGCTCTGATGGTGACAATAACTTTGAAAACATGAACTGAACCTAAACTGCAATGAAAACTGGGATCGACAACTCCACTCCTCTGGCACAGTGGAGCTCTCTACAATAAGTAAAGCTTGTCTGTGCAAGAGACAGAACTTTCTCAGCGATCCAGACCCCCAGGAACTAAGGACCATCACAAACCTCACCACCTTCCACTCCAAGTGCAAGGCGCACTTCTTTGACCTTGTCTTCCTAACATAAATACATAGCAACTTACAGCTTGAAACAAGAAGTGTGAACTGCCCTCTCTATCCCAGTAGGTTGTTAACTCTGAAATATAAAGAAGACAATTTCATTAATTCTTTCATTGCTGATCATTATAGAAGAAATGTTCAACCAATGTGCTTTTTCCACAATCCCAAACTGTGTCCCAGGGCTCGCCATGTTCCAAAAGCCCTATCAAACTGCCCAAAGGTTCACTTTACCTCCTGACAACTTCTATTGTGATATATGTTGTCAGCACAAACATTTTTGGCACCCTGGAAACTGGCAAATGATGTAACATTATAACAAATAGAATCTAATATCAAAATAAATAACCCAGGAGCTGCTGTACTGGCTGTTGCGCATTTTCATAGTTAAATTACTGAAAACTCAGAGATTTAGTTTAAACAGAGTCTCCACTCTGACTGCCAGGGAATCTGGGGACCTGGCCACTGAATTTAAGTCCAGCTTGACATGGAGCAAAGTGAGCCTTAGTAATAAAAAATATCTATTTAATCAGTGTGGGCCTTCATGATGAAAACATGAATGAAGGGGAAAAAAATATATCACTCTTTATAGATACAGGACCAGATTCTAGCCCAGTTCATTATGTAACAAAGACCAACCAGAACTGTGCAGTCCAGCCAGTCTATAAGGCCCTACTCCTTCTGGAAGGGGTTCCCACCCTTCAGAGATGACTGAGTATTTTCTACAAGACTACCACGCTCCATCTCTTGCTCGGGGGAATATATTCACCCTCCCTGTGCTCTTGGGAATGCTGTTGCAGAGATAATAATAATGAACCAAATTCTAATTCACTGTGTCTGTGGCAGTTCTATGCCCTGACTGGGCTCTGTCCACAAGGAGCAGTACTGGAATCCTAGGGGCTGCAGAGCGTCTCTGCAGCCGCCCAGCCTCTCTCCCAATCCCCAGGAATTGAATCCAATAGTCTGCCTCCACTCCCATATATGGTATGGTAGTGGGTCACCAGGGAGTGAGGTGATGCGTCCTCCAATACCCCTGCATGGGTGTTGAGGCCCCTCAGCTGAGGAGTGTGGGGCTGATTGATCCACATCCTCTTTTCCTACCACTGACAACAGCATGTCTGACAGCTCTCATAATAGGCCCTTTGGGCCCAAGGATCTGTTTCTGGTTAGGGTTACCATATTTCCACAAGCAAAAAAGAGGACACGGGGGGGAGGAGCCCCGCTGGAGCCCCGCCCCTGCCCCACCCCCATCCACTCCCTCCCACTTCCCACCCCCTGACTGCCCCCCTTAGAACCCCCAACCCCCCCTCTGCTCCTTGTCCCCTGACTGCCCCCTCATGGGACCCCTGCCACTAACTGCCCCCTAGGATCCCACTCCCTATCTAAGCCGCCCTGCTTCTTGTCCCCTGACTGCCCCCTCCTGAGAACCCCCCACCCTAACTGCCCCCCTAGGACCTTACCTGTCCCCTGACTGCCCCGACCCTTATCCACACCCCCACCCCCAGACAGACCCCTGGGACTCCCATGCCCTGGTGGCACCTTAAAGACTAACAGATTTATTTGGGCATAAGCTTTCGTGGGTAAAAACCTCGAAGTTTGCATCCGAAGAAGTGAGGTTTTTACCCACAAAAGCTTATGCCCAAATAAATCTGTTAGTCTTTAAGGTGCCACCAGACTCCCTGTGAGGTAGGTCAATATTATTCTTCCCTATTTTATAGATAAGGAAACTGAGGAGGGTTGCCAGTAGTCCCTTATTTTTTCATCTCTGTACAAGATCTGTGTAACAAGGAGTTGCCGAGTGCTGCAAAAAGCAGCAAGAAATACCCCAGCGAATGTAGGTGAGTACTCATTATTATTAATAATAATTTATGATAATTAATAATCATAATATCGAGAGGAGGAGTGGAGCGAGGGTGCTAAGAAAACAGTCCCTTATTTTTGAAATACAATGTTGGCAACTCTAAAACTGAGACACATGAATAAATCAGTTTCTTAAGGCAGTGGTCTCCAAACTTTTTTGATCGCGCACCCCTATCAGTAAAAAATGTTTGAGCACACACCTCCTGCCGTGCTGAAGCAAAAAAAACAAACAAAAACCTCGGACTCCTACCCGAACTGCTGAAGCGCGCAAAAAAAAAAAAAAAAAAAGCGCTCCTCCTGCCGTGCACCCCCAAGGATCCTCTTGCGCACCCCTTTGGAGACCACTGCCTTAAGGAATCACTGACAGAATCTCTGCTCCCCTCCCCCTCCCCAGAACTGCCATTTACACACACACACGTTTGTGTGTACGTTGTGGCAGGCTTAACACCTCCCTGCACCAACATGACTGAACAGGCATCTAGTTTAAATACCATAAAACAATAAGCAGGCAGTATTTTGAAAATGCCTTGATATCTGGAAAATCACTTGAACACCTACAACAGAAATTTGCACGGAGTGCTTATTTTCATACCCCATTTCCTTTCAGATTTACATTCCTCTAAATATCCTCAATTCCTCTGTATATTTAGCTACTTAGCTACTTATATGACCCCCATCACTGTACTATCTGAGAGACTCGTAATCTTTAATGTATTTAACCTAACAACACCCTTGAGAGGGAGGGAAGTGCTATTAACCCCATTTTACAGATGGGAACTGTGAGGCTAAGTGACTTTCCCAAGGTCACACAAGAAATCTGTGGAAGAGCAGGGACTTGATTTCAGGTTCCCAACTCCTATGTTTGTGCCCTCATCCACCCCATGCTACTATCAATCTGAATTTTAAATGGGTTGTCTAATTCTGTTTACCTAGAGCAAGGAGAAATAAAAATTCAGTTCCTTGCAAATTATCTATTGAATTACTTTTCCCTATTTTGTTTAATGTTGAACTAAAAGATCACATTTTACACTTTTGCTGCTATTTAAAAATAAGGAGTGACATCTTGTGTTCATTGAAGTCAATGGCAAAACTCCCATAGACTTCAATGGGTCTAGACCAGAGGTGGGCAAACTATAGCCCGCGGGCTACATCCGGCCTGGGGAACCCTCCTGCCCAGCCCCTGAGCTCCTGGCCCCTCCCCTGCTGTCCCCCGGCCCCTGCAGCCACAGCTCACTGTGCCGCACAATGCTCTGGGCAGCAGGGCTGCAGAGCCGTGGCCTGACCCGGTGCTCTGTGCTGCGCGGTGGCGTAGCTGGCTCCAGCCGGGCGGCATAGCTGCCTGTCCTGGTGCTCTGGGCAGCACGGCTGTAGTGCCGCCAGCCACCGGTGCTCCAGGCAGCGCGGTAAGGGGACAGGGAGGAGGGGGGGTTGGAAAGAGGGCAGGGGAGTTCGGGGAGTGGTCAGGGGATGGGGGGGTGGATGGGGTTGGGGCGGTCAGATGGTGGGGAACAGGGGGGTTGAATGAGGGCAGGGGTCCCGGGGGGGACAGTCAGGAAGGGGGGGGGTTGGATGGGGTGTTGGGGGGCAGTCAGAGAGAAGGGGTGGTTGGATGGAGCAGGAGTCCCAGGGTCAGTCAGGAATGAGAGGAGGGGTTGGATGGGGTGATGGGGGGCAGTGAGGGGCGGTCAGGGGACAGGGAGGGGTTGATGGGGCCGCGATCCCGGAGGGGCTGTCAGGGGACAGGGAACGGGGCAGTTGGATGGGGCAGGAGTCCCGGGAGGGCCCATTGGAGGGCCGGGCCATGCCTGGGTGTTTGGGGAGGCACTGCCTCCCCTAACCGACCCGCCATACAATTTCAGAAACCCGATGTGGCCCCTGGTCTAGGATTTCACCCTAGGTTTTATTTATTTATTTATTTATTTGTATTGTAGTAGCAGCAAGTCATGGACCAGAGCCCATTCTGCGAGGTGCTATAGAAACACAGTACTTATCTTCTTTTTCTCTTGCTCTCTAACAGCATTCTTTATAACTACACGTAAGATCACTATAAATCTATACAAATGAAAAACTACAAGTAGCATGACTCAGAGGTTACATTGGCAATGGGGCCCCATTCTGTCCTCAGATACACCCATGAAACTACCCTTGTGCCTGTGAAATACCCATTAAAGTAAGTGGGATGTGCCTGGATATATCTGAGGTTAGAATTGGCCTCACAAGGGTTTCACAATTATTTCTCAACTTCTGCATCATGGAAAGCAAGCACTTGTCTCTGTTTCATAGGAATAAAAATGAGACACACAGAAGGATGTGTAATTTTCTCCTCAGTAGAAGTCCCTCACAAGCAAGGATACATCAAAGTACCTTCTAGAAAACCTATTCTAAAAGGCACCTTTTGGAATAAAAAGGGGCCAAACTGTAGCTTCAAATTAATCAACTATCCAGCCAGCCCATAAATCAAAGGTCAAATTCAACCCCCTGCAATTTGGGGAGGTGTAAATTGGATCCTCCTTCATGAGGCTAGCTTGCTGTGCCCCAGGGGGTCTTCTCCAGAGGGAAGGCAAGAAGCAGTACAACCTACCATCTCTTGTTGTTTCTGATGTGAGGGCAGATTTAATCTTTGCTAAGGGCTCCAGAGGAGCTTCACTGGTGGACACTACGTGGTGGATATGTTGAGTCAGCACATCCCCAATCTCATTGTCCAGGCCTCTTTCCCACTTCCAAATCAATGGTGCCTACTTTTGGGGTGTGATGGCTGAATGTGGGCCTGTCAGTGTGGGGAGATTGCCTGATTTTTGTCTCATTGCAATTCCTCACTCAGAGGACTATTTATCACTCTGGGCCCTCAGAGGGATCTGTGCTGGCAGAAGCCAGCATGGGACCTACATGGTTTGCACCTGAGGCAAATGGCAGAGAAAATATTCCAAGAACAATCCTGACAGGCACGTTGTCTCCTAGAAATCTTTACCTAAAGATAGTATTATTACCTAAAGCTGAACATTAAAAATAGTTTCTTTTTCTTGTTTGCACCAGAAATACTTTTAGTTTTATGCTTCCTTTTTATGGTATTACAGACTGTGCCTTTAAGGGCTGAATTTCCCCAACACTGGGCGGGGCACTCTGAAGCTCTTGTTATATGCCCAGTCTAGTGGAAACAGACACAGAATAAAGTATCATAGAATCATAGGACTGGAAAGAACCTCAAGAACTTATCTAGTTCAGTCCCCTGCACTCAAGGCAGGACTAAATATTATCTAGACCAGGGGTTCCCAAACTTGATACACGGCTTGTTCAGGCCTGGCAGGCCCACAAGACGCTTTGTTTACCTGAGCATCCACAGATACGGCTGCTCGCAGCTCCCAGTGGCTGCAGTTCGACGTTCCCAGCCAATGGGAGCTGCGGGAAACAGCGCAGGCCGGGAGAATTACTTCTTGTGTCTTGCTTACAACATATCCCAGAATGATGTTTGCTTTTTTTGCAACAGTGTTACACTGTTGACTCATATTTAGCTTGTGCTCCACTATGATCCCCAGATCCATTTCCGCAGTACTCCTTCCTAGGCAGTCATTTCCCATTTTGTATGTGTGCAACCGATTGTTCCTTCCTCAGTGGAGTACTTTGCATTTGTCCTTATTGAATTTCATCCTATTTACTTCAGACCATTTCTCCAGTTTGTCCAGATCATTTTGAATTTTAATCCTATCCCCCAAAGCACTTGCAGCCCCTCCCAGCTTGGTACAGGGAAACCCCGGTATAACGCGCCCCGCGATAACGCGAATTCGGATGTAACACGGTCATAAGGTGGCTCCGGCTGCCCCAAGCAAAGTGCAAAAAAGAAAAAAAAAGAAAAAAGAAAAAAACCACCAGAGCGCCGCCGAAGCGCCAAAAAAATAAATAAATAAAAAAAGCGTCCAGAGTGCCGCCGAAGCGCCCAGGGGCAGTGGTCAACTGGGGGCACCCCGTGCCTCCTGACGGTGTCCCCAGCAGAAGGTGGGGAGGGGGCAGGGGAAGCCCCCAGTGCTCCAACCCATCCCTGGCAGAAGCGCAGGAGGTGGCGGGGGAAGCCCGAGCACTGGGACCCCCCCCCCACTGCGGCCCCGGGAGGCAGCCTCACAGCTTGGGGGGCTGCGGGGGCACTCACTCCCCACTGCGGCCTCAGGCTGTGACGGGGGGACAGGGCATCTCCGGTCTTGGGGCCGCAGTGGGGGGTGGGGAGGACATAAAGTAGCAAACGGGTTGAGGAGCTGCAGTGAGGGGGGGTGGAATGGGGAGACCCTGAGTGGCACCCCAGGGAAGGAGCAGAAAGGAGTGGAACCATGGGCTGGGAGGAGCCCGCAGCCCTGGAGCTCTCTGTCCCCGGCAGGCCCTGGGCTGTGGCTTCTCTCCAAGCCGGAGAGGAGCCGCGGCCCCGCACCTGCCTGGGACAGAGAGCACTGGCGCCTGCAGCCCTGGAGCTCTCTGTCCCTGGCAGGCGCGGGGCCGCGGCTTCTCTTGAAGCCGGAGAGAAGCTGTGGCCCTGCGCCTGCCGGGGACAGAGAACAACAGGGCTGCCGGTGCTCACTGTCCCCGGCAGGCGCGGGGCCGCAGCTTCTCTCCCCTGCTGGGCACTAGGCACTAGGGGCACTAGGCGGCGCACATCAATGCACCACCTTGAGGACCACTGACGGGCTTGAAACCCCGCTATACCGCGACCCCGCATTTAGCGCGATGTAATTTTTTGGACCCCAAACATCGCAGTATAGCCGGGTTTCACTGTATTTTCTGCAAACTTTATAAGTGTGCTTTCTATGCCATTATCTAAGTCATTGATGAAGAAATAAAACAGAACCAGAACTGATCCCTGCCAGACACCACTTGATATGTTACGCTTATAAGACACACACGGAATCTTTTTGTAGGGGATAAGGCAATACGCCGTGTTTACTGTGAGTACAATTTAAGCATTAAAATCAGCATATGCTTCCACACACACACACCCCGCAAAAGGTTCTGCAGCTGGATCTTATAGTTACCAATCCTTAGTGTTGCTCGGTCAGTTCCAGTGGCCAGCTGAAACTGTACACGACGGAGGGGAGCTGGGTCTCTTGTCGAACGCGCCCGAAGCGCAGATGTTGATGCAGAATGAACCCAAAGTCCTATGGCAATACACCCTTCATTTATAGTAATAAGTTCCCATACAAGTCTATGGACCTTGCTGTGTCACACCAGAGCTGTTAATCATGAGGTATTCAAGGTTGCTCCTAATCAGCATTATTTTGGATTGTTACCAGGAGTGTCCGCACCACAGCTGTTTCTTGTCTCGTCCCTCTGGCTCAACTCCTTATCTTGTCCTTGGGTTGTATGCCTTTGCTTTAGGGTCAACAATTAGCCATCCGGGTGATTCTGATAACAAAGTTGGTGCCTCTTGACTCCTCCACTCCCATCTCGACCATCCGGCCCATCAGTACTGGCGCCTCCTGTCTCTTCTCTGTTAATCAGTATGCCATACATTCTTCACTCATACACCAAGCAGTAAATAATTTCAAAGGCAAGAATTACAGCCATAGAATTTATATCCTTCTAAGAACAATCATTAACACAATCAGCAAAGAATAAACTCAGAACAATTTCTTCTTATTAATTCAAAGCTACAATTTCTTCTTACTAATTCAAAACTAGCAAAATGGAGCATAAAGCATCAAAGCTAGCAATACTCAAGACAGTTTCTCCCCATTAGGCTATTGGCCTACAGATATGCCCTTCCAGCTTGAACCACTGATAACTACTCTCTGGGAAGTTTTCCAACCAGTTATGCACCCACCTTATAGTAGCTCCATCTAGGTTGTATTTCCCTAGTTTGTTTATGGGAAGATCCATGCAAGACAGTATCAAAAGCCTTTCTAAAGTAAAGATATACCACATCTACCACTTTCCCCCATCCTCAAGGCTTGTTACCGTGTCAAAGAAAGCTAGTTGGTTGATTTGACACGATTTGTTCTTGACAAATCCATGCTGACTGTTACTTATCACCTTATTATTTTCTAGATGTCTGCAAATTGATTGCTTGATTATTTGCTCCTTTATCTTTCTGAGTACTGAAGATAAGCTGACTGGTCTGTAATTCCCCGATGAAGTGGGGCAGTCACCCTGCTCCGGCCCTGAGGGGGTTAAAGGCCAGCCCTGGGAGAAGGCTGGGCCTGAGAGCCAATAGGAAGAGGCTTGGAGGCAGCCAATCAGGGCCAGGCTGGGCCCTATAAAAGAGCTGCAGGGCCAAAAGGCAGAGGCAGTGTTACTACAGCCTTGGAGTGGGAAGGACCTAGCTGCCTGGAAGCACAAGGATACTTGAAGCAGAGTAGTGCTGGGGAAAGGCAAAAGGAGCTGGGGAGCTCCAGCCTGGTAACTCCCCAGACTGAGGCCTTGTTAAAGGCCTAAGGGGGTACTGGGGCTGCAGGGGTGCAGCCTGGCAATAGACAGAGGCAGCTGGTCCAACCCCTTTGCCAGTGATGAGTGACCATCACAGACTGCAGTCTGCCCAAGAGAACGGGAGCTAGATGATGACTGTCAGTAGCCACTGAGGCAAGGTGGGTATAAAGGGTTGGGTGTTCCCCTGGGAGGGCAGACCCAGAGTGTGGGGACTGCTGTGGGCAGAACCCCAAGATAAAGGGCACTGGGGTCCGGGAGGGACACGGGGGCCTGCGGCAGGCGAGACACCAGCTAGCAAGAGGCAGTCTGAGGCTGGACTTGAGCTAATTCCCGGACAACCAGCAGGAGGCGTGGCGATGATGAGTCATTGGTCTGCTACACCTGGGTTGTCCATTTTTATTTTTATACACCATTTTCCAGTCCTCTGGAATCTCTACCATCTTCCATGACTTTTCGAAGATCTCCTGCAAGCACCTTAAGCACTGCTGCCCAGATTTGTAAAGGTATTTAGGCATTGCTGTGCGTAGTGTTGCAGTGACTAAATTATTTATGAGCCTAAATCTCATTATCAAAAGAAATTTTGACACTCAAGTCTAAATTCCATTGATAGTCAATAAGATTTAGACTCCTACGTGCTTAAATCCCTTTTGAAAATTAGATTTAGGCTTCTAAATCAATGGTAATACTGAGTGCAGCAATGCCTAAATACCTTTTAAAATCTGGGCCTGAGTAAGAACATAAGAATGGCCATATTGGATCAGACCAATGGTCCATCTACCCCAGTATGCTGTCTTCCGACAGTGGTTTGTGACAGATACTTCAGAGAGAATGAACACAACAAGGACATTTATTGAGAGATCCATCCCCTGTCATCCAGTCCCAGTTTCTGGCAGTCAGAGGGTTAGGGACACCCAGAGCATCTGGTTGCATCCCTGACCATCTTGATCTATCCTCAATGAACTTATCCAATTCTTTTTTGAACCCAGTTATGCTTTTGGCCTTCACAACATCCCCTGGCAATGAGTTCCACGGGTTGACTGTGCGTTGTGTGAAGAAGTACTTCCCTATGTTTGTTTTAAACCTGCTGCCTATTAATTTAATTGGGTCACCCCTGGTTCTTGTGTTATGGCAAAGGGTAAATAACACTTCCTTATTCACTTTCTCCAAACCATTCATGATTTTATAGACCTCTGTCATATTCCCCCTTAGTAGTGTCTTTTCTAAATTGAACTGTCCCAGTCTTTTTAATCTCTCCTCTTACGAACGCTGTGCCATACCCCTAATAATTTTTGTACTTTTTCCAATTCTAATAGATATTTTTTAAATGGGCAACCAAAACTGCACAGTGTTCAAGGTGTTGGTTTACCATGAATTTATATAGTGGCATGATATTTTCTGTCTTATTCTCTATCCCTTTCCTAATGGTTCTTAACATTCTGTTAGCTTTTTTGACTGCCATTGGACATTGAGCTGATGTTTTCAAAGAACTATCTACAATGACTCTAAGATCTCTTTCTTGAGTGGTAACAGCTAATTTAGACCCCCATCATTTTGTATGTATATTTGAGATTGTTTTCCAATGTACATTACTTCACATTTATCAACACCCAATTACATCTCTCCTTTTCTTGACCAGTCACCCAGTTTTGTAAGATCCCTATGTAATTCTTCCTGATAGCTTTGGACTTAACTATTTTGAGTAATTTTGTATCATCTGCAAACTTTTCCATCTCACTGTTTACCCCTTTTTCCAGATCATTTACTAATTATGTTGAACAGCTCTGGTCCCATACAGTTTCTTGGGGGATCCCACTGTTTACCTCTCTCCATTGTGAAAACTGACCATTTATTCCTACCCTTTGTTTCCTATCTTTTAATCAGTTACTGATCCATGAGAGGCCCTTCCCTCTCATCCCATGACTTTCTACTTTGCTTAAGAGCCTTTGGTGATGGACCTTGTCAAAGGCTTTCTGAAAGTCCAAGTTAGGGTGACCAGACATCAAGTTTGAAAAATCGGGATGGGGGTGGAGGGCAATAGGGGCCTATATAAGACAAAGTCCTGAATATTGGGACTGTCTCTATAAAATTGGGACATCTGGTCATCCTAGTCCAAGTACACTATATCCACTGGATCACCCTTGCCTGCAAGTTTGTTAAATCCCTCAACGAATTCTAATAGATCGGTGAGGCATGATTTCTCTTTACAAAAGTCATGTTGACTTTTCCCCAACATACTTGTTCATCTATGTGCTTGATAATTCTGTTGTTTACTATAGTTTCAACCAATTTTCCTGGTACTGAAGTTAAGTTCACCAGATTGTCACCACCAGGATGGCCCCTGGAACCTTTTTTAAAAAATCAACATTACAGCCTATGTGTCAAAAAGAGCTAACAAAAACTGAGTGTCAGGATACTCAAATAGAAATGGAACCTCTGGCGTTAGTCCATGGGAGTAAACAGTTTCATCTCTTTATTTACAGGATGTTTGGGTTAGTTGAAACTGACCATAAATCACTAGTTGCCATTGCCAGAAAGGGGCTTGCCAAACATGGGTGTGAGAATACAGAGATTGTTTTTTCAGACACAAAGTTAAAGAAGTATTGGCTGGATGAATGGACTATAAGGTGAATAGAAGGCTGGCTAGTTCGTCGGGCTCAACGGGTAGTGATCAATGGCTCCATGTCTAGCTGGCAGCCAGTATCAAGCGGAGTGCCCCAAGGATCGGTCCTGGGGCCGGTTTTGTTCAATATCTTCATTAATGATCTGGAGGATGGCGTGGACTGCACCCTCAGCAAGTTTGCAGATGACACTAAACTGGGAGGAGTGGTAGATACGCTGGACGGTAGGGATAGGATACAGAGAGACCTAGACAAATTAGAGGAAATCTGATGAGGTTCAACAAGGACAAGTGCAGAGTTCTGAACTTAGGACGGAAGAATCCCATGCACTGCTACAGACTAGGGACCAAATGGCTAGACAGCAGTTCTGCAGAAAAGGACCTAGGGGTTACAGTGGATGAGAAGCTGGATATGAGTCGACAGTGTGCCCTTGTTGCCAAGAAGGCGAACGGCATTTTGGGCTGTATAAGTAGGGGCATTGGCAGCAGATCGAGGGACGTGATCATCCCCCCTCTATTCGACATTGAGGCCTCATCTGGAGTACTGTGTCCAGTTTTGGGCCCCACACTACAAGAAGGATGTGGAAAAATTGGAAAGAGTCCAGCGGAGGGCAACAAAAATTATTAGGGGCTGGAGCACATGACTTATGAGGAGAGGCTGAGGGAACTGGGATTGTTTAGTCTGCAGAAGAGAAGAATGAGGGGGGATTTGATAGCTGCTTTCAACTACCTGAAAGGGGGTTCCATAGAGGATGGATCTAGACTGTTCTCCGTGGTAGCAGATGACAGAACAAGGAGTAATGGTCTCAAGTTGCAGTGGGGGAGATTTAGGTTGGATATTAGGAACAACTTTTTCACTAGGAGGGTAGTGAAGCACTGGAATGGGTTACCTAGGGAGGTGGTGGAATCTTCTTCCTTAGAGATTTTTAAGGCCAGGCTTGACAAAGCCCTGTCTGGGATGATTTAGTTGGGAGTTGGTCCTGCTTTGAGCAGAGGGTTGGACTAGATGAGCTCCTGAGGTTCTTTCCAACCCTGATATTCTATGATTCTATGAGCAAATTGAATACAAACCTGGGAGAGATTTCGTGGTTACAGACACACTGTCTAGACCTTTGACAAAAATGCAGTGGAGCAAAGTCCAGAGCTAGATTTTCTACATGTCAATCTGATTTAAAAAAACAAACAGAACACACCACCTGTCTGGTCTCAGATAAAATGTGGATTTTGATTGCCAGAGCTACTGCACAAGATGAGACCCTGCAGAAAGTAATTAAGTCTATTAGCATATAGCGGCCACGACAGAATATTACCAGCCCGTATTATTAATTTAAGGAGATGGTCTCAGTTCTAGATGGGATTTTGTTTAAAGGATGATGATACCTAGGGTGTTGCAGAAAAATATGTTAAAAAAGGATTCAGGAAGGTCATTTAGGGATTGAAACATCTAAGAGAAGGGCCAGAGATGTTTTATACTGGCCTCAAATGAACAGTGACCTTGAGGAAGGTGCTAAGGTTTGTCATGAATGCCAAAAATGTAGGGCAAGTCAAGCGAAAAAGCCCATGTTGGTGGCCCAGGAAGAATTGGCCCCAGAAACAAAGTAGGCATAGATTTGTTTATGTTGGCTGTATTCGTCCTAGACTATTATTCTCACTTCCCTGATATCTCTGACTAGAAGACACTACAGCTAGACAGGTGATTGTGCATATCAAATCTAGTTTTGCTAGACATGGTATACCTGACATCATAATGTCTGACAATGGGCCACCATTTAGTGGGCATGAGTGGGTAGTCTGCAGTGACATATGGGTTTAGACATGTGACCACTGGTCTCCATTATCGCCAGTCCAATGGATTGGTAGAAAACGGTGTCAAATAATAAAACACCCTTCTGAAAAAGGCGGTGGAGTCTGTCTCTGATCCATGTTTATCACTGTTAATTTGCAGAATGGCATCAATGAAGCCTGGGTTGTTACCTCCTGACATTTTGTTCAACAGAAATATGAATCGCTGCATTGTTAGAAAGTGATGTCCGAGTCCCTGAGGACTTGCAGGTGTATAGAGAGATAAAGCAAAAGAAAAATATCGATATAAATTGGGCTGCCACCGGGTCATGAAAATGACACTCTATCTCTATGATGGGAAACAATAGTTGCAGACTGCAGTAGTGTCACAAGCAATTGGCCCGGGGTTGTATGAGGTTGTCACCAATGCTTAATTTGCAAGGCAAGAGGTGCTGGGGCCCAAGCAGTAACAATGGTGTCCTTTGCACAGCATGACCTCACATGCGCTATACATGAGAGGTCACATTGCCTGGAGGAAGCCATTTTGTTTTTACAAAATGGCAACCGCCACACAGTGTGGCCTTGCAGGTTAATGCCTTATATGCCACTGACAGAAGAAGTGCTGAGACTTTTGCCCTGGCATGAAAAGAGGTGCAAGTAAGACCCAGCACAAATTAAGCTCTGGTTGTTCCCACATGGACACATACGAGAGAGCAATAGGTGACACCTTCTCCAAATCCCAGAATGGAGGGAGATAAGGGGAACGGAGTCTGATGTTTTGCCCAAGACAGTCCCTGCATCCTGACCTTCCAGAGGAGACCTATAGCACAGGACACCTCAAGGACTACATGAACATTGATAGTAAGTTTAGTTATTAGGCTGCTTATAAATATTTGCAATTGTGTGTTATATTAATATATTTTTAAGTGTTACTGTTATTAAGTTATGGCTTGGAAGGGAAGATGTGGTACTGGGACTGTGCCGTTAAGGGCTGAGCTTCCCAGACACAGAGTCTGAGAGGGGCATTGTGAAGCTCTTGTTGTTATGCACAACCTGTTGGACTGGATACAGAATAAAACATCAATAGTTTAGCAACAGAAGATCCTTAAGATGTTCTTCTGCATAACAGAATACAGCTAAAATAAGGGAAGGCTGAAGTTTAGTTCGTATTGCAGATAGAATTCTCTGACACGCATAGTTTTGTAATCAGCACCTTGATACTATTTTGCTGAGCATGTCAGAAATGTATAGATAAGATCTTCCTTGGTCCCAGGTTTCCTGAGGGTGCACATTTTAAATGTATAGATATGGCTTGTGGGATGACAAACTGATAAAACAATAAACTTTAGGAAAGAACATTTTTTCCTAAACCAGGTGACCCCTATATTCGATTATATTTATTGCTGGTCAACTACAAGGCTTAAGCTGTTTTTATTTGAAAATTAAAAGCTAGTACATAGCAAATATCTGGATCTTCACTTGCCTTTTTTTAAACAATGTGTAACCCTTTTGTCAGGTGGAGTCAGTGGCAATGAGGGCCAGGTTCAATATCTAGCGGTTCCTCTTAACAATACAAAATAGAACCAACTCAAGCCCTCACCCACTAATCAGGGAAAACTAACCACTACTTCTTGGTATCTCTAGGAGACAATATTTATCCACTCACAAGCACAGAGTCTGTGAATAACAAAAGAAAACGTTTATTATAAGAGAAAAGGAATCCAGCATTAATTTGGCAAAAAAAAAACAACAACCCTTCATTCAAAAGCATGTAATCATAAGCAAATACCCACCCCGGAGTACATTGGGCCATGTCCTTTGCCTGTTTCTCACATTGCAGTGTGAAAGTTTGATGAATGAATGTTCCTTTAACATGCCACTTTCCACTCCGGCAACTACACCCAACTCACAGTTAGCTATCCTTGGATAACAAAGATCCAGAGTTCAGAGGCACATTCACGTGGGTTCACCTCCCACTCCTGTCGGGGTAGGGAGGTGTTGAGCAATGTTTCTGTTTCTGCTGCCACCTCTGCAACTAACTCATGGCCACAGCCACCTACTGCTCACTGCTGCTTCTGCAATGTCATGTCCTGAGATTCTACCACTTAACACAGTTCTTAGCAATTTCAGCTCTCAGTGATGTCACCAGGTAGCAGGGAAGTTCACTCCTAGTGCAGTGACTTTCCCTACAACACTATCCCCACACCAAGTCCAAGGCTTAGCCCCTAGACCTGCTCATAGGTGATGTCACCTGCATTAATCACTGAACAGAATCAAGGACTTTCAACTGAGTCTGATCAGCTTTATCTTTAAATGCTGGAGAGTCAAATGGTGCCTAAGATTCTTTAGGCATAGTCTGCACCACTAGTGAGGAATACCTACATCCATTTTCACTGGCATTTGGCATCCCTACTCCCTACTTAGCAAATGAGGTTCAGTTTAGGGTGACCCCTCAATCAGGGCATGCTAAGTACAGTTCTGCTGCCCTTTACCAATACAATAAGGACAACAACATTTCATTACCTCTTCATTCAAATACTAAAGTGATTTGTAACCCAAAACCAGCCAAAATTGATCACTTTGGCAAAGCAGTTTCATCTGCTGAGCCCTTAGACAGAGTAGGTGTGTCTATGCAAATACAGTCTGCGCCTGAAGTATTTTTCCCAGATTATCACTAGATGTTAGGGAAATGCTCATTCAGACCCTGCTTACAGGTGTAGTTGTGGATTCTGCCCTTTTGGGGCAGCCCATCATGTTTACAAAATTCTGTGATACCATCTATGCCAGTGCTGTAGGGCCTATACTCAACTCAAGGTTCTAAGCCTGTGAACCCTGGAGCATCTCCACGAACAAGCAGCTCCTCTTTGCTTCTCACCTTTCCCAGCACACTCTCAGCAAAACCTCACACAGCCTCAGCCAACACCGAGGAGCATTCCTGGGTCATAGTGCTGAATAATTCATTGTTGACTGTTTGTTGCAAGTTGAGGTTGAGAGAAGAATGTGAGCTGGCATCATTAGATTCTACACCTTCTGATTTCATGGAATAACAAACAGAAGAGAAGATTCCCATCCTAGCACTAAGGGGAAAGATCATGAGTGATTCAAGGCTGTGCTGGTAGATGTCAAAGGGAAAGAACTGCACATATCCTATGTTCCTAAATCGCATGTTTCAGGCTTTCAGCTGGCCGTGCAGGGGCTGGGAAGAGATTTTTTTTCTTCCTAATGTATTCTGTTTTTTGTTTTTGTTTTGGGCTTTTTTGGGGTGTGTGTGTGTTAATCTCCTTCCTCTGAAGCCTCAGGAGAAGGCCATGGCTGGAGATGGGACATGGGGTCTCGGAGGCCAGGGCTCTGAGGTAGCACTGAGCATTTTCTCTCTCAGGTGCTTGGCTGGCTGGTTCTTGCTCACATGCTCAGGGTCTAACTTTTCGCCATAAGTGGGGTTGGGAAGGAATTTCCCCCCAAGTCAGGGTATATCTCCCTTTATCATTTCCCTGTTTCAGGTACAGGTGTACCTCAGTCTCTCCCATTCTCTGCCTGTGGCACAAAATAGTCTAATCTCCTGTGGGCTGTAATACTTTAGTCTAATTTTGGTCTTGGTCTCTAATACCTTGGGACCGACATGGCTACAACTACACATTATCTGGCAATAACTAATTTAAAGTATTTTTAATGTTTGTGATTATTAATTTTTTGGGGAAAAGCTACTGATCACACAACAAAGCACAATGTATTGTGTAGAGAGACAAGGTGGGTGAGCAGTATCTTTGATTGGGCCAACTTCTGTTGGTGAGAGAGCTTTTGAGCTTATACAGAGCTCTGCTTCAGGTATATGTACTGGGTATACACTCAATCTCTGACCTGTATTCTAGAGCTTCACATCCAGCAAAAGTCTCCTTTCCCTCATCCCCATAATAATGTTAGTGAGAGTCAAACAAATCTCTAAATGTGTCCCTGCTACAAAGGGCCAAGACTTGCTAGCTGTAGTCAGGCAGATAGCCAATGGATGGGATCTCATGTATTTTGTGATTCTATGGCCAATGTGAACCTTACTCTACCTAATTGTGGATCAGAATCTATGGTTCCATTTGACATGTCATTCCCAGAGTGCTGCAGAAACGAGGGAGGAGGGGGCTCATGGCAGAATTGAAATCCAGCTTGCTGCAAAGTGCACAGATCCTTGTCTAGGAGATTGCATAAATGAATGAGAACACAAGGATTTGGCTCAAAGCGGCTAACTTTCATTTACATGGAGTCTTTCTCTCTAAAGTGGCATGCGCCTGAAAAAAAGCTATAGGTGTGCAGGAATTGACATTTCGTTTCTGGATCTGTACTCCATAATCCCTGGCTAATGTGACTCAATGATTTATTTTCTCAGGTAATTTAATTATGCAGATATGTCATTTGCCAAGTGTGGTAAATCTTTATCTCTACATTGTTACCATAGTGCCTTTTTAAGGATCTCTTTGCAGCTACATTATGTATTGACCAGATCAGTCATGTTGATCTTGATAGAGATTATTCTCTAGATTATATCCATTATCTGTGTAATTATGGTTTCATCTTTACACTACCATGGATGACTAATACATCTTATCTGCATTTCAAATTGTTAGAAGATTTTGAATTCTGTTTGTAGACACTATATGAAACATTTTATCAGTTCTCTAACTGTGGTACATGGATCACTGGCTGAAGGCCTGTGGAGAGGTGACTGGTCACATGGTACTGACTCCTCCTATCTAGCTGTTTAATCACATTAAGTGACCAAGAAAAATGCATTACCTACTTTCTTAATATGACTTTCATGTAAACAATTGCCATCATGGCCACAAGGCTGATATGCAGTCATGAATAGGAAGGGAGGTTGTCTACAGTGCAATATATTAGGATATAATCCATGCTATGAAAAGTTTGAGAGCTCCTCTATTATAGTGTTTGAAAAATAATATGTGATCACATAATGGTATAATGCATATGCACAAGGATGCAGATGGAAGGTTGTGCATTCAGCTTCTGCAGATCCTAATATTTGATTGTTCTGCTGTGCAACCTTAATGTACTCAAATCAATTTTTTGTATGGAAATTAAATTAAAAGTTTGATCACTTGACCAACAACGCCTTCCCCTACTTGAGATAACTTGACTCCACCAGGCCAAAAATACTCATTATCAATTAATTTAATTATTGACAAACTACCAACATTCATAAACAAATGGTCATATTTTGTTACGCTAACCCCTACAAAAGTCATCTCCAGGATATTGAATCTAACTCTTAAAATGGGGTCTAGAGGATGCCACTTGAACAAGAAAAGTCTTGACATTAAAGCTGTTGATATGAACACAATTTTCTTACAGTGTCAGTATAGTTCACACAGTAGCACTTTCACCATTGAGCCAAAACTCTGTGGATTCACGTCCCAAATCTGGTCTGAAAGAAGTGTTTGCATAGAACCCACAAGAAATCCTGGTGGGCTTGGATTCTACTCCTCAATGTGAACCTTAGTCCAGGTTTGGAAAGGGGTGATACTCTTCACTCATGATGACCAACTCTCCCAACCTTACTTCAGTTCTCTCTGGGAGACATAAGGTTAATGACAAACAACCTCACTACTCCAGATGCCTTATCAGTTCCTCAGAGGGAGGTGCTCAGTGGCTGATCTTTTCTAGTAGGCTGTTCAAGGGAGGGGGCATCTAGCATGGGTCATTATAACCCTCAAATCCTCACAGCATCTTTGGTAGAAAGGAGATGGAGAGGACGTGCTGTCCTGTCTCCCACACCTTCTCCAAATTGTGTAGTGAGAGTAAGTGGACATATCCCATTACACTGCCAGCAGAAGGCTCTACTAAGCCAATGGCACAGATATCCCATTATCTTTAGCATATGGGTGCTAGTGTACCCTGTGTGTACCTAGCCTACCAACATTAATAACTTGTGTTTATATAGCATTCTTCGTGGCCACTTCTGAGCGTGCAGCATAATTACCCATAACAGAATTATCAGCAATTAAGAACAGTAAACCTATTTCCTTAGCCTTTCAGTGAATGACAAAGCTGACTTAAACAACTCCATTTGCAATAGGAAGTGGATTCCGTGGTTGAGGCATGTACTTACAAAATGCCCTGACTCCCACTGATCTTGTTTATAACTGGGGCAAAGCAAATAATCACCTACAGACCCTGACTAAAACTGGGCTGTAAGCATAGAGGTCAGCCAGATTGGATGGGTCACAGCCATTTAGAACCTTGAATACATGTAAAGACTGGAATTAATACATAACTTAACAGACGCTAATATAAAGACTTATACGAGCCTAATTTGCTCAACAAGGGAAATGCTAATAAAGGAGTGGTTGCATTTTGAACAAGCTGCCTCCACATGGTCAACATGGGATCCTGCAAAGAGAGAACTGAAACCATCTATTCTTAGAAAAGAAAAGCAGCTCTTGGTAGTTCTGCACTAGCACAAGCTGTCCCAATGCCTAGTGGCAGGAGGGTTTCTCTGCTTCTACAGTTCTACTGGGGGGGAGGGAAGGCACATCACGTCTCTCTGAAGATCTCATATAGCTTAAAGAGGTGATGGAAGCCCATATCAGCCTGTCCTGGGATGATCTCTCTCTGGAAAAGTCTAGTCCTCACTCCTTGAATGATCCAAAGGGAAGAGACACCTGAGTCTCAGAGGAGCCCAGATGGAGGGGAGCAGCCTCAGGGAAATGGGGACTTCCTGAAAACATGCAAGATAAGGAATCCTGAGGGTCTGAGAAAGAATAGTGGGGAATGTCCTTGGAAGTCCGGGTTTGCATAGATCCCAATTCTTCAAACGAACCTGCCAAGATGACCCACTGCCAACCCCTGCAAATGGACCACAAGGAATCCAGTTCATATGACCCATATGCGATCAGACAGGTATTTGCATATCCACTCCCAAAACCACGACTTGGGCTTGGAGCCATTACTGGCATTTCAGTGATGCACTGGAAACAATGCTGCACTGTTATCATGCTATCTTTTAGATGGGTGAGGCTTTAAGCCAGGGTGTCTTTGCCAGTGTTAGATAACTATGTAGGTACAAGTTAAAGATTCCACGGCCCTCTTTGAAGAGTGAAGAGAGACTGCCCTGGCATCCTGACCAACCAGCTTCACACGCCTCAGAAAAACAAATTATTTAAATGTACAAGACTAAGTGTCAAGCATGTCCTATTTCACTACGTAGTTATTCCCTTGCCATTATCTAATACATTACCTTTTTAAGTTCTTTTTTGGGGGAGAGGGGGACACCTTGATTTAAGTATGAAAGGTGCTAAGTAGAACCTAATTCCGTTCTATTCACAGACTCAAGAGAGGCACTGTACATTGGTGAATGTAGCAGGCTGGGAGTTAGGACTCCTGGATTCTGTTCCTAACACTGCAGCTGCCTGACTGTGTGATATCCAGCAGGCCCATAAGACTCATAAGGGCTTATCCGATAGGTGTGCTCAGAGCAGTGCTTAATTTGTGCCAGAGCTGAGCCTCTAGGCACCTCTAGGCTTGGCAGTTCATAGCCCCGGCACCTCTGGGCTTGCTGCACCAGTTATGAATGTAAAAAAATCGCTTGAGCTGCGAGACCTAATTGCTTGAGACCTGGCACCCCTTTCAGTAAAATTAAGCACTGGTTCAGAGTTTCTGTTTGTGGATTGCTAAACACAGATTGGCACCTCCCTGCAGTCTGCACGTAGGTGCCTACCTCCAAGACAGGGGTGGGGCTGTGGACACATCCCTCTGGCTGACATCTACCATTGGCTAGTTTAGGTGGCCTCACCTACTGTGCTAGCTTTTGTGGATTGCACTGTAAGGTGCCTATCTCTCTCCATTTGCCATATAGGGAGCCTAGGTACTTAATTCAGCTGTGTGGATAGATTTTGGCTAGATTTTGTAGGCACCTATAAGGTAGATGCCATGATGCTCAGCACTGCAACACCTAAGTCTCTTAATGGAGCTCACCTTAGGTGTCTTCAGAAAAGGAAATTGTTTTTTCCTCATGACTAAAGAATTAAGTTGCCACAATTAATTAGAAGATCAAGGAGCAGGACTGTGTGAGTTGAATTACTGGGAAAAAATGTGTGAAGTAGGAAAAAACTAACTCAAATTTATTAGCACACAGGCAGAGCCTACTTCCCAGAGTACTACTAACTGTGACCCTGGGAAACTGGGACTGACAATTAGTGGCCTAAAAAAAATCAAGGTGAGGATGAGACATGAAAAGGAAGGAAGGAAAGGGAGATGCAATGAGGGAAGAATGGAATTAGATGTAATGAGAATAAAACGAGAGAGAAAAAAATCTCAGGATGAGGACTAGGGACTAAAGATAAATCCTAAACAAGGAGAAAGAAATACAGAGAAATATGCGGGTAGGAAATAAGATAATTACTTAACTTTGGGGTGGAAATTGTTCTTAAGTTTCTTTCTGCTAATGATCCTTATTATCTGTCACCTCTAATTGACTGCATAGTTCAAATAATCTCAAAAATAAAATCTCCCCAGCCTACATTTTTTGAATTTTAACTCCACCCCAGTTTGAAATGCAGGGTTTAAACTCTTAGCATGAGTCATGTTTATAAACTGTTCCATTAACTTGGTTCTATGTAGTGTAGATTAAGTAAAAATCTTACTAAAGGTTGTGCAATTTACGTGGCACTTAGGATATAACACAAAGTTCTCACAACACTATAAATCTATTTTGACTGTAGCCCCTCTGTGAACTCTGACACTCAGCCCCAGATCCACCAAGGTATTCAATGGAAGTTAGGAGCCTAAATAGCTTGGTGGATCTGGGCTTCAATCCCCATATACCAAAAACTCTTTCGGTCAATTTCTGACAAGAGGGACAATCTTGAAAGAATATATTTTCTGTACTTACATGATGGCCAGATATTCATGTCTTTTAAAGAAATAGAAGCTGCTTACTATGTCCAAATTCCCATATTTTAGAGAGAGCTCCAGTTTGGATGCTATCAGAGAATCATCTAGTTCCAGAATCATTTCATGAACTTTAATAATTTAGAATTAATTCATTAAGTAACAGTTTTCCCCCATGGACCTTGGAGCCAGTGAAAAAGAGTGTTCAAGTTATCAGTTCTACAAACTTCAAGGCTTAAATGGGAATGAGATTGGAGTGCAGAATAAGCAGTTGCGCACTTTTGAAGAAATTAAGGCAAAATCTATTCCATAAAAAAAGTGGTTTTCTTCTATTCTAATATTTTTATTTGACTCGTGTTAGACATGCCATGTATGACAAAGGTATGACAACTAAATCTGATTTTTCGGATATGCTTTGGAGAGACTGAAAGCTCCTTGGGGGCAAGGATTAACTTTATTATATATTTGTATGGGACAGTGGGACCCTGGTCTCAATTCCCTAGGTGCCTTTAATGACTGAGGTTCCCAGATAGAGTCTGGGCAGGGCATTGTGAAGTTCTTGTCATTATGCACAACCAGCTGGAACTGGACACAGAATAAAATAATAACTGAAATATATGTAATAAATATATCAGCCAATGGTCCTGGAGTGAAATATCAGAATATTTGGAAGAGACTGAGTGTCTGAAATATGCTATGGCTACAGATGTGTCCTCTCAGTGTGACCTGTTTGTATGTGGTCTGGACAAATATGGAGTCAGATTAGTTGTGTGTGTGCTTTACACAACATGTGGCAGAGTTTTAGGCCTAGGGTGACCAGACAGCAAGTGTGAAAAATCGGGACGGGGAAGGGGGGTAATAGGTAATATCAGACAAAGCCCCAAATATCGGGACTGTCCCTATAAAATCGGGACATCTGGTCACTCTATTTAGGCCTTAGTCCTGCCAAGACTTTACTCATATGCTTAAACTTTGTGCACTTTGTTTAGCCCCACTGAAGTCGATGGAAGCATTCCCAGTGCATACATTTAAACACATGTGTAAGTCTTTGCAGAAGCAAGGTCTTAAAGAGATTCTGTCACCTCCAACTTTACAAAAGGATTTTAGATCTGAAGATGCAGATTACAAATGACACCCCATGCAGTCAGACCTGTAGGCCACATCTACACTAGAAATTTTGCTGGTATAGTAGTGCCAGTAGGGGTATGTGTATGTTTGTTTTTAAACAATATTTGTATACTGGCAAAAGCTCTAGTGCAGATGAATTTATGCCAGCAAAAACCTGCTTATTTCATTCAGGGAAACCAGTATAACTATACCAGTAAACCTTTTCTAGTGTAGAATAGGCCTAAAACGTAACGGGTGTTTCTGAAAGTGTTCAGACTTTCTAAAAATGCTTAGTGTTGATCTTACTCTGCTACCACTTAAACCAATAGTCATTTTACCATTGATTTCAATAGGACCAGAATTGAAGCAGGAAGCTTTAGAAAATCCCGAACAAATTGAATAAACCCATAATAAACCTGCTAGTTAAACTGTGTTCCATTGACCCACTTTATAATGAATAAAATAATAAATAGAGTTTAAATATCTCATGTTTTGAATTATTCTCAAATGGGAGCATATTTTGATATACTGGTAACTTGTGATAAATGTATCATGAGGAAAACCACTCAGGAGATTAAATACACATGCCTGATGTGTGACTTGTTTTATGGCTGCAAAATACATGGGAGAAACTATTCTGGCTTGTGATGGAACAGCTCAGCCCTTTGAGGCTTGATCATCTTGCCTCAGTTTCAGCACTGGAGGTAGTTCTAATCATCCTATGAAAGATACTCAGCCATGCAAAGGCCCAAGTGCCTTATAACCCTGAGATTATATGACCTTCTTCACAGAAAAATGAAGGTGAGAGTGAATTCTATGTTATTAGGAGTAGAACTTCCTTACAGTAGGTGGCTAGGAGTTCCTTCCTTTTCATCAGCTCTTCAGAAGAGGGACTGCAGCTGGGTTGCATTGTTCAATTACTCAGTGTTACAGAATGTACCCCCTTGTTCACACCCTACAGACTGTAATACTGTTTGTACAAAGTATGCCTTGAGAGGTATCATTTACACGCTCTTAATTTGCCCATCAGTATTACCATCGCAAACTGCACGTAGCAGTGTTATATGTAAAGTTATAAACGTAAGCTGAGATCATGACTAAGGGCATGTCTTCACTAGCAACGTACCGTGGCTGTGTAGTCGTAGCCCCAGCGCTGAGAGAGAGCTCTCCCAGAGCTATAAAAAAATCATCTCCACGTGCTCCCAGTGCTGGTGCACTGTCTACACTGGCACTTTACAGCGCTGAAACTTGCAGCGTTCAGGGGGATGTTTTTTCACACCGCTGAGCGAGAAAGTTGCAGCGCTGTAAAGTGCCAGTGTAGACAAGCCCTAAAAGTGTTTTTTCCAGATAAGTCTGGGGAGTGGCTAACCCAGTTCCTCAGAGACAAAGGGCAAGCTGACACTTCAGTCAGGTATAAATGAGGTTGATGGACCATTAACTGCTAACAGCCATGCTAAGTGGCCATTCTTTGGCAGGAAAGGGAACGGGCAAAAATCTACATCTTAGCAAAGAAACAGCATTGAGTTTCCATCCAGACAGACTGCTTGTCACCTTGATCCAAGCTGGAAATGCTTCTCCAAACAGGGACAGGACTATCAAAAGAAGGGGCAGACACCCCCCAAGACACATCTCTCTCTCCCCACCCTGCCCATTGCATTCACTCCATCTGAAAAGACAACAGAAGCGTCTGTTGGACTCTGGGGGCGGGGTCCTGACCTAAAAAGTTCGGTCAGTAAGATTGCTGAAAGCATGTGGTGAGAAAACTTTGCTTTGAATCTAATATAGTTTGTTAAGTTAGGCACCAGTAAGCGTTATCTTATTTTGCTTGTAACCATTTCTGACTTTTATGCCTCATTACTTCTACTCCCTTCAAATCTATTCCTCTGTAGTTAATAAACTCATGTTACTATTTTATCTAATCCTGTGTGTTTAAGTTGAAGTGTTTGGGTAACTATTTAAGGTAACAAGATATTACCTTTAAGGGATAATAAACTTAGTATATTTGTACTGTCCAGAAGGGGCTGGGCAGTACAGGAGATACATTTCTGCGGGAAGATCCAGGACTGGAGGTATGCAACATAACTAAGGTAAAAGTCAAGGTTTGTCTGGCTGTCTGCAGCCCACACAGACATAGCTGGGAGCAGGGATCTGGGGAGGAATAAAAACTTGACCACTTTTGGAGGGGCACAATCTTGGGCCAGAGGAGCTCGCTTTCCCCACTGGGGCCCTTGGGCCGGAGGAGTTCTGTGCCCCCCCCCCCATTACTGGGGGGGGTGCTCCTGCTTGCCCACCTTTGTGCACACCCCTGTCTGGGAGTGACTTACGTGCTGGGAGTTACTTACATGCTGGAGGCTGTTTGTGAGGTGTTTGAGTTGGAGGCTACAGCAGCAAGGCATTGTAAAGGGCACCCCTGGTTATAGGACAGGGGTGACAGCCTCGCACTAGTTTGGACTGTACCTCTGGTATGTCACAGTCAGGTCACCTGAATTCACCTTAGAAGACATGTATAAAAGAGGCTTGGCATTTCTCAGAGAAACACATGGATTTGTTGGCAGAGGCTACAAGGGACTAAATAGCAGTCTGAGACAAGAACTTGGTAAAAATGAAACTAGGAAATAAACTCAAACTAGGAGAAAAGTGAGAGGTTGTTTTTGTGTTTGAGTGTTTATTTCCCCATCAACAACTCAGTGATCTAGTATGTCTATTGAGACAGTATGGTCTGGCTGACAGGGTAAAGAACTGGGAGTCAGGCATTCTGAGTTCTAAATCTATGTCTGCTAAGGATTTGCTGTGTGACCCTTGGAAAATCACGTAACTCCTCTTTACTCACATTCCCTATCTGCAAAACTGGGGCAATATTACAGTCCTTTGTAATGTGCTTTGAGATCCACAGGTGAAAAAAGTTATATAGGTGCTCAATTACTGCATTAATATCCAATGACAGTGATCTTGGACACTTCCCAAAGTTCTGTTCAGCTCACACATGCCTCCTTGATAGTTCTGGAAAAATCCTTCACTTGGTAACCACACCAGCAGAGTCTTATATCTGAGGGGGAGGTGTACATTCTACTTCTCTTCCCCATGGGAGCCACTGAATACAAAGCCTTTTGTGGCTCCTCTTATAACTTTCTATTTCCAAAGTGACCTGAAGAATCAACATATTGAGCTTTTGTCTTAAAAGGCAAAAACAAAACAAAAAAACCTTGACAGTTGTTGTGTTTCTTGCAACATAACTCCTTTCTCTTTTTTTAGTGGTTGTTTGTTTTCTCTTTTTACTTTAGAATTTGAGGTTCTCTATAGCTTGATTGATTCTATGGAAACTAGAGAACTAACAAAATGATCTCCGTGGGACCCACACAGATGACATTTTCTAATTTGGGGGATTGGTTGGCCCTTTATGCCAGACCAACCTTTTCCAAATGGGTCAGGTTGATGTATCTTTCATTCTTTCTTTGTCACCTGTAATCTATTCCATTTTCCTTATCCTTTCCTCAATACAGCTTAGATAGACAGGCAGTGGGATGGGTTCAATTTCTTGTGGAAAGTCGGTGTTAAACTTTGTTTTGAGTTCTGCTTATTTCAGTACATATCTTACAGTCATTACTGCTAATCCTAGCCGCAAGCAAAAGGCTATCCTCTTTAGACTGCTTCCCAACTTTCTTTGTTGGGTTTATGTAGCCAAAATCATTTATATGGATATGTACTTTTTAAAGTAAACTGGAATTTTCTGGCATGGGAGTGCCTTCTCTAGCAAAGCCAAGTATACTATTTTATATCAGTGTTCAAATATTTTTACTAATCTCACAGAAAAACAGGAAAAAAAGAACCATCTATAAATTAAAAGAACTAAATCCTTCTCTATGCTCTGGACAAGGGCTGCTGAGGGAGTTGGGAGAGATCATAGAGAACCTATTATCACTACCACAAGATGTGCACACAGCAAAGAAAAATTCTTTCTCCTGAGACTGCTAGGGAGAGCCCCAAAACATTGTGCTACCACAGTGTGGTCTAAAGGCTGCGTGGTGGTTACAGCCTGCCAATTAGCCAGCATGCATCCTGCCATCAGCAGAAGCAGTCAAGTGCTTCTTTCTCAGAGGCACTGTGAAGAGTGACTCAGCAGCGTATTGCAAAAGCAGGTCCTGAACCTATAAAATGGCTCTTTGGCTATTGGACCACATGCAATATTGCAACACCATAACCCTCTCCTCCACCCACTTCTTTGCAAAGCAGCTTTAGGTAAATACTGGCAAGTGGCCCTGAGTTTGGATAGGTTCTTCTTTCATTGTCCAGTTAAATTTCTGTTTTTAACATGTGATCCCAAGTCAACACTCTTGGTTTCACATCAAAACTTCATTTAGCACTTTCTTAGGGCAAGTTCCAAGAAGCTGTCTTTCTCTCGCTTTTCCATATATATTTACCTTTTTTTCCCCGATAGTATTTTCATTTTGTTATTACAAAGGACCTTCAGGTCCTCAGGACCACCTATGGCCAAGGGAATATTTTCAGAAATCGTGGAACTAACATGATGTTTGCTGCCATCATATAATTCACTCTGCTTGTGTGTCCTACCCCTTCCCCACATGTTGAGGCTAGCTTGTCTAATTAGATAATATTGTTTCTTTGTACTTCTCTGTCTGCCTGTAGCCATCTGTTTTCTCTTGTCTTAGACTTAGATTGTAAGCTCTTTGGGGTAGGGTCTATCTTTTTGTTCTGTGTTGGTACAGCGCCTCGCACAATGGGGTCCTGGTCTATGACTGGAGCTCCTATGTGCTACTGCAATATAAATAATAACAATTTACACCAATCAGCTTTTCAAGAAGATAAAGAGTAAAAAATATTGTCCCAACGGTGTCTACCTAATCATACCTAGCAGTGTCCAAGACGTACCAATAACAAAGCAGGAATGAGTAGTTGTCAAACCGCTTTCTTAAAAAAAAAATTTTCTATCCTCAGTTTTCTCAAT
Source organism: Terrapene triunguis (assembly GCF_002925995.2). Taxonomy (NCBI): domain Eukaryota; kingdom Metazoa; phylum Chordata; order Testudines; family Emydidae; genus Terrapene; species Terrapene triunguis. The sequence goes on from NW_020664417.1 coordinate 77,992,725, forward strand.
CCCTTCTCTTGTTACCTTTAATTCTGAGTTAGCTTCCCTGTATTTAGTCCATAAAGTCTGCTGACTTTATCCCATCAAGTTAATATTCGTTTTACATTTGGAAGACATAACTCGCTATGTAACTTAAATAGTTTAATTGCTGTTTCAGCAGTTAATGCTTCAGTCTTGCTAGACAAACCCGTATCCATTCTCCTTTTTTAAACCATTTTTGAAATCTTGATGTAGGCATAGATCAGGAAATTGATAAAAGGTACATTTATTTTTTTAAGGTTGAGCCAGATTTCCTATTCCTTGTTAATTGCGCCAAATCCATCCCTGTATAAATGCACCAACTTCGGTGAGTTTACATAGGGGATTAATTTGGCCATATTGGACAGTTATATAAACAAAGCAAATGAAAGACTATGGGAACTGATGGTATGTGTTCCTACTCTCCCCTTCACACCTATTCACCTAGCAGAAAAGCTTTAGGCTTGTGACTCAGAACTGGTAATGAACTCTGTTTCAACAGGAATTCAGTTTGGAAAATTTCCGGGCTCAGGGCAGAATCCTTCCTTAGGCGGCATTTGCCCCAGAATAGGATGTTGGCTATCATAGTCTCAACCCTACGATGGTGCTAGGCAAAGTCTGTTTTTCTTGCCCTGAAATGATTCAGATTATTATGGCCATACTGGCCATTGGCTCTGTCCTGGGTTACTTTCCTGAGTCTTTGGGAAAGGACCACTCTGTGGCAGTGATAGCCTGTGAGGGGGCAGAGTGAATCCACCCACGGAGTGAAAATCAGCTCATGAGAGCTGGTAAACCTGAATGTACAGTTGGAAGCATTTTGATGAGAAGATCTGGAAGCTCTCACCTAATGTTGGGTTCAGAGCTTTGTGTTGGCCTAATGCTGGTTTAAAGTTGTTGTTTTATGGGTATGTCTACACTACGGGATTAATCCGAATTTAGATAATTCGAATTTGGGAAACAGGTTGTATAAATTTGATTGTGCGCGGCCACACTAAGCACATTAATTCGGTTTTTAACCACATTAATTCGGTGGTGTGTGGCCACACTACCCCATTTATTTTAACCACATTAATTCGGTGGTGTGCGGCCAAACTAACCCTAATTCGAATTAACAAAATCGATTTTGGCGCTACTCCGCTCGTCGAGGTGGAGTACAGAAATCGATTTAAAGCACCCTTTAATTCGAACTAAATGGCTCTGTAGTGTGGACGGGTGAAGGGTTAATTCGAATTAATGCTGCTAAATCCGAATTAATCCTGTAGTGTAGACCAGGCCTTAGAGTCCTTAAAGGGCTAGATGAATACTCAAAGGTAGAAAGCTAAAATATAGCTTTATTCCCTGGTGTATCTTTGCTGTTTGGTGTTTTTTTTGGAGGAACATGAAAAAAAATCATTGGAATTTCCCAGTGCTGCTTTACTGAATAAATAGCAAATGTATGCACACTTAAATCAATAACCTTAGATGCTGCAGTTTTTTTTTCTCTGACCAACAAATAGTGCCACCTACACATGCAAGTCTAAGATTTTTCAAAATGTAGCTATGACTGGATTTCCCCTCTCCCCTCTTGCCAAACCCCCACAAAAATAACCCAAAAACACTGGTGTCACTTGGTTCCTATATCCTATATACAATTCCAGCATGCGTGGACAACTCAGACCCCAATTGTGATGACCACGAAAGGAACACCACCACACTCACTGGACTCAGTAATAAGCAGCTCTACATAAACTTCACAGGAGTAATTGGGGCTGACATTGCTGCCTTTGATTAATAACCTCCTGCTTCTTTGGCCTCCTTTCCTCTGCCAGTCTGTACAACATGCTATTGCTAATGGAGTCCTCCCCTCTCCTCCTCTGACCCTGCTAGCCCCACTTATCTACTCTCATTGTTTTCTTCCAGTTTTTACCACATCAAACTCAAGCACCTCGAAAGACAGAAGAGAAGAAATACCTTTGCTAAGTTAAGCTTGTATTGTGAAATCTTAAACATGACTCACTAACATGACTTCATTAAAACACATCCTCATACTCTTCAGTCTCAGTCCCAGTTCATGTAAAAAAAAAAAATGGTAATGATTATGAGAAACCGGAACTTGGCACTGTTTAGACTCAAAGGTGTGGTGCTATACTGAATAACACATCTCTAACGCTTATCAAGTCCAACCATTACTGTTGGGGGATTTGGTGTTTTGTTTTGTTTTGTTTGCCTCAGTGGGAAAGCTAAAGTGGATTTTTATATATAATATATAAACTTTCTTTTCAAATTTCTGTGATGTCTGTCTATAACATGTTAACTCTCCTGAAGCTTGGGTTGGCAGTCAGATTTCCATTAAATATTAGTGCCTATAACACATGTGCCCTTACCCACTTTGTCTGTTATCTGTCACAGTGTTTATATCTAAGTATACACTGTAGGCTTTTTGGAAGAGGGACCAAGCTTCTTTTTTTTTGTTCTCAGGTACCAGGCACACTAATGGTGTTGTATAAATAACCCATATAATTCTAAATAATTTAATATTTAAGTTTCTAGATTAAGCAAGGTCCCTTTGGGTTCAGTGGCATATTCCTTTTCGATCATTTTCAAGATCATTTGAAAAAGGACTTCTTTCCTACGACCACAACCAGGGCCACGTTCAAGATCTAAGTGCTTTCAGTGTAGACATAGGAACCCAATACTGCAAAAGCAAGATTAATATTAGTCTTTATTCAGGCTGCTCATATTCACATACAAATTATTCATATTAGGAATAACCTGCCATGAGCTGTGGGATGACTGAGTTAGCAGACATGAGCCTTATCAATGCTCACTGCAGTCAAAGGAAAGACTCCTTTTGAAAACACTGGGTTTTAGACTGGGCTTCCTATGTGCTGAAGGACTGATCTTGCGCCACTGAAGTCAATAAGATCTCTTCCATTGACTTCAACAAAAACAGAATCAGGGCTTTAGTGCATGGACCAGATCTTCTGCAGAACAACCACTTCATGATTCTGGCCAGGGAGGTACAATAGAGTATGAATGCTGCAGCCAGCTTTCCTGTTTCCAGCTATGGCTTTTCAGACCTGTACCTAGACCCAGCCCAAGACTTGTATTTCACTCTAAGTGTTTTAGGGTTCTTTCTGATTATTGTTATCCTGGTATGTTGCTAAGTAACCGGGTTAATTTGTGTGAATGAAACAAGGTAAAAATCTCTTGTGAGATTTATTGTGTAGCAGCCTGCACTTAGCATATCTGGTTGGTTTTTGTTTTACCTCTTCTTCTCTTTGAGAGATTCTTCTGGTGCACATTTGGTCTTCATGGATCTGCTTGCCATGTAGGATAGAATGAATGTGAAACTGTGGTGGGAGATGAACTGAATGAAATGGATTTACTTTGCATAATGGGCCTTTTCACTTAGAGGAGTGAAATGCTCTTGTGCATTTAGGAACTTCATTTACCTCCAATAGGAAGACTTAAAATGAATATTTAAAAAGGAGAGTCAGTAAAACACGTTGGCTGATGTTTCCAAGTTAGTTATTCTGAGGAATGAGGTGGAATCTCATTCAGGTGCTAAGTGGTCATTTTCCTTATGAGGTGAGAGAAAGCAAAAGGGTGACAGGTGGGGCACATGAACTGGAACACACAAGGATCACAGTGAGAGAATGCTGGGGTAAAGTGGAGAAGCTTTCACTCCTGGAGCACATAAAGGTGCGTCTTAGCAAAAAACCATCATGACAATGTGCAAGATTACAACAGTGTTTGTGCACCTCAGGGCATCAGGAAGTGCAATGCTCAAACAATGGGTTGTTGTTGTTGTTGTTGTTTTGTCTGTTTGTTCCCTCTCCTATATTTGGAGACAGTTCGGAGGAAGGATTAAGAAATTCTCACCTTTGTAATGTCCCTTTCGCATTACAGGTTGGTAGGCTCCTGAGCACCATCACCTCTTCCAAATGCACTTTGGTATGAGTGTGAAAAGACCCATCTTGTGATGCTGTGGAATGGTCAGCAGAGAGCAGGTAGTGGCCATTTGTGAGCTGTGAACTGGTGTGTTAATTCAACAGCACACCCTTTGGTCAGATAGAGCATTGCTCAGAGTCCACTCGATCTAGCCAGCTCCTCTTGTCTGGGTCTCTCTGGTAGTTCCACTCTGGGCTATGAAGGGTGTTAGTTTAAGTCCTTTGGGGTGTACGAGTTTTCCCCTTGCATTTGGCAGGGTCAGCTAGTCATGGTACTCATGAGGTCTGAAAACCTGTTTGCTTCTTAAGACTCTGAGGGTTCAGTAGGTGGAACCTAAGCCCACCCATTCTACTGGGTTCCAGCTCAGGACCCTAAAACCAGGCAGGTAGAATCAAGCCTCAGCAACTCCTTCTGCTGTGCCCTGAGCTCCTTCCTTCCTCCCTAGGTTCTGTAGGTTTCTCCAGCCTGTATATCCAGTCGTCCCTTTTCTGGGTGCTGTCCTGAGGCAGCTTTTCACCAAATTGTTGGCAGGACTTTCCTTCTCCAACCTGCTTGCTCCTCTGGCAGCTACCTTCTGCTTCTCAGCTCTTTTGTTCTCCCAGATGCTGTGAGGCTGTCAATGAGTGCTGGCTGGTGGTTGCTGCATTAACCCCTTGGTTGCCAGGCCAGTATGGTGTACATACACCCCATGACATCAGCCCATTTGGCTTTGGCTTTTTTGTACAGAGCAGAACACAGAATCACTAATATTAAGTTCAGGGCCATATCTTGCTTGCCTAACTCATGCTAGTAGTCCCAGTAATGTCAATGGAACTCTTATTCTCTTGTGCATAAAGCAACCAAAATGTGGGCCTCTGTCTGGCTACCACATCAGGATAATCATGTCTCTCACTCCCTCATCCCCCACAAAAACATGTGAGCTATGGAAGGGACTTGCACAGCCTTCCATGGATTCAAAGACAGATTTCTGAAAAAGCAGGACAAATTTTCAAATGGTTTTGGAAGCCTAGTTGATGTGCACAATCCTTTCCCTCCCTCTCTCATATATTCCCAGGATGGGCTTGCACATGCACATACAATGTATTAACCTAGCTTGCATACATCTGTGAGTGGGATCTATGCACCTAACTTCTGGGTGTGCACCACTGCTGTGTTGAGAACACTAGTCAAGAGTACAGAGGCAATGAAGCAAGGACTGAATTACTCATAAAGAAACTAATTCAATAGCACAATCAGGCTGGAGTATTCTATGCCAGACAAGTTTTCCTCAAAAGCTTCAGCAGGATACTAAGTGATAGGCATTAAATCATCACCACAAACTCTCATTGGCTGATCAATGATCTTGAAGACCAACATAGTTGCATAGCACTTTCTGAAAGATGGATTTTCTACATTAAACCCTCTTTCTAGGTATCTCAGACACATTTGGAAGTGAGCGGAAAAAATCTCCACTGTGGCAAATTAGGAACTATCATGCTGTTGCATAGGTGCACCACATGATCTGACTTTCATTAACCTTGTCCTCTTTTCCTGATTTTGTTTATCACACTTATTGCTGTGTCTTGTTCTCAAAAGGGAATATGAACTCCTCTGGGTGGGGACACTGTCTGTTCATCTGTGTCTAGACAGCAGGTAGCACAATGGGATTCAGTCCTGACTGGGGCCTCTAGGCACTATTGCAATGCAATAATAAATACTAATAATAATAATGAGAAACAGGGAAATTAGGTGTGTCACCTATTTGCTATTAAAGTCTCTGGGATTGAAGCCAGCAGAGCTGGTGGATGTTGGAGGCAATTTATTCAGGCTATTGAGAAAGGCATTGATGGATCTACTATAGTGTGTTTTATATCCCAGAGCCTACTTCAAAAAGTGTAGACAGTCCTTCTGGCTGGATAGTGCTGCCTCAGTGGGAGGTGGCAGGAAACTTGGAAGTCTAGGATTGAGTTCTAATAAAGTTCCTACACAGGAGAAAAAAATACTCAAAAAGACTTCTGAAAGCCAGACAGTGAAGAGAACCTATTGGGATATACCCACCCCTGGCTTCATATTTTATTAGTAACACCCATGTGATTGGAATTATAAAAGGCAGGGTTTCTCAGATGCTATTTACTCTTGAAGACTTATTCAGCTCATGTTTCAGCTCTTGCCCTTATAAGGTAGGAACAATCAGAAATTTTAAAAAATCTTGGAATATGAAAATTAAATGGGACTTTTTTCTAATACGAGATTACTGAGAGTTTAAAATCTTGTTCATTTAAATATGAATTGAAGTTAGTATCATCTACTACATCTCCCCTGAGTCCTTCAGCCAATTTTTTGCGGTTGTATAGTTCAATTTCTTTCTTGCTGTGAGGCAGACCCACAAACAGAGAAATCTGACCAGGTCAGTAATGTCAATGTAATAAAATAGATAAACAGACTTTTTTTCCTCTAATCCTCTTCAGTTACAGTAATCGTTCTGCCCCTCTACTTTCACATGCGGTAATTGTAGCAGTGGTTTGTAACACCGTTTATTTTTACTTATAAGGGAGGAGTTAGAGAATATTGCTTATGGAGTTTGAGTTCTTTTCAACCTCTTTCCTGCCAATTGATTTTATTTTCAGCTTCCAAATATTTAATGAAGTATCTCTGGGAAATGACAAGTGGCTCTGTTCATTCACACTCTATTTCTGCTCATGTTCTAAAGACTCAGGGCTACATCCTGCTCTGCCCCGTGAAGGAGTGTGAGGGCAGTAGCCAGGGCAAGACTCCTCTTGGTGGGCTGAGGTATGTGCTGTGCTGCACATTTAGCCTGTAGGCAGGAGCCGAGGGACGCCCTACTTAATGATTATAGTTAGCTGGCTCACTGGACACACCTCCTTGTCCATAGGTAATATACTGATTGGAATTTAGTTTGCAGTTTGAGTCTTTCCTAATGCTGTCTTGAATGTTTGCTGTTCTGCTGCTTGGTTGGGAGTGAGGAAAGGAAGAGGCTCCCCACTTTCTCATTTCTCCCCTTTATGTGCCAGAGGATTCAACCCTTACCCTGCAGCTGCCTCTCCACTCATTGATCTACAAAAGGTTTGTTTTCTTTAAAGAAATACTATCATCCAGAGAGTTGTCTGTTATATAGATATTTACCTCCTAAAGTAAATGTTTTGTTATCAGTGTGTTCTGTGAAGAGTCAACAAATTCTTTCTTCCATGGACATAGGGATAGATTAGTGGCATCACGCAAAGAGAAACCCCATGCTTAGGGAATAGCTTCTTTCTAAATTGTGTCCGAAAATAGAATATTTTTATATAATAGCCACGTGCTCCTTGTTTATAAGGAGGGGGGGAAAACATCCAGGGTGGAAAATGAGCTGAAGCTTCCTTCCAAGCCCAAGTTTCTGTGTATCTTTATAGTGTATTGACTAATAAATGAAGTTAAGCTGTAAAGAAAGGATGGGAAGGATAAGATGGTTCTATGGGCATTCAAGGGTAGCACTGAGCCCTTAATATATGTGCTACCAGGTGGGCAAAAATTGATGGTGCCTGGATGTCTCTTCACCTGCTGTAGACAGACTCAGAACCAGTGCTTTAACGGGCACTAGATCTGACCCTAAATCCATGTCAGGCTTCTGAAGGTTGATTCTGTGATACAGGCTGAGTAGTTGCTTGCTGCATGAATTTCTTCCCTCTAAGCTGGAAGACAAGCAAGTGAAGTAGAAATCATCTGGTTTGTTGGAGGGATACATAGCATGCAATGATAAAAGAGATCCCTGAACTGATCCCTGTAAGCTCTGATTCTCTGCTGACACGAGTGCTACTGATGGTTAGTCAACTATGGATTAAAATGTTTTGGGGAGAGAAAAATCAGTAGAAGTATCAATGTAAACTTCAGCTGGTTTTAAAGGGAATGCATCAAATAGTTTAGGCCCTAAATTAAGATTTCATGTAAAAACTAAAGTCACTTTTTTACAAATATATCAAGGATTCTTTTGAATCTTTAAATAAAAAGGAAGACAAACTATAACCACGACAGCCTCTCTATAGTGCATAAAAACAAACAGCTTAAATGGTGCAAAGTAAGCTAGACTTCCATAAGTCATTTCTTTTTAATAATCTGTGGTATTCATATGTCTAGTACAAGTTTCTTCTAGAGATGCAACTTCTTTTTCAAAGTGTGGACTTCCTTGGGTTTAGCAATCCTTCTTTCTAGAGGTGGTATCTTAGGGCTTTACTGTTTGCCTATGATAATGCTAACTGCCACAATTAGATGTGGAATCAAGTAAGTTTGATTTCTAGTTTAGTTTTCATTGGATTCCCAAGGAGGGTACTTGGAGACAGTTTGGCTTGTTGCCCTTTTATTTCAGAACATTACATAGCAGTTAAATTCCAAAGTTACCTCAGGGGCATTTCCACTTAATATATAAAACACAAAATCACTAAGTTAAAAGAACATTAAGGTTGCACAGTAGAGCACTCAAAAGTTAGGGAACCTTATTTCTGCCATTTCCTGTGAAACACTAATTCAGTCCCTTTGTGCATATGTATTATGATGCAGCCTTTAAATACATGATCACATACTATTTTTCCCCACAGAACCCCCACCTCATTCAGGGCACTGGATGGATGGTGCTAATTTAACAAGTAGTTATTCAATATTTTGTGTTTTGTACTCACACTAAGTATGTGCCCCACATTACTCAAACGCTGCCCTGGAGACAGAATTATTAATTACCTCATGGGCTTTTCTATGCTGTTCATTACTATAGTATCTAGTGTTTGTGAAACAATATATTTATTTTCACCCACTCATTTCAGAGGGATGTTGTATAAGCTCCATTTTACAGCTGGGGAATGGAGGCACAGACATGAAGGTCAAAAGTAGCCACTAATGTTGGGAACCCAATTTGTGACACCTAGAACCTAACTTTTCAGAGCACGTAGCACTTTATATGTTCAAAGCACAGCTCCCATTGACTTCATTTGCAGCTACTGAGTGCTCAGCATTTCTTTTAATCAAGTTGGACACCTAGAAAACAAAGCACACACAATCAGTGACCACCTGTGAAAAGTTTGGTTTCAGTGACTTGCCCAGCATTACGTAGGAACTTTGTGGCAGAAGCAGGTATAGAATTCAATTATCCAGGGCAGCATTCAACTATCTTAGCCATGAAACCATCCTCTCTTCCTTCAACCTCCTGCATTCACAACACTTGCAGCTTCTGCAACAAATGAAGCAGAGGTCCTACAAGCTCTTTCAGTATACAACCCTGATTTATCCCCAGAGTTGATCCATTTTGTGCACTGAATGAAGCAGGAGTCCTGGGGAAAAACAGTCTTTATTTCCATCATCACGTGCTATCATAATGCACATGCACAATGGGCTGAATTAAGGTTGGACAGGAAATACCAGAATTAAGGTTGCCTAACTTAAGGCTGCAAAGTCAAGCACACTTAATGCTATTTTAAGCTTGTGTGTGTAACTTCCTAGGTAGGGGTATTTTTTTTTAAATAAAGAAAATTGAAAAACAAATTTTATCCCATGACATCATATTGACATCCATGGGGTTGGAACCTGTAGATTCACTGCACAGACCTCTGCCACTTGAGTTAATAAAATAATAAATAGCAGTAGTAGGTTGTCATCTTCATTGTGGACCAGCATTAGAGGTGAATGAGACACTATGCCAGTGTCCTCTCCCCCACCCCCCCAGGGAACTGGCTCCCAGTCTCCCACACCCACCCACAGCTGAGTGTCCCAGTCTTCTTGCCCAAACAGTCCTAGTTTCCCCTGACTAAGTTCTAGTATTCTTGCCCAGCCAGTCTCATTCAGTTTCTCTCCACTCCACCCTCTTGCCAAGTCTTACCAGACTGTTTGTTCCAGTATACTCCTTTTCTCCTCCTGGGTTCAGATTTTGTCATCCTTGCATTTTAATCAGACAGCTTCCCCCTCCAGGCTGCCTGGGTGCCATGGTGGGGGTGGGGAGATTGGTGGGGGAGGGCCAATGAGAGACAGGAAAGAAAGGCACCATGCTCTCAGTTCCAGTGTCCAGTCCCAACCTGGCCCAGCAACTATTACAGGTGAAGTCCAGCTATGCCCCCTTTAGTCCTGGGCTGGAGCACGTTCAGTTGCTTTGTTGGAATAGCACATATGCAATCTGGTCAACACTAGTAATTCTCTAGCTTCATTCTCAGAAATGGCCGAGCTGTTTAGGGTGAAATTCCACAGCCTAAGGCAGACACCACCAAAAATGTCAGCCTCAGTGAACAGAGTTTGACAAAGTTAACAGGGCCTTATAACAGTAAGTATTGTGAAACTTTTTATAGCACTACCAGCCTCACCTATAATAAGCTACCAGAGGTCCTCCAGTATAGAGCCAATGTGAAATTGTCTATTTTATTTAGTTGTTGTGGTTAACATTTCACTGTTTCTCTATGCAAAAATGTATTCAATAACACCTTAGAATGTTAAAAGTTGCTTTTAGTATAGTAACACAAGTAGAAAAAGAGCACACACTATTTTTTTTAACAATCAAGCTAGAACTGACCACAGGATGAGAATTCCATTTCATGGCAACTTCTGAGGTTTGAGAAGTTGCATTGGAAGAAAAGCAAAACCCTTTTAACACTTTTAAAACAATTGAATTATGTCAGGGAAGGGGAAGGGGGTTGTGTGTGTGTCACTCCATAGTCTGAGGGTTACAGTAGTGGGATGAGACCCACATCCCAGGCCAGTATCCTAATCACCTAGCTATTTTGTTTTTTCCTCTATGCCCCAGACCCAAAAACTTTCCTAACAAAAGTTTAGTAGAAAGAAATTTTTGGGCTTTGATAAAACAGCATATTTTGGCAAAAATATTCCAACCAGTTCTACGTTAAATCATTGAAGATTAGTAGTATTAGTATTGTTCTTCCCATCTTCAGATTCTCTTCCCTCTGTTATTCTGAAAACAATCGTACACATGAGATGGGAGGTGTATGTCATCTTCCCCAACCTTAGGTGATTTCCAGCATCTGGTATATACTTCTTCTTGCTTCTGCTACCAGACTTACCTCCCTACTAACCATCTGATGTAACTCATCTCTCCATTGCTGGTTCCCACCTCAGACTAGTTGGGAACTATCATATGGGTTAGGAAAATCATGTTGGGAGAGCAACTCAGGGGAAAAGGGCCTTTGCCCATAGGGTGAGGTAGAATAATTCCACCAAGAGACCCTTGGTGATCTGCCCTACTTTAATGGCAAAAAATTCTTTCCTTTTCCCCGGCCCAGTGCCCTTTCACTAATCCTGAAGTTACACTGGGGTGGGACTATGTGGTTTTTGGCTAGTCCCAAATTTAGACTGGGAAGATGTTCTATTTGGTCATAATGACAATCAGTAGGGATCAAAAATACTGGAGATCTGTTTAACCAGGGAGTTTTCAAAACATCTTATACAATTGCAAGACTATATCCAACTGCACCATGCAGAGAGAGGGAGTTATCTGCCAGTCAGAAAAACAATGTCTATGGGTAAAATAGCATTTTACCATTATTAGTTGTTTTCTTAATATCCAAGATAAGAGAGGTCCTTTTTGTGGTCTCTATAGTTAACAGTATAGTCAGCACAACTAGGCCTTATTAAATGACCTTAGGAGGAGTGGGGAAAATATTTTCAGGAACAAACTGAGAATGGTAAATTGAGAGAGGATACTGTTGACTTTTCAGTGCTCTGCTTAAAAAAAATAATCAAGGATTCAATTTCTATCATTTGAAATTATTCCAAGCTTTTTAACTCCAAGCTGTTTTTAAAAGGATTGTTAGTGGTGACTCTTGCTGGAACTCTTTTGCAAATGAAGAGGACATTATTACACGTGTTATGATCTTGCCAGAAGTTCAGAATGTTTGGCAGCATGTGGAAGAGGACTGGTATCAGTTCTGTATTCAGACATAAAATTTGCTGAAACAGATTTCACACTGCAAATGGAAAAGCCTTGCATCAGTGCTTGTGTGACAAATGCCTCATTAAGTGTTTAATTACCTGTATTTCAAAACAGTTTTCACAAATAAACCTTTGTATGAGGTAATATGCACCAGATGGGGGAGAGGACAGATCTGAAGACTAAGGAAATATGGTTATGATCTTTCCTTAATGTAGTCATGTAAGAAAGAAATCAGCTTGTGTGTTTATGGAGTGTTTTTTGAGTTGTGATACTCTAGTCTCTGATCTGGGCTGTGTGCAGTCTCATGAAGCTGTAATTTTCTTCCTTATGTGTTGTGTTCACCACTTTATTTTATATCCCACACACAAACAAACAACAGAGAGCTAGGGTATATATTTGATCATATATCCCTGCTCCAATAAATACTTAATCCTTTAGACAAAGAGAAACAGCTCCAGCTGAGAGTGAAAGGTCCACCTCAAGAGCCAGTAGTCTCTAATGTGGGAGACCCAGGTTTCACCGTACTCGGAATTGAAGAGTGCTGATGCAGAATGGGAGGTGGGAACTTACAAATTGTGAAAGCTTTCGTGGGACAAGGAAAACCATTTGCTGATCAGTTCTACTGCAACCTCAACACCTTGCACTCCATGTGCAAGACATAATTCTTTGACCTTGCCTTTGCTAAGAAAGAAAAGAGCACAGTAGTCAGACAACCAAAACACTACTGCGCACACACTATTTTTAACTGGGGAGAGGATGAGAGAAAATGAACCACACATGTCATATATTAGTCACATCCCCATATGCTCTACTGGAAGGTGCTCAGATATTCTATTGATGGGACAAATATAAAAACCTGTACAGGTCAGCACATAGTATTTACATTTGTTTTGTAGGCTTACTATCAGTTTATCCATAGCTGGGATATGCCAAATCTTATGGCTTCAACCGCCATCCATCAGCAGCAGAGATATGTTCTGTGTTTTCATTATTATATTTTGAAGCACAAATTGTGTTATGTTCCTATGTATAATGGGATAACACTGTATAGTAGAACCTCAGAGTTACGAACACCAGAGTTATGAATTGACTGTTCAACCACACACCTCATTTGGAACCGGGAGTAGGCAACCAAACAGCAGCAGACAAAAACAAAACAAAAAAAGCAAACAGTACTGATAAATGTAAACTACTAAGAAAAATAAAGGGAAAGTTTAAAAAATTGACAAGGTAAGAAAACTGTTTCTGTGCTTGTTTCATTTCAGTTAAGATGGTTAAAAGCAGCATTTTTCTTCTGCATAGTGAAGTTACAAAGCTGTTAAGTCAGTGTTCAGTTGTAAACTTTTGAAAGAACCATAATGTTCTGTTCAGAGTTATGAACATTTCAGAGTTACGAACAACCTCCCTTCCTGAGATGGTCATAACTCTGAGGTTCTACTGTAGAATATAAATTTCCCAATAACCCCCAGAATTTACCCATGTTACTGTAATTGACCTTCAGCCTATAGTTGTATGATACTTTCACTAGCTTTATGATGTAATCTTGTGTTTTTTTTAAACTAACTGAAGTATTTCTGTGCGAATTTTTTTTCTTAAGACTAAAGCCCTGAATCAGCCAAGCTTTTAAACACATGCTTAACATTTGACTTAAGCATGTGCAAATGTTAAGCATATGCTTAAGTTCTTTATTGAATCAGAGCCTTAAAGCTGACTCCTGCATGTCTTTGAGCATCTCCTGATATGCTGAGCATCCTCAACTTTTCACTGAAGCCAGTTGAAAATGAGGGCACTTTCTTAGACCAATGCAGATTTAGGCTCTATTAGCATTGCCTTCAATCAGAGAGTGGCCAATGTGCCTCAATCATTATAATTCATGAGTCTGAGGTCTATCTCTAGCCATTTACATGCTGTTTCAAAGTGTGCAATACTTTCATGATATGGAAAATCAGGACTGATTAACCTATGAGACTTTGAGCACATTATCTCTCCAGATTAGAGGCTACTCAAAGCTAGTTCTCTGCCCCTTCCCTTGAACTACGTGAAAAATGAATTAAAGTTGCATTCTTTATAGTGACATGAGATTTACAGTTAGATATAATCAAGTTATGGTCATGTACCCTGGGTGAAGTCTGCAATAAAGCTTGTAACAAGATAAAGAGACTGGTACAGTTTGTCATATAGCTAGAGCAGAGATGCCTTTTAACATAAAAATCCTGTCATAATGGCTGCATTGTGTCAGTTACATGTTTAAGAACGTCAAAATTTTGCTTTAATGCCTTACTTCCATTATAGTATATCAGTGGTTTCATTGTTTTGGCATATTGACTTATACTACCAAATCACTGCAGATTTTCAGGCTTTAAACAAATCAGATATTATGGTCAATTGCTTGAGTGGGCACAGAATTAACTGCAGAAATTCTGGTTGTATTTTACACCCGTGCTGGGGATGCATTGAAACACCAGCAGCCTCCAATGTGCCTATCAAGGAGAAGGCAATTTGGGGATGTTATATTCTCCTCCCACTATCGCCCCACCAACAAAAAGTGATTGATAATTCTCCAACTTCTTGTTAACTGAGACAATCCAGCCCCAAGCTCCATCCCACCTTGGCGGCGCATGGAGGACTAGGCATCCCAACTGCGTTGCCCCCTTTCCTGGGCCTTGCTTTGAACACTTGCTAAATTGATTGATAGTTCAGGCAGGAGGGATGCCTGCAAGCTCTGCAATGGGCTAGGCAGCCACAGGATGGAAAGCAGGAGGAAGTTGCTAGTGTATGTTGTCTACACACATAAGTTTCAGGGGATGGAAGCAGAGGTGAGGCATGGGCTAGTCATGTGCCCCCACAGAACTTTTCAATTGTGTCCCCTCACTATCCACCGTTCTGTGTTGCCTCCGCATGAAGAGAAGCGTTAACGTTTTGTAGGGTGCATCAAAGAGTTTTATGAGACTATTTCAAAGGTGCCATACAACTCTTTAGAAAGCATGTCATTTTGACTGTACACTCTACCATGGTGTAGATATTCTCAAAGGCCTTTAACATTGGGAGAAACAGATTTTTTTCCCTTAAACAATTTGGCTAGGTTTGTGTGAAATATGTGGCTTGTAAATGCCAGATAGAAAGAATGTCAGTCTCTAGAGCAGTCATTCTCCGCAGCAGAGTCTGCTTCCTCTCCTCTCCAACATTAGGGGGTCAAGCAGTGCTCTCCATGCCCCTTCTGCCCTTGGCACCTTTGCGGAGACTAATTCTTTCAAGCAGACAAATGTAAACATTGTTCACAAGTTTTCCTAGGCTGAAGTTTTGCTTTGGATGCCAAACGATTCCCCCCCACCCCACCCTCCCGTCTTATCAGTCAGCTATATTGTTAGTCCTCATTCCCCTGCCCCCATGTATGCTCAGCCCCTCCCAAACAGCCAACCTCCAAAAGATGGTTTTTCAAATAAATGGGGATCTGGGGATGTCAGAGGGTCTTATGTGGATCCAGAAGGTCTGTAAACATTTTTTTCTGCCTCTATCTTCTTAGATAAGAATGTGCACTTGAAACTACCTGACAGCTATGTGGGGAAGGGCAGGTGGCTTATTAGGAAAACTGTCTCCAGCAAAAATCTTCACGTTTTGGTGGGACCAAAGGCACCCTTGTATTCACACTCAACACCATTGTAATAATCTTTGTACAAAATATTCCTTGTGAGGTATCATTTGAAAAACAACTTGCTGGTCAATATCAAGATGTATGTAGCAACATTATGTGTAAAGTTATTAAATCCCCCTGTACGATATTAGCACATGTTAAAAAAAAAAAAACACAAGCCCTTCCTAGAGAAAAGTTGTTGAACAGGTCTATCCTAAACACAGGAGTGTAGCTGTACACTTCAATGTACATTTAAATTGTAAACAGGGTTCTCAGACAGCAGGAGTGGGAACACAGAAGGAAAATCTGCGTTTCAGCAAACAGACGTGAGAAGAAACAGCATGTAACCTCTTTCACCACCAGACACCATGTCACTGCCTTTACTATGTACTGCAGTAACCCTAAGGAAAATGCATTTCAAAGAGTGACTGAACTATAAAAGGGAAGGGCAAATACACCCCAAGTTCTCTCCCCCATCCATCTCTTTTGGTCAGCAACGTAGCTGGAAACCTGTGATAAGAATTTCACCTTGAACTAAATCTAGTTTATTAAGTTTATGAAGCGTTTTATCTTTTTCCTCTTGTAACCATTTACAACTAACTACAAAGAGATTTTAAGTGAGTACAAGTATAAGGCATTAAACAAAATTGTTTTATTCTTTAATTAAAACTAGTCCAGGGTTGTGAATTGTTTGGATAACTCTATTTAAAAGTAGCAGACTGTTGTATATTGATCCCCTTAAAGGGGCAACAGGTCTAACATATTTGGACCATCCAGAAGAGGACTGGACAGTGCAGGACACATGTTTTGAGAGAAAATGTGGGCCTGGAAGTGTGTTGGGTCACCCTGCAAGTGGTAACCAAGGTGGTGGAAGCCAGAGTGACTGATGTGTGGCTGGCAGGCTTCAGCTATACATGGACTCTCCTGGTGTTACCTGCATGCTAGAAGGCTGTTTGTGAGTAGCCCAGGTGCAAGCTAGAGCATCCAAGCATTGTCAGGCACCCGAGTTTGCAGAGAGTCTCTCACTGGTCTGGATAGCATCCCAGAATGTCATAGCTGGTGACTGCAAAATAAGCACCAAACAGCTGTACAAGGGGCACTCTTGTGTACTAGCGAGGTATCCTGCACTGCTGCTTGCACTGAACACCCTCTTCAACATTCCTCTTGTTGTTTAATATTTGTACTAGCAGAGTGCCTTGAAG
The DNA here is from genome assembly GCF_002925995.2 of Terrapene triunguis. Taxonomy (NCBI): domain Eukaryota; kingdom Metazoa; phylum Chordata; order Testudines; family Emydidae; genus Terrapene; species Terrapene triunguis. Next base: position 78,009,394 of record NW_020664417.1, read on the forward strand.
CCCCAGTCATGGCCCAGGCCCCCATTGTTCTTGGCACTATACACAAACCGAACATGGGACATCTTTGAATAGACTTTTTTTTAACATGCTGAGCATCTTGTATCATCTAGGTGTGAATGTAATGGAAACTAAATACAAGTGACACTACAGTAGGGCCCTGATCCCTGATTGAGGTTTCTAGGTGCTACTCTAATACAAATAGTAACTAGCGTCATAGAGCCATTTCATCTTGGTGGGTTGGCCTTGAACTGGTGAACATGATCCTTCTAGGTAATAATTATCTCCATCTCATGATCATGTCCTTTACAGCTTCGGGATGTGGTCCTGTCAGGGTGACACTGGCCCTTTAAGAAGCAGTAGGACCAGTGCACCTGTGACTCAATTTGGCCAATGAATTGGTCTTAAAAGAGGGCACCTGGGCCCTAGAAGAAGAGGGATTCAGTGCAGGAGAGACCTTGTGAGTTGAGAGAAAGACATGAGGTGAGAGCTGCCAGAGCCAGGAGATTGACAGTGGTTCCTGGGAGAAGGCTGAAGGTCTGAGAGCAGCAAGAAGAGTTTGCTGGCTGCCATCCCCAAGTCAGAGGGCCAGGGCCAGAGAGCTGAAGGCCAGGGAACAGCAGAGGGAGGTGTGTGCTGGCTCTAAGCTGGAGAGCTGGTGCATAGGGTTGGAGAGGGCTGAAGGCAGGGGAGCAGTGGAGGGGAGAAGCTGATGTCTCCACACTGGAGAGCTGAACCCAGGTTGTGATAGGACCTGGGGGCATGAAGGATGCTCTCCTGGTGAGATGGATCTCCCAGCTGGAAGGGCTGCAGTGGCTGTCCTGGCAGAGGGACAGAAGGGGACTGACAAGGAGCCTAGGTGTGGTGGAAGTCACTGGAGTATGGTATGGAAGGACTCAACAATGAGGCTGGTGTCAGTACATGCTGGGAAAAGTGGGGTTTTAAGAACTACATGTGGGAAATAGGCTATGTTTGGGACTCTTGTTGGGGACTCTTTGAATTGTGTTTTGGTAACAAACCGTGTTGATGGACTAGAGGATAAGCTTTCATGGAGTTACTGGGGACTTGAAGGGGAAACTGAAGCAGGTGTGCCTGTCCTGCCATGGCCTACAACAGGGAGTGCTCTAGGTGGGGCTGCCCTAGGACAGACCCATAATCTGCTGTTTCTCCAGTAACATGGTGAGTGCACTCAGCTCCCATTGACTTTAATAGGAGCTGAGGGTGCTAAGCCCCTTTCAGGAGAAGTGCCAAGCTGCTTATAGAATCGGGCCCTGTATGTATTGATTTATTCTAATGTTTCGTTTTTGTGGTGAGGAGCAATAGTATAAATTGATTTTCCCAGAATTCATACTTTTTTCCATTCTCCTGGGCCAAATTCTGCCCTCAGTTATACTCAGTGTTCCTCAGTGATTTCTGCCTCTTGGTATTGTTCATAGATAAACTTTCTATTCATCACACCCATGTGTGAACATATTATCCACTCATTCCTTGATTTCAAGGGAATTTACTTCTCCTTTTTGACATTCCTCTTACATTTATATATATTATATATATATTTTTTGGCTATCTATGGAGAAGTGTCCTGCTCCACAATCACATCTGGGATTTACATATACAGAAATTAAGTGTCAGTTAGCCTCTGCTCAGAAAGGTGAGAATCATGAAAGCTATCATCAGAGCTGTCAATAGATTTTTCTCGCAGTAGTACCCCCCAGCAGAGCCAGTCCTGGAAAATTCAGTTCCCTTTGCTGTGGCTAATGTGGCAAAGCAGCTCTCTCATTCTTTAAGCAGGCAGGTATCGTAGTTAGTAAATGGGAGTTAGGATGGCACCGTCAGATTTATTTAGGGACTGAATCACCACTTGAACTTGGGTTTCCAGAGCAGAAAACTGGCAAACCTATTAATCTAGTGAATTATTTGTCTACCTTCTAAACTTGTTGTTTGGGAAGCATAGAGGGGGCACCAGACTGAGCTAGGAGACTTGGGCTCCGTTCTTGGTATTACTTTGACTTACTGTATGGCCTTGAGCATGTCTCTGAACCTCAGTTTCCCCATCAGTAAAATAGGGATATTATTGAGAACTCCCCTTTCGAAAGTGCTTTGAGATCTATAGAACAAAAGTGTCAGATAAGGCCCTTATTCTGCAACTGGCCCTTTGCAGGTGGTTCTCTAGGGAATCCCATTGAAATCAGCAGGAATCCACATGGAGCTGCTGCAAGATTGAGGCCTGAGTGTTTTTCATTGTCATTAACACTATATTGTTACTACTTAAAAGACTTGAGCACTTTTTGTAAAATGAATTAGATTGAAAGAGATTAAGTAAAGTAAACTTTAGTTGACTGGCTAATTATAGATAGGAGGCTAATAACTATAACTTTTACAAGCAGTTGTTTCACTGAGTCACTCCTGAATGAGGCACAGGGCTCTCCATTCAAAAGATCAGCATTTACTAATGCAAACCACAGTTGTTTCCTGTTCTACATATAAGCTACCAGGTTAAATACTACTGTGTGGTAATTGTTTTGAATATGGATTTACAAAGGTAACCACCGACTCACCTATATTTTGGATATGGGTTGTGCTATGAAGTGTAAAAAGTCATCAGGAAGTTAGAAGTTGCCACACTTAAGGCACAATGCAATCTTACTTCGTGTTCCTTACTGAAAACTGTAATTAGATGGGTCCCAGCAGCAGTTGTGTGGCTAATTAGATGCTATAATGAAGGCAGTAAGTAGTTTGGCCAATATGAATTCTGGTAAACATAATTGGTTATGCTAAACCCAACCTCATTCCTCCATGAAAATAACATTTGATACCTCTAGTGGAAGGCATGGATGAATACATCCTAGCCTAGTCAAGGAGCTGACTGAACCATTAGCAATTATCTTCAAAAACTCATGGAAGACGGAAGAGATTCCAGAGGACTAGAATATAAATATAGGGCCAATCTATAAAAAGGCAATGTCACAGGGTGCACTCACCACAAGTGGCACATCCTCCTAGTCACTCTGGGGATTCCAGAGCTGCTTCTGGGTGCTGCGCCCTCCTCTGGCAGTCTCTCCGCCCATCATCTTGTCTCACCCTGTGGCCCCTCTCACTCCAGGAGCTGCAGCTTCCTGTTCATGACTTGGCCCTCCAACAAGGTCACTATAGTCCTCTCCTTCTGAGGTATTAAAGTTTTCCAAAGCAAACTGTCCCAAGCAGTCCAAGCTCCACCATCTGGTCAGCGCCACTCCCCGCAGTCACGGGTAGGAGAGCCTGGGAATGCCCTCTACGCCAGGTTCCAGTACAGGGGCCTTCTCATCAGCAGAGCAGCTCTACCCTTCTCCATACCTTACTGCTTTTCCCCTGAGCATTGCCTAGATTTCTGGCTCTCCCCCTTCTCTGGGTTTGCCAGCTCAAACTCCCTCCTCCCAGGGAGTAATTGTAGGCTACCTATCTCTAGCCCCTTACACAATTCCCTTCTCCCAGGGAGTGACTACAGACTACTTCCCCTATAGCCCCTTTCTGCTCTCAGCTCCTGGGCTTTATACAGGCCCCTCCTGCTCCTGTCCAGCTGAGACTCCTTTAATGAATCCCTGCTCCCTGGCTCCTCCTCCAAGTGCCTACCTGCCACCTTCACCCCTTCAAGCCTTGTGTGGGGTGGACACCCCATCACAGGTGAATAAGGACAACCCAGAGAATTACAGACCAGACAGCTTAACTTCAGTATCTGGAAAGAAAATGAAGCAAATAAGCAAGCAAGCAATTCGCAAACACCTAGAAAATAGTAAGGTGATATGTAACAGTCAACATGGGTTTGTCAAGAACAAATCATGTCAAACCAACTTAGCAGCTCTTTTTGACAGGGTAACGAGCTTTGTGGAAAGGGGAAAGTAGTAGGTGTGGGATATCTTGACTTTAGTCTTGATTGACCGTCTCATAAACAAACTAGGGAAATACAATTTAGATGGAGCTACTATAAGGTGTGTGCATAACTGGCTGGAAAACCATTCCCAGACAGTAGTTATCAGTGGTTCAGAGTCAAACTGGAAGAGCATATCAAATGGGGTCCCACAGGGATCGGTCCTGGGTCTGGTTCTATTCAATATCTTCATAAATTATTTAGATAATGGCATAGAGTACACACTTATAAAGTTTGCAGATGTTATCAAATTGGGAGGGGTTGCAATTACTTTGTAGGATAGGATTAAAATTCAAAATGATCTGGACAAACTGGAGAAATGGTCTGAAGTAAATAGGATGGAATTCAATAAGGACAAATTCAAAGTACTCTACTTAAGAAGGAACAATCAATTGCACACATACAAAATGGGAACTTGCCTAGACAGGAGTACTGTGGAAAGGATCTGGGGATTATAGTGGATCACAAGCTAAATATGAGTTCACAGTATAACGCTGTTGCAAAAAAAGCAAGCATCATTCTGGGATGTATTAGCAGATGTGTTGTAAGCAGACACGAGAAGTAATTCTTCTGCCCTACTCCACACTGATCAGGCATCAGCTGGAGTATTGTGTCACATTTCCGGAAAGATGTGGACAAATTGGAAAAAGTCCAGAGGAGAGCAACAAAAATTATTATAGGTCTAGAAAACATGACTTATGAGGAAAGATTGAAAAAAATGGGTATGTTTAGTCTGAGAAGAGAAGACTGAGGGGGGAAAATGATAACAGTTTTCAAGTACATCAAAGGTTGTCACAAGGAGGAGGGTGTAAAATTGTTCTCATTAACCTCTGAGGATGTGACAAGAAGCAATGGGTTTAAATTGCAGCCAGGGCAGTTTAGGTTGGACATTAGGAAAAAATTAACTGTCAAAGTAGTTAAGCACTAGAACAAATTGCCTAAGGAGGTTGTTTGATCTCCGTCACTGGAGGTTTTTAATAACAGGTTAGACAAACACCTGTCAGGAATAATCTAGTTATTATTTAGTCCTGCCTTGAATTCAGGGGACTGGACTAGATGACCTACTGAGATTCCTTCCAGTCCTACATTTCTATGATTCTATGGAGTACTAAAGGATCCTGTAAGACACTGATCAGGGAGGCAACTAGAAATGGTTGCCACATCTGCTCTGTAATGCACAGGGCTGATCAAAATGGGGAGTGAGTAAGAAAACCCTTATTTATTAGATGGTGGGTGTAGAATTCCTGGGTGTGTAGAACATGCTCTAGAAAACTAATATTCATACGAACTTTCAATGTTGTGGTTCATGGAAGCACAGGTTAGCAAACTGGGCCAGTTCAGACAATGCTGACAAAACCGCAGCCAAAGGCTTCCGCTTCCCCCCAGCTATAGAGCCCATAATTCTAGTGTGAAGTTTGTTGCTCATACTCTCTTACTGCATAGTATAGAGAATGAGCTACATCCTGCAGAAAGAGCTCCGTGGTGATAACTGGAGCCTCTTCAGCAATAAGACGTTTTCCCCAGAATTGAAGCCTTGACTGGAGCACACTGCAGTTTTTTTTTACATGTTTAATAGGAAATCTACATCCGCTATTCTCTGAACTCATTCAGCACATTCACATGTGTTCTAAACCCACTGTTCATTCCATGCCCCCTCTCCATAGCACTTGAACCTACCCAGTTGTCATGGCATAAGAGCTTTGGGAGTGTGTGACAGAATACATCCCTGTGTTTACACCCTACATACTGTGGCAGGTTTGACCCCCATTTTGGGTCGCCACCTGAGGTACTGGGATTTCACTGAGCCTGCCTGCTCAGCTAGCCTGGGCTCCCTCTCCCTGTTTTGCTGAATTAGGCTCTCTGGCAGCGCACACACAAGTAGGGATGCGCCAGCTGTAGAATCACACAGTCTGCAAACAGCTCTCTGTGGGAAGGTTCAGCTAGGAAATCACCCAGCACTCAAGAGCAGCTTCCCTCTGGAAAGTACAGCCAAGATAATATTGTCTTGTGCTGTATAGAAAGATCTGCACAGCGCAAGGTCATAAAAAATTGCCCTCTCCCTCAATGTGAAGAGAGAGATGCACAACTTCTTGCCCCCCCAGTTAGAAATTGGACTAACTGGGTTTAATAATAAACAAAACAAATGTTATTAATTATAAAAGGCAGGTTTTAAGTGATTATAGGGATAGCAAACAGAACAAAGCAGATTACTAAGCAAATAAAACAAAACACGCATACTAAGCTTAAGATCTTAAAGAGACTGGTTTCAAGAAATAATTTCTCACCCTAAATGTTATTTTAGGCAAGTTGCAGAATTTCTGTAGCTTAGAGTTCCGGTTATTTCTTCTTACAGACTGGACCCCTGTCTCAGTCTGGACTCACCCCGGCCTTTCCCCTCATGTTAGTTCCTTTGTCCCTTCAGGTACTTTCAGCAGTCTTTCTTCTTGGGTAGGCAATGGAGGAGAGTCTACATTAACCCCCTCCCCAGCCTTAAAAAGGATTTACCTAAGGCGGGAAACCTTTCTTTGATCCCCATCCCCCTACAGAGGAAAAGTACCAGGAGTGTCCAAGGTAGTATTTGTGATCTTATCACCTGACCTTGCAGTGTCACAGCAACTATGAAACCAGGTTTATTTGCAATGTCTACAGGAAGGAACTCTAGGCAGATGGGAGATCCACATCTTCAAAGACTCATTGTCTTTTTCTAATGGCCCATTCAGGCTGATTGCTTACTGTCTGGTGGGCATTTCCCAAGTATACACACAGTTGTAATTGTTACATAGTCAATATTCCTAACTTTAGATACAGAAATTATACATGCATACAAATTGGATAATCGCATTCAGTAAATTACAACCTTTCCAATGATACCTTACATGAGCCATCTTGCATAAAATACAAAAATATCTTGCATAAAATATAAAAAATACAGTGTGAAGTTATAAGATTCCCCTCTATGGTACTGTTAACACATGTTCCAAACCCCACAACTGTACCCAAACAGAAGCTGGCACATAGATCTGTCCTAAACAAAGGAATGTGTGCTCTGCTTAGTTTGCATGTAAGCATCAAACAGTCAGCAATCAGGAGGGGAAGGCAAAAGAAGTTCAAACAGGTGGAAAAACCAGCAGGCTCTTTGGCTGCTGCTTCTCAGCTGGAAATGATTTTTCAGGAGGTGAACTTAAAATATAAAAAGGAGGGACAACCCCCCCCCCCAGGGACCCATCTCTCTATTCCCTTGTCTATCACATTCACTTCACTGGAAGAGACAAAGGAACTTGGTGTTGGACTCTAGTGGAGGGGTCCTGACCTGAGAGTTTGGTCTGTAATCTGCTAGAGCCTGTGGTGAGAAACTTTGCTTGACTCTGATATAGTTTGTTAGGCATTAGTAAACATCTTTATTTTTCTTGTAACCATTTCTGACTTTTATGCCTCATTACTTAAAATCAATCTTTGTAGTTAATAAACTTGTTTTATCTAATTCAGTGAGTTCAAGTTGAAGTGTCTGGGTAACTCCATTTGAGGTAGCAAGTTGTGTGCATATTATTCCCTTACAGGAATAACAGATTTAATATATCCATACTGTCCAGGAAAGGACTGGCAGTACAGGACATACTCTTTTGGGAAAATCTGGATGTGTGTTGGTGTCATCCTGTAGTGATTTTTAAGGCTAGTAAGAGCCAAGGTGTGGCTGGCTGACTGCAGCAGACACACAGACGTAGCTGGGAGTGACTTACATGCTGGAGGCTGTTTGTGAGTAGTCCAGGTTGGAAATTACAGCAGCAAAGTAGTAAAGCATCCTAGGTTACAGGGCAAAGGTGACACAGCTACTCATTAGTCTGGATTGTATGGTATGTCACAGAACAAAGCTCACCTACTAAATCTTGGGCCTTGCAGCTCTGGGCTTAGTTGAATGGTTTTATATAACCCCTCAGCTTTGCTTGAGACAATCCTGCCATAAAAAATTTACTGGTGGAATATGGCAGGACTGCTGCAGGGACATATTGCCTTCAGGCCAATAAGGCTGGGCAATGTCGCCCAATGGCCCATCCTAGCAATATTATTCTATTCTGAGGGTTAGTCCCATCCCTATAGTATCCAGGAGCTGAACTCGTCTGGAACAGGCTAATTCCATTAACACTTGGTTGTTTGTGGTGCTTTACTACTTCTGTTGCTTCTGCTGAACAGACAAAGATAACTACAAGATACTGCTGCTCCCCTGCCTCTTGCTGAGGCCACAGATGAGGAACTGGTGGGCAGGCAGTCAAGTCGAGGGGTCAAATCCAGGAAGTCATTTGGAAATTAAAAGTATATAACAAGATGTGTGAAATATTTGGAACACTTTTTTTTAAAAATCTAACTGCATTTCTGGGAAAACAGTAATTAACAGATTTTAACCTTAATACTCTTTGAAGTGCAAAAAAATGCATGTTATTCATTCATCTTTACTGTAGTTTAATGTCCATAGAAATCTAAGGAAGTCTTGTATCTTTCCTTTCATTCAGTCAAAACCCACTGAGAATGACTAATCATTCAGTGTAAAAGCTTTTTAAGGCTGAAACTAAGGTCTGTGTAGCGGGGTGGTTACCCGGCTCCTGTCCTGAAGGGCTTAAAACAGCCTTGGGAGAGGGCTGTGACAGGGGAAAGGCTGGGCTGACTGGAAAGTAGCCACAGCTATGGCTGGCTTAATGAGGGCCCAGCTGGGGCCAGAAGTCAAGACACACTCTCTCTAGCTACATGGAGAGAGGAGGATCTGGCTTCCTGGGAAGCTGAGGAGGGTACCTAGGGCAGGGCAGAGCAGTGCTGGGGAAGAGGGAGCTGGGGAGCTCCAGCCTATCAGAGCCCAAGGCTACAGGCCGAGATGAGGTCCCACAAAAGGATACTAGGGCTGCAGAGGGGCAGCCCAGACCTAGGCAGAGGCAGCTGGTCCGACCCACCCCTTGCCGATGATGAGTGGTACAGACTGCAATCTGCCCCAGGGAGCGGGGGCTAGACGATGACTGACAGTTGCCTGAGGCAAGGGAGGGATAGGGGGTGGGGGTTCCCCGGGGAGGGGAGACCCAGACTAAGGGGGTACTGCCAGGGGGCAGAACCCTCATCTAGAAGGGCACCGGGGTCCGGGAGGGACACGGGGCCAGCAACAGGCGAGATGGCAGCCGGCAGAGGGCGCTCCTGGCTGAAAAGAGCTAATTCCCTGGACAGCAGGAGGCGCTGCACTGGTGAGTTATCGTCCCGCCACAGTCTGTATTTTTAGTTCATTAAACATTTCAGGGAAATCAAACTTAATTCACTCTGGGTTCTGCTTCTTCTTCCAGAACTGAGAAGAACAAATATTTGTACTGCATGCTTAACTTTACATTCACCCATAAATAAAGCACTATATAAATATGGTCGACACCCTTTTAAAAGTAAACAATTGCCAACCATTACCACATTCATCTCCTACTCTAAATACAGGGAAGTTGTCATAACTATAAAGGGAAGGGTAACAGCTCTCCTGTGTACAGAGACTCCAAATCCTTTTACCTATAAAGGGTTAAGAAGCTCGGGTAACCTGGCTAACACCTGACCCAAAGGACCAATAAGGGGACAAGATATTTTCAAATCTTGGTGGGGGGGGGGGGAAGGCTTTTGTTTTGTGCCCTTTGTTTAAGGGGTTGTTCGCTCTTGGGACTGAGAGGGACCAGACATCAATCCAGGTTCTCCCCATCTTTCTAAACAAGTCTCTCTTATTTCAAAATTGTAAGTAAAAGCCAGGCAAGGCGTCTTAGATTTACTTTGTTTTCTCAACTTGTAAATGTACCTTTTACCAGAGTATTTATCTTTGTTTGCTGTACTTTGAACCTAAGACAGAGGGGGGTCCTCTGAGCTCTTTAAGTTTGATTACCCTGTAAAGCTATTTTCCATACTGATTTTACAGAGATGATTTTTACCTTTTTCTTTAATTATTAGCCTTCTTTTTAAGAACCTGATTGATTTCTCCTTGTTTTAAGATCCAAGGGGGTTTGGATCTGTATTCACC